>NC_134172.1:72146015-72492302 GCF_964188355.1 Buteo buteo
AGCAGATGTTTTTTAGCTTAATGCATTTTTATTCACATGTTTTAACTTTGTTCAATAATTCTTAGGTACATTTGGGAATTCCAGAGCATGTAATTGTCCTGCAAGTTCACTCAGAACCATGAGATGGTTTCAAGCTGGTCTGTCATTCAGCTGGTGAATGTACCAATGGCTAAGTGTATTTCTCATGAGCCCTTTACTTACGTCTTTCTAAAACAATATCTAGGCAGATTTGCTAAAGATTTATTTTACAGATTAGGGATATTCAGCCCCTGAATAAGTGAGCAATCCCAGGCCAGCATGACACTAACTATACAAAGAGCTGACCCAGAGCCTACGAAGCTGAGGAAGGGAAATTTGCACTGGGGGAAACTGGTGTGACGTATTGCTTATGCATAAAGCATTATGGGATCTCCTGTACTGTTTTCTTTTCTTGAGCTACGAATTTTGCTATTCTTTTGAAAAATGGAGTTTCATATTCAAACTGTACAAAGTGTCTCACCACAAAATGCAAGAAAAGCCTTTTGTTGGAAAGAAATTTTAGATTTTGAACTTTAAAATGTTGGAAAATATGAAAGAGTGTATGAGTTATTTGCTCTATAGTGGTCTATCAACTGAATTTCTAAAGGGCTAATGTGGATAAAGGTGTGATAAATCTGTGCATTTGTGTTCAGTGCTGCTCTGAAGCAGGAGAGGAACAGGCTGTACTGTAGAAGTTCAAATGGAAAATTATTGCTTATGCAAGAGGGATCTGTAATTACCAGGAAAGTATGCAATCTTGTGAAAATAAATTGCAATAGATATATACATAGATCACAACATTTTCTGCAGCATCAGCCACTTAAGTTCACATCTCCCAGTTTCATTTTGAATTTAAAGTTTGAATCAATCCAAAACTGCAAGGCCAAACTCTTCTGAAATTTCCAAGTTTCATCTGCTTTTGATACAAAACTATAAACCATAAATTGACTTCTCACTTCGTAATGAAACTCCAGACTCAGTGAATATTTGTGCTTTTTGTTTTATTGTAAAAGTTTGCCTTCCTATATAAGTATGAAAGTACTGCTTTTGCCCCTAAGGCTGAACTCACATGAACCCAATTTAAAAAATTTGCTTTAAATAACTTTTTCAGTATTCTCTGAGTGCTGCTACAAAAGAAATTGTGTGGTGAGTAGTAGGCTATGAATACCCAAAAAGAGAAGAATGCACGCATAAGCAGGCGGGCACAGACATATTTTCTATTGTAGTTAGAGTTTTCAAAAAGAATCCGAACCCATGCATCTCTCTTCCACCATAAAAAAAAGACTGTTTATCAGAGGTTTTAATGGTACTGGCAAGTAGCTCCGTTGGAACGCGATGAAGAAGCAGACTGCTGGTCAACCACTTTTTAATCCATCTCTGTCACCCCAGTTTCTTTCATGTTAAAAATTAGTTTATATTCCATTGGAACTGACCATCAGTTCCAATACTGTATCTTTGCAGTCGTTGCCCAAAATTGTTCTTTTGGGCAAGAAATCTAATAACAAATGTGGAAAATCAAGTGTAAACGAATTCCTTCCCTAGGCTGTCTTATTGAAATAACATTTCATGCAAATAATCTCATTAGTGTAAAGATTTTGTTCCCTAGTTTCTACCAGTAACTTAAGTTCACATGATTGAGCTGTGAGCTCCTGTGGAAGACAGGGGGATTTGCAAGGATGACCATCAGAAGATCCAGCATTAAATAATTAGAAAGCAGCAAAACCCACATCCTCGGGAGATTGCACCTCATTACGAGGGTGTGCCCTGCGTGAGGAATCATACCACTCACTTCTGAGCTAGCCAGGCAGGCATTTGTCAAATATTTCACAAGGTGGGGGAAAAAAAAAGGTAGATTTAATGATAAATAATAACACACTGTCTCCGACATTAAAGGACATCATTGGCTCTCTTCTCTATGGTGTAAATCAATGTAATGTGTGAATCCTTTAAAAGTAACATGGAATTTAAAATGGAAAATATGAGAAGCTAGTAGAATTACTGCTAAAATCATCCGTTTATTATCTAGGTGTGCTTAATAGCCTGCTAGCTGATGAAAAATCATTTGCTAACCCCAAGGAATGGTTCATTTTCCAACTCAATCACTCAGCCATGCATTGGCCAGAGCTTTTAAAAAATATACCTTGTATTACTTCTTTTGTCAATGTCTGGAGATAATTTATAATCGCAATAACTTCCATTAACACACCTACTAAGCAGTTTAGTTAGAACAGGTAAGATTTGCGGGTGGACTTGAGATGTTTTAATAGCAAACCAATTATCCACCAATGATTCCAACGTTTTAAAGTGGGTTTTGGTTGGCCAGAAGTTAATTGAGTTATATAGTAATTAATAGACTCAGTTGTTCCATGGTAATCAAGATCCTGTATATAGATTGGCAGGTTTGTTTCTTCTGTACATTAAGGTAAACTTACATTGCTCTGACATTACACTTACACACCCTTAATAGAATAGAATAAAAGGGACCTTAACATAATTAGATTCTGCTTCCCTCTTGACTCATTAATAAATATTTGGCATTTCTGCAGCAGATTTTTTCCAAACATTTCAAAACTCTTATCAGAATAGCCACTTCCAGTTTTTCACACAACAACTGAGTCTGAGTAGCTCCTCTTGGGCTGCCCCACACTCATGATGTTACAAGCCAGTTACATGTAAGTCAGACTCTCTCTCACCTTTTGTGGCAATGTGTAACTTGCACTCGCCTGTAAAAAGAAACAGTAGGTTTATTTTCTCTCTGTACCTAGATGTAGGTGTTTAGGGCATTGGTTTGACAATACAGCTGGTTGCAGCAAACTTGCTGCCAATGAGAGCACTCCAACGCCTGCCATCCTGGGCATGCATGCTCTCCTCTTCCTCCTTGCCCACAACATCTACATTCAGTTTTCCCAGGAACCAATTTACAGTTAAAATGGCTGAGAAGTAGCCCTATAAAGAGAGTAAATTCAGTTTAACTTGCTGATCTGGTTTACCATTTGGTCAGATGAACACCAGCACAAAGCAAAGGAAGGCACAGGAACATGTGTGGACGAGGTCTGAGGACATGGAAAACTTCTTTTGATAGCTATTAGCCATTAGATTTGCTCAGCTGGGTACTAAACAAATGAACCCTCTCTAGCTTAGATTTAAAGAGAGGAGGCACTCCAATGATGTCCTTAGCAGAGAAATTGCTTTTTATAGATGTAAGAGTTCCTATATAGTGCTTTTAAAGACTCTTTCAGCTTGAAGTTTAACAGAGGATAGTTTTAAATTCTGAATATTTTCTTTTGTTCCTTTGATACCAGAATTCATATTAGTGGGGAGACAAAGGAGAAAAGAAAAATAGAAACCAAACCTTGAGCATCAGAAATCAGATCTAAGAAGATATTTGTTTCTTACTCCTTTGGATAAGTTCATATGTTTTATCTCTTGAATCCAAGTCAAAGATGCTTTTGGAAATCTATGGGATTTGTGCAGAACAGGGAATGTGTGTTCTGGGCGATTGATGCTGCTGTCCCATAGGTTTGCTGCGCAGTGTTGTTATGCTTAATTGGTAAGCTCCGCATTAAGTCATGTGTATGCTGAGGGGTTCAGGTATCATATTTTTTTCAGTTTCTTGAACATGATTACATTTTTTGTAATTTACATTTTTAGCCACTAAACAGTGATACATTATATTTAGAAAATGAGATGCTCTGAGTGTTAGCAAGATGTGACAGTGACAAATCTTATGAACGTTAATACTGAAACCCATCATAGTTCAAGTCCCACTTGCTGTATTATAGCTTAGTCTAAGGTTTAGGAGGGGGAATGTGCTAGTTATCAAGTTGTCATTGTTCAAATGCCATTTTTTGCTCAATTTAAAAACAATATGCAATTGTAGAAGCTGTATTTTGTGGTTATGAAACTTTTAGAAAAAAATACAAAGAAAAAGTCACTTCCCCAAAGGTCACAAATAAGTCACAGATTCGTAGCTTTTGCAGCATGTCCTACATACATCTTGTGCTTATGTAGTCTGTACAAATGCTTAGCCAATGCCTAATCAGGAAAAAAAATATCCTGAGCTCCCTGAGTTTGTACCACTAGTGTTAAGTGTCTGTCAGAGTTTCTATTGTGATCACCTTTTCAGGGATTTATCACTCAGCTCTAATACCTGGCTCCAGGCTAAAAATTGGCATACAAGAAAGCAGATTTGGTTTAAAGATACACTGAAGCTGCAGAAGTGGGGGAAGTCACTCTCTGGCTTTGGAGTTCTGTTTTCAACAGTGTGCCTTAGTGAGAGCTTGGGGATTTGAGTGTCGCTGTGATATCTGCGGGAAGAGCTCAGGTTCGCACTCTCCTGAGATCCCATTTGCCTGCAGGAGATGCTGTTTTTCAGCGCCAGGCCCTCGGTCTGCGGTGTCATGCCGGCACCTTCAGGGGTCAAACAGTTACCTTGCACACACTTAGGAAGCAATGTTGTTGCACAACTGTTCACTTTGGGTTGGAAATCCCAGATACACCAGGTCTTTGACCTGACAAAGGACCAGGAGTAGTATTCCTCTAATAAGTGATACATTTCTGTGGGTTCTGAAATTAAAAAAAACAAATATCATGTATAATAATAGCTGCAATGGGGGTAAAATAGGACATGGTTCTACAAAGCACAAGCTGTTCTCTGACGTCTTCTGGGATAGTACAGCTACTGCTTGTCCCTCATGCAAGAAGACTTGGGAGATAACAGCATAGGCACTTGGTATCTGGTCATCAGAAACCTGAATTTCCTCTTGTTACTTCCTTTACGCTGGGGTTTTGACCTGACACTTTCTCTCTGCAGTTCCCCTATGATAAGTCCCTCAACACCCTTTTTTCATTCCTGTTTTATCCTGCCCAAAGTGTGGTAAGATTTTTGGAGAAAGCAAAGAAAAATTCTTTGTGCTAAAGACTTTATAATCTGTGGGTTATACCCTGTAAACTTTCCAGCCTGGACGAGTCTTTCTCTCTGACTATCCCTCCCAGGTCTTACCCTAGATACATGTTGCTGGGGGACATAAGCAGGGTACAAGGAGCAGTGATGAAAATGGTGGTGTTCTATGGGATGTTCCCATGGTGTGATGGGCTGCAGACACTACCTAGCGATTCATGGGGCAGGGTCAAGTACACTCTTTGGAGCCATTGCGTGATGCTGTCAGCAGTGCATGGGTGGGAGCTCTCACTTTGGGCTGACATCTGATATCATAATGACTTCGCAGGAGCTCCTCATTTACAGTCCTTCATGTCAATTTTCAGCAGGCTAAGGGTTCATAGTAATACGCATTGACACATTAGAAACCATATTGCTCTGTCTAGCCAATCATCCATAAATTGTAAGAGGACTACATGCATCATTTTAAAAGAGAAACAGGAAACTGGGAAGCAACAAATATGTATTCATGTTAAAAGTCTGGGCTTTGATACATGCCAGCTAAACAAATGTGGAGTTAAGGCTGTAATTTACTCAGCCTACCTTTGTAATACTCACAAGCACAAGGGAACAGATTGAGTGCAGAGTGGAAGCATTAGCTCTGTATGTTTTTGATTTTAAGGGGGGATGGGTTTGCAAGACCCCTAATGTTGTTTTGACCTACCATTTTTTATGTTAACAGTGCTTCTATGTTATTACCCCATGCTATAGTGTGTGATAATATGTGAAATAGCTTGGTATTTAAGTAAGAGCTCAGGTCTCTCATTGTGGGTGCGCTATCGACATGCTTTTATAATTCAGTTGGAACTATTTCAAGACATTCTATACCAAACTAATTGATCTTTTGTTTTGAAAATAAAATCAAAATTATGCAATTGTTTTGTGCTGTTTGTTTTGTATTTTTTTTAATAAAAACCAGTTACAGTAAACAGTAAAATATGCTAAATTTGCACATTGTAACTGCTGGAAAGATTTCTGAGTCTTTGTACTGCAGTTATTTTGGTATTAGTTGACATCGCTAGATAGAGGCAGTACAGATATATCTATTTTGTTAAAGCTGGTATTTCTAGCAACCAGGGTTTCTACCTTTTGTCTACAGCAATCTATCAAGACTGTATTTCAGACTACAATTTTTTTCTAAGAGGAAACAAAGCAGATAGCATCCTTTAGCAGGCATAAGTCCAACAAATGTCAAATTCTGAACAACATTACTTTGTGTCTCTATTTAACATTAAAGCTGATGGCTTTTTGACAGGTTTATAGCTGACAACTTCCATAGCCAGTCATGCAGTTTGAGCTAATTTGATGAATCAACTTGATGTTCTATAGTCCCAGTTGGCTTCAATAGCGTATGTGCTCAATTTTCTGCTGGAGGTCAAAAATAAGCTTTGAAATTTGGCTAATCCCATCACATCCGCAGAACATGTCTGGTGGAATAATCTTTGGACATGAAGTCTTGACTAATGCCAGAAATAGGAAGGAAAACTTAGTAATTTCATTAGACCCATCAATCATGAATCGTGTAGGCACAGCAATCAGGGGTCTCATGTCCAGCAATTTACTTGTAAGCTTTCAAATGCTTTAGTGGTTAGGGTAGTAGGAGGAACATTCCTCAAGCCTGGGTCTTGTTCTAGAGGAAAATGGGTCTTATTGTTAATCTACATTTAGAACAAATGCTAACTGAATGGTGGCGGAGAGGGAGAATGCACAGATTTTCTAATTATGTCTTTCCTGAAAAGATGGGCTCTGCCACAGCAGTGGTATATGTTAGAAATGCCCTGGACTCTGCTTGTTTTAGAACTGCAGTTTTTATGGTAAAATCATTACTAGTCATGAGACTGAAGTGTCTCAGATAACCAAGCAGCAGTAAATGCATTGAAACCTCCAACACAAGCTTTAACAGATTTCCCCAACCAATGTATTTGGTCCTTACTCATTTTAATGGGTTTTAGGCATAGAAATTTCAGTCTAACTTGATGCTTCCACTTTTGGGCATTAACATTGCTCCAAAGTGGAAACTAAAAGCTTCAGCTTTCACGATGGCTTGGCATTGAAAAGGCACACACAGCTAAATGCTGCTATGTTCTGTCATGCTTTGGTAAAGCACAGTTATGGTCAGCTAAAGATCCAATACTACTCTCCTTGATTGCACAAGGTGCCCATGGTGACTGATAGGTGCTCTAGCTCTCTTCCAGCATGCCAGTATTAGGCAATAAAAGTATTGCTTCCTTGAGATGCAAACTGGTAGCATCTGCAGACCAGTCCCTGGCAGGAACAAAAACATGTGTGGGTGAATATACCTTAAAGGGGCAGTGCTGGTGCTGCACGGCACTTAAGAATGCGTTGGCCAGATAAGAAGAGTGTAATGAGTCAGCTAGTGTTCATTTCTGGCTTTATCTTGTCTTAAATGTATTTTTAATTATATATTGGCAAATCTGTTGGATATGCAATGCAAACACTTCAGCAAGAGATGTGGCTTTAGCTCTAGTATGTGCACTAGATTTTGGGGAGCAGGAGGATCTTCCACTGTGATGTTCTGAGTACCAGAGTGGATAAGACCTATGACCTAACTACATGGTGTTCGTGATTTGACTCCTATGACACAGTGCTGGTGTGTTAGGGTAGATGCTGCTGGAAAGAAGTCTCCTCCACAGCAGGAAGAAGTACTGAGGCCAGCATTTCTAAGTGATCCTGAGCAGAACTCAGATTCTTCTTGTGTTTGGGTTGTGGTTCTCTTAAATGCAAAGATTTTCTTAAATGCAATGACTATTCATTATCTTTTTCTGCTTGGGAACCTCCTAGAAGTCCTTCTCTCTATCTGAATTACCTGACGTGTCTTGTGACTTTCAGCCACGTAAAGATTTTGGTGTGCACTTGAAAAGGCACTTGGCAGTAGCTTGTACAGAGTGTAGGGACAAGGAAGGAGGCCTGCAGAGCTGTCCCAATGCAAGGCATCTAGATCTGACATACACCCACATCTCTACACTTTTGCTTCTGGTTGCACGTGTCTTATGTTATGATGAGGAAGGAACAAAGTTTGGACTCCTATTTCTGTTCCAGTCCTACACCTGGAAGGCAGAATGGATGAGGTTTTCTGAGAGGACTTTCTTGTTCAGAGAATATGGGCCTTGTAAATTGTATGCATTTTCTACCATATATACACACAGATATGTGTATATATATAAAATGTCTGTATATATGTGTTTATGTGTATGTGTATTTGTTTAATGCAGAAATCACTAACATGGGATGAAGCAGTTTTCCTGGCTATAGAGCTGATGACGCTCCTGCTTTTGCTATGTGCACTGTCTGCAGCAGCATGCTCCCATTACTGAGCCACCCTTCACCTCTCTCCTTCACTCACTGCCTTATAACACACAAGGTATAGCTGAGATGAGTCATGATCATGGAGCTGTGTTTATTAGCAGTATGTACTGAATCACCAGATTGGATACAAGTATAGAATACATACATATATATACATATGTACATGCATATGTGTATATGTACGTACTTTTGTATTCTATTTCCAGTGATTAGATCTGAACTATTACCAGGACTAAATTAGGCAGCAAACAGATCTAGGTCTGTTTCTCTTTTTTTGCTCTGAGTAGTAATTCACATTACATCAAAGGAGTGGATTTTTAAGAAACACTTTTGATTCTTAACTTGAATTTGTAACAATTTAAATGATTTACAAGGAGAGACTCATTTGATAAGGAATGACACAGAATCTGAACATTTATATGAATACAAAACAATTCTAATGAAGCTTGGAGATTGGACTTTTTCCTATCAGCGTTTCAGAACATTTAATTCCCTTTTTTAACTGCCTTCTTCTTGGTGTATATAAATATGTAATATTAGCCTAGGTTCACCTTTGCCTGTTAGTAACAAATTGTTCTCTGTATTCATAACTGATGTTTCTGTGGTCAGTCTGTTTTTCTGAAGTTTGCCAGTGTGCTATTTCAGCTTGCCTTTTTGATTTGGGTATTTAATGAGAAGAAACAGCTAAAATAGCCTGAACTAGTTTTCTCTGAAGGAGCAGTATCGTACTTGGGCTGACTGCAGAGCTGGATATGAATTGCGTCAGCATGTCTTTGTGGGGCCAGCTCAGCATCCTTTCTTTGCCTCTTGAATTTGACACTGCACTGATGGGCATGGTGCCAGCTGTTAGCAAATTGGGCCCAGAGTTCTTCTCATTATTCTTATTGAATCAGCAGCTGTTTGTATTATCAGTTAGGGAACTTCAGTCACTGTTGTGGCTACTACCAGAGCCTTCACAAGTACTGGCACAAAAGCATTTAAAAAAACAGAAAAATAAGGAGGTTGGTCTGAGTGATTTGTCCCTGCATGCATTAAGCATTGCGATTAGCAGTGCTTTAACACCTTATTTATGATAAGAGAAGGAAATGACATTCTAGCACAAAAATCCCCTGAACTTTAATCAGCCTAGTCTCAAGGGGCTTTTGTGTTTTTGCCTCCATTTTAATTTAAACTTTTCTATGCATTAGTTCCTGGGAAGTTTGAAACCTGTTTACCACGTAATCTGATCAACATTGTGACTCACCCTACACTTTAAAAAAAAAGAAAAACAAAATGAGAAAGGGAGGTGGGGAAAAGCTTTCAATGTTAATATATTTATATTAGTTGTGAATGAAGAAAGAAAATTTCCTTCCTGAAAATAGCTATTTGTCTTATATGCATAAGATAAAAATCTGAGTGTGTACATGGATCGCCTTGGTGTATTTTACCTGGCGTCTCCCTGCTACAGGAGCCCAAGGTGCTGAGAATGCTCTGGGGCTTCCCCCTGCACACTGTGGTGCTGGTGCTTTCAGGCTGGTGAGTTAAGGGTCTGCAGTTTGCTCCAGAGTGCTGAGGGGTGCCTGCGGTTTTGTGGTGTGCCTGTACAGGGAGAAAGGGAAAGCGGAGAAAAGAAGGAGATACAACTGAGAAGAGAAGGAAGTACAATTGTGTATCTGCCTGGTCAAAAGTCTACTATGTGGCTGGACATGTGATGTAAAGAGAAATACATTTGCTGTAGCAGAAGGTCCCTTCCTCGCCTGTGTTTTGATGTATCTACAGTGCTTTGTCTGCTTACGTGTTCATAAAACATTATGCATTTGAAAATAGCAGCTTTCCCAATGCCATATGCTGAGAAATCTTAAGTACAGTCTTAAAAATCTTGAGTGGCTTAGGAAATTAATATTTTTTTTAATAACACATATTGGATTCTTACAGTTTGCTTTCTACTTTTAGAGCTGGTATGTTCTTGATTTCAGGCTTTTCCCTGTGACCATAAAAGATGCATGCTTTCTTTTTGTTGTTTTTGTTTATTAATGAAATATGAGAGCCTCACAAAACTACAGGACTGGAGGAAACAAGCTTTAAAGACAAGTACTAACTATCCTGAGACTAGCAATAAAATAAGTAGAATTGGCTACGCTGAAAAATGGTCATGATTTCACATACAGCCTCTGCCCAGTTACATGCCTGATTTATATGCAACTACCTTGGTAGTGCACACTAAAACCAGGGGAATTGCATGGGCAAATGGCCGATCAGGTATACTTGTGGACAGTTATCAATCTTCCCCGTGCACGCTTGGGATGTACATGTGTTTTGCATAGGCAATTGCAGATTCCATGTATTTGCACATTTGTCCCATAACAGTTGGCCAAATATTTGTTCTTAGCAGCTACTGTTGCTATATTGTCATATTCATTGCTAGGCTGCTTTGGCACTTACGTTCCATACACTTATAATTTGAAGGGAACCATAATGCAAACACATTATAAAAAAAAAAAGACTTGGCATGTCCTGTTTCTCAGTTCCCAGTTACAAGCGTTCAAAAGGAGAAGTCATTGGTTACCCAGGAATTTCTGATCAGCAGATACTGTTCAACTATCTCCTGTTGAGTGCTCAGAAATAAAGGATACAAGAATTGCTACTGATTTTTAGCCACTAGTGCATTGGTTCTCAGAAATGTAGGCATATATCTTTGGTGACCCGAATCTGCCCAGAATACAACCTAAAGATTTGGTTTTACATCAGATTTTTCCTACATGGCTAACCTGAAACATCCCATACAATTAAAATGCTAGGTACTCAAAATACCATTTTTCTGTTTGCAGCATCGTATAACTATGTTTTTCTCTTTTAAACCAAAGAGGAAAACAACTGAAAAAATCTTTTGCACTTAGGTAAAGTTTAGAAGTTACAGAGAGCTGTACAAAACTTGAACTTAAGTCCTTCAAAACCCCATATGGTAATTCTTAAGTTTTCTTTTTGCATATGTAACTAACAGATGCTGCAGTGTCTTTAGATTCCTTCCATACCTTCCAAAATACACACAATATATGCAGCCATTGTAGGTCTGGAGATTATATCTGTCAAGACTGGCTGCACGTGCAAGAAACATGATGGTAAAATATGTGGCAAGCATGGGAACTGCATGAACAAGAAGTTCTGTACTTGAACTCTTCAAATGAGTCTGACACTGGCCAACTGAACAGTTGATACATTCAGGAACTACATCTCTTGCCCCAAGAAAATCAGATGACACCAGTATATCATCTACCATCGAGTTTCTTTCCATATTTTATCTAAACTACTTTTTATTTAATGATCAGCTCTAAGTATCTTGTACAGCTACAGAGATAATAAAATAGCCTTGAGGCCACAGAGCAGGTCAACATCTCCTTGGGATGCGTTTTAGCTATGCATGTTTTGGTATGGCATTATTGATATCTTTTAGAGACAAAATATTCACAGATAAGTAAGGAAAAAATGGAGCTGATATTTTTTGTTCTTTTTAGCAAGGTTGTGGTGGTAAGAAGGGAAATGGTATTATTATTTTGAGCCCTTGAATCTTTCTGAATCTTCCTACGGACATATAGTTTCAGGATTTTGACCACATGATATATCTTGGTCGCCAGTTTAATTAAGACTTTGTCCTGTGGCCCCACCCCAACTGTGATCACAAATGTCTCTGTGACAAATATGACAGTTGATTACATGTTGAGAGAGCAGTTGAAATCTTAATAGCAGTCTTTTCTACTTTGTTGGCATTAACTTTTAAAATAATAATAAAAAAGTACTTATCCACATCCTATTGTTCCTCTTTGGATCTACCTGCTGTGTTTCCCTTGCTATGCAGGAGATCAGGCATTGTCTGGTCTTGCATCCTCTAAGCTACTTCACACTGAGCATGAATTCACAGACTTTCCAACTTTTTGAGAGTTTTCAGAGGTGCAGCACTTTTTCTTTTTTTTTTTTTCTCCTATATCTCTTACTCTCAGTATGTGAGTACTGCAGAGTCTTTCATCATACATCCCTGCAGCCCTCAGCTAAGGTTTTGATCACAGGGACCAGACACACAGAGAGGAGATGTGTCCACACTGACTGAGGTTGTGTTAGAGCAGGGACTCAGACTGGCTTCCTCGGCATCAGACCTTAGCTCTTTTTAATTCTTTGCAGAGCATAATTTACATATCGGGCGAAGCAGGGCACTACTGATCTCATTTTATTGTATCTGTTCATGACTACTAACAGGCTAGACAGATCCAGATTTCTTAAGACTAAATTAAACTCAATTTTCTGAGTCAGAAAAACATGTTTGTTTCTTAGTTACTGTATGTGCTTCTCTGTTGACTTGAAATGTATTCTGTAATCCCATGCATATGTGATTTCTTTCTTGGTACTCCAGAGTGCACTCTATAGATAACACTTTCATGGTATTTTAAATTCCTATATCTTGACTGTTTTCAGAGAAATGAATATGATTTAACCTTCTTTAGAGCAAGGATAAACTTTGAAATGAAAACTAACATATGGTCTGTATGCTATTTTTTAACTTAATTTTATAATTTCTGAGCTGATTTTGAGAGCTGATTATTATTTAACAAGTGAAACAGGCTGTCAGTGCAACGGCTGCAGTGCTCCTGTAGATTAGTCCTCAGCTCTCCAAAATTCAATTGAAGGGAAGCCCTGCAGAAGAGGGTATTGTAGGTCCATGCTGTGGCCCATAGGCAGAGCTGCTTGGGGAAAACTTCATGCTAACCCCTGATATGCCCGGCTGTAGCAAGAGCCTGTTAGTCTGTCACTTTTCCTAGCACTAAATTCACTCACACATTTTTTTTGTTAAATATACTGGCTGTCAGACTACATTATATTTCTTCATGATCCACTGCAGTTTCTGTGTGTTTCCTGGAGGAGATCCTCCATACTCTATCAAAGAAGACCCTTTCTTCCTTCCCTCCCATCTACTAGGCATGCTTTTTCTGTTTTTGCTGTGTCCCACAGATGGAAACCCTAGAATGGCCCAGGAGATCCCCAAACCACAGCTAGCTTCCCCTAGCTAAAGGACCCATGAAATCCACTCATAAATCAATCCAAGGGAATTCTGGTAGGAATTCAGCTGCCTTCCTGGGATTCTGCTAAGCATGAAGAGTAAGAAACCAGAAATAAAAAATCATAAAGGAACCTTCCACCTTGGAGAAGACAGTGGATACTGTGCAGCTATTGGCCTGGCTAATCTATCGGGGAAAGCAGGGGTGGATAAATGTGGATGTGCTGTCAAAACATGTGAGGAATCCATTTGCACATTACTATGGAAATTTTTTCTCAAACAAAAACTTCAAGTACAGATGTCTAAGTGTTGCAGGCCCTGCTGTTTCATCTTTTGTGTGATGTTGTCTCTATTCCCAGTAGACTCCAAAAGTACACCTCAACTTCACTGCTTCTGCATACAAATATTTGCCTGAAATATATAGTACATTGTAAGGTCACTTGCAGCTATGCCTGGAAAAATCAGACAAAAAAACTGAGCAAGTTTTCACAATTGAAATTAAGTAGGTCAAGAATCCATCTAGCTTGTCTGGTAATGTGTTCTACAAGCTAATGAGATCTTGAGAGAAGAACCACATGTATGAGGTTGCCAAGGTGAGCATACATCCTCATTACAAACCAATGAACAGGAGTAGCAGTCTCTGATTTTTGTTTTATCTTTACCCAACAATGCACTCTAAAAATGCTTTACCCTGCCTACAAAACTTTCTGGAATGGGTAGAAGTGTGTTATGAATGTAATTAACTGCTCTGTTGATTACAGAATGTATCCCTTCATCTTAATGGGTGGGATGACCAGGCATATATACTTATGTACTTACGTTTCATTTGTATCTTCAAATAGATAAGAAAGATGTATTAAGTGATTATAGTGTGCAGGATATGATGTTTATCCCATAGCTGATTATACCATAGGTGAGTTAAGACCTCATTAAGACTTTGGTGTCAGGTCTAGTGCTGACTTGCATGTTGGATAAAATCATTTCCCATGGTATATAGGTTTTATGAATCATTAAGGTATAAAACAGTTACAAACACTGCCATGGAATAGGTATTATAGAAAAACATTAATACATAGTCATAAGGATATATAATTATATGTATGTGTGGGTATATATATAATGTTTAGTCTAGACATCAGTATAATTATGCACAATAAGATATGACATCTGAGATTCATGTGTATTATAAATCTTTTTGAAAAGGAAAATGCTTAAGTCTGGGAAAATCTTAATTTTTCCCAGCATTGCTCTGCCTCAGTGCCTTTTTATATCTGAGTTCTGAAAAGAAGACAAGGCAAATCATTTGTTCTTGAGCCATTTTCTTTTAGTGTCCGTCTTCTCATGTGGTCCAAAGGCCACCAGTTTACTCTCTAATGTGCAGATGAAACAAACTCTTTTGTTGTCCTTAATCAGAAGGCAGAGAGCTTGAGGCTGCAGAGTTGAAAGACATGGCCGCATGGTCTGAAAACAGAGCTGGACAATATAGTCTGTTATTTATAATATCACAATATCTTTTTTTCTAATGGAACTTCTAGGCTTGCTTGGAGAGTCAGGACATGACATGACAAGAACAGAAATGTTAAAGAAGTTATCTCTCAAATATTCACATTTGCAGGCTGGAAAATGAAGGGCCAGATTTCAAAACCTGGCCAGCTTCTTCATGCCTGTAATTTGCAGGAGAATGTGAATGGAATTAATTGTGGGTGGAAATTAAGTTATTTATTTGTCTTAAGAATTTAATTTTGGGGAAAGAAAACAGACATTTTGCTATTTAATATGTGTTCTCAGTTCAGTCACAGAACAGAACCTGCAGGGCTGCAAAAGCTGGGAAGGCCCAGATAAGGCCAGGATGAAAATGTTGCTCAAAATAAAACCATTCAAGGTTAACAAATTGCAAGACATCTTAAACAATTTAGCCATCATATTGCTTGCTCACAACCATATTTTCTGCTTTGCTGGATTTAACTTGTTTTGACTAGTGTTGAAGGTTCAAACCAGTTGGGGACCACACAGTTTTATATAATTAAACATTAAACTGGTTAGTGGGGTTAAAACTGTTAAATATATCAAATTTCCAGGGCATTCATTGAACAGTATGTTTATTTCATTTGGCATGTTATTTTAAGTATACCTAAGAAAACAGCAAATGCAAAATGCCACGGGTAATAGAGAGACTGCAGAGAATAAGCAGAGGACACGGGATGTTCAGACACTGAAAGTTTGCATCTCTGCAAACAAGGCATGAGAGATTCACATGCCATGTCAACTCTCAGATGCATTCAGCAAATTCTTCTGACAACAGTGCAGGAGAACGCAAGTGCTTTGTTGTGCATCCTACTAGAAATATTACATACTGCAGAGAAAAGAAAACAGAGAGGGTCGGTCAATATTTTTCTTGAATTTACTCCTAGTGGTGGAAGCTCTGCCCAGAGTATTCCATTTATGTTTGGAGCTCTGCACTATATCATTGTGCTGCTCTGTAAAGTAAATTTATTCCCGGGGGGGGAAAAAGAAAAAAAAGGCTTTTTTTGTAGCATAGAGTGCTGCCAGGAAGGTCTGAGGGATTAATTGATTATTATTTTTTTTTAATCTGATGTGCACACCAGAAAATTAAATAATCAGTTTATTTCCAGGCTTTATTACACTTTTTAAAAGTTTTTTAATTTATCGGCTTTCAAAGTGAAATGTCACCTACAGATGAAGAGTTTAAAGGAGTTTCATCTGAAAAATAGAAAGAAAAGTTTTGACTTGATAGAACTTCAGGGTCTTTTAGTTGTTTTTTCTGCTGTCAAAATATTTGCAAATCTTACCCCTCATCTGTGAATAATTATGACCTGGAATGTCATTTTTTAGTCAGCAAACTCTTTGCATAAAAAATTTCACATAGCCCAACACCCACACCTGTAAAATGCTGATTAAAGCTCCCTTCAATTTTTTAACTGAATAGCCCAAGTGCAGGAGTGTGGATTCTATTTCTCAGAGTAATACTATATTGTTGTTTGAGTGTATCAGAAACAACCTAAAAAAGGGGAAATCTCTGCATACTTTGGGTGCCCTATACCTCAAGGAGCTACTTGGGTGGATATTTTGTGGCTGACCACTAGCAGTGGAAAGCCAATGTAAGTAGAGTCAAACTACTGCTGAATTCCTTACTCCGGCTCAGCCCTATATCTGTGAATAAGGATGAGCCAAGCAAGAGTAGAAGCCAATGAAAATATTCTGACATTAGTTCCTGGTGGTCTGCTGTCACTATGTATATCATTTCATTAAACATCTTTGTCATGCAATACATAATTTGTCTCCAATTGCTTGGGTTTGACTTAAAGAGTAGAGCCAGACCATAGACTCAATTTAGACTTTATGCTTTCAAATTTCTGGCTTCTCCTGCATTGAAACAAAAACATTTTCTATTGACTTTTTAAAAAAACTACACACATTTCAGGTGAGGTTTTCTTGGTGCCTTAAAAGTGGTTAGCTACCAAGTTATCCACTGCTGGCTACTATTCATTTGTCTGGAAGGTTGTTAGGAAACTAGAACTTTCAAGAAAGTAAGTATTGCCCAGAGAGGTCATTTCCCTCTCCCCTTTCCACACATGAATAGACAGAGCTAAATTTCACTTCTTGCCTTTACATTCCTGCTTCCTGACATATGTACCAAAAAGGTGAAAATTCTGTTATTACACACAGACAAAAGGGTCCTTTTCAGTGCAGGGGGCATTTACTAGTTGTTTATAAGGTGTAAGAATGTAGAATGACAAAACAGGTGAAAAAATTTTGGTTAAAATAGTTGATCTTTTGAAAACCTCTGTATTCAATCCTATGGATGTGAAATTTACAGTATGAAAAAGTAATACTTTCTACTGACCATTTAATACATATTTTCAGGAGGGGAGTTCTAAGCTGTGAGTATATACAATTTTTTTCCCAGGAAAACTGATATATACTTAGAATACTAAGTATGGCTACTAGTAATACACAAATGCCTTAAACTTTTAAATAAATTTGGCTCCATTCAACTGATCAGTGTGGTGGTTCAGCTCATTAGCATTTTTGTGCATTTGTTACACTTTTAAGGAGTGTTTTCAGAATGGCCTAACCCAACAAATGCAGTGAATTCCAGATGCTAATGGCACCATTTATCAAGACAGAGCTTTTTAACATAATGCATAAACCTCTTGTACATGGTAGTTTTACTGTGCATTCAATTCCATTGCAATTCACTGCTTCAGGCAGAGGAAATGAAGAACTTAAGCAATGTAAACACACTAGGAAAAGGCTCTTAGATCCATGTCGCTCCTGGAGATGAAGTACTTATTTCCACAAAATTTGGCTTCCACTGTAACAGAGTAGGGTGAACTGCTCTGGGGACTCTGGAGTTAAGTTATCTGTCTAGGTGTTTTTATGTTTCTTCTCTCGGAAACATCTGAGCATCTTGTACCCTATCCAAGCTTCTAAAAAATGAAAATATCTTATTTTTTGAGGAGTTACTTAAAGCTTAAACTGCTTTGGCAAGGGACGTATTTCTGTTTGCTGTTTGTTGGGTCGTGCTACACAACAAACCTCATGTTAACTAAACTCAACTAATAATTTATTGTTATTTAGCCTATCTACTCTCTGTAGCTACAGTGTAGCTAACTGTTATGATACCAGAACTCTTTCCTCTCTGTGATGTTTGCAGTAAAAAACATTATTCAGAGATTGATTATGTTGAAGCCAATATTAAATGAGAAACAAAAATATGGAAAGAATCAAACAATTTAACATACTCCCCATCTCCCAGCTTACATTATTATTTCTAATATCTCAGAATTTTCCAGTCTCCTTGACATTTGAAAGTGATCCTTGTGAAACCAGCTTGATGTCTGCCTCTCTGCTGAAGCAAATAGTAATGACCATATTACTCCCATTCCCTGGACCCAAGACTTTTCATCTTTCTAGACTCTTGTGTCTTGTCAGACTAAACTGACACTTCAAAATGTAACAAATGCACTCCAAAAAAGAATTTGTTGCATATTCCTTAAGGTCCCAGTTCTGGAAAGCAATTAAGTATAGACTTAATTTTACATTTATTCACCTTATCAGTTGCAGGGAGCGGCTCCAGTCTTTACCAGCACACAGTCTGACCAAATGTCTGTAGCTATTACCCATGTTGGTGTGAGATCCTGGGATTCTTTTTCCTGCCAGTTTTATTCCAAATACAGTTGGCTTCAGGTTCCCATCTCCTGTTATTTACAATGGAAGAATTTTGGGCCTTGATGCTACAAATATTCCTGCATGTTTAACTACAAGCATATGAGTACTCCCAAATGAAGGCCCTGGAACTCTTCACATCTTAAGCACATAGCCTCCAATCCTGGAAATTCCTGTGCATATGCTTTTCTTTACCCCCTTGAGCAGTCTCATTAATTTCAGCAGGACTACCCACAGTAGTAAAGTTAAAACATGTACATAAGTATTTGCAGGTTCAGGTCCATAGTGACATTTCTTGTCCTCCAATGTTATTTTATCCCCAAGCCTGTTCATTGTCAAAAAATGAATCTTTGAGTAATCAGGCCTCGCAACTCCCCTCAAAAGCCTTCCTGGATCTTATTTTATATTCTGTTCTCTGGCAAGGCCTATAGACAGCAGCAAGGCTGTCCTAAATCAAATAACCTTAAGAATCTGACATGAATTGACGAGAGCCAAGTATGGCTGAGCTAAAGTTTAAACCAAGCTGAAGTGAATAGTTCTCCCTGCTGTAGTTTAGTTTTTGTAGCACTCCTTGTAGTTGCTCTCTACTTCATCTGATTTTTTTTTAATGATAGAAAATAAGCTGGATGGGAATTATAAATGAGAGAGATTTGAATGCCAAAATGCTAGAACTTGTGTTCTTAAATGACCTGGAAGAGAGGCCTCCATTGCTCTTTATGTTTTGTAACATTTTACTCCAAATGGGCACTTGAGGTTTGAAGCAGGACAGTTAAGTAATTTCACAGCTTTGGTATAAAAACCATCTGTGTTATTGGAAGTTGCACTGTGTAGGTGTGAGGAGCAAAGAAGCTCACAGTCCTGGATGAACAACTGGGAAATCCTCTTCCAGCCCCATGTCAGGTCCCTGGGCAATTACCGCTCCTCCGGAGAAGTGCAGAGGCCATTCTTGGTGAGGAATCGTCCCCCAAAGCCTGCAGACTTTTACATCTGTTTCCTTACAAAGGCAGCTGCACCACAGTAAAGGCCAGTATGGTAACAGCAAGAGGGGCAGTGCAGCCTGATGCATTCAGCTGAAAGGCAGGAAATCCTGACTGCTATTCCTGGCTTGTACATTGTCTGTTTGAGGCCTTAGGTGAGAGACTTGACTTCTCCAGCATCACCTATAACATCGAACAATGCGCCTGTAAACCTGCAGTACTTTACAGGACTTAACTCCTGTTGAAGAAGTTTGGGTCTCTGCTTTGTGAAGGTATATTCCCAATGTGTTGCACATATAGGAAATAATGAAAAAAGCAAATGAAGAAAATAGTTGTAACTTCTTAAGTAAACACATAAATTGGATGTTTTAACAGGTTATATCCATCAAATGCACATGTAGCTCTGTTCCTAAATTATGTCCAGAACTGCAGGTGCAAATAAAAAAATAATTTCTCTTGCAAAGGAGTGGACTTACTCATCAACACATACAGCAGCTTTATATGAATGTGAAATTGTGGTGACTGTGCATTCAAAGACATGCCTAACTGGCTTAAAAAATCAGACTCAAACAATCCTATAACTCCATAATCCCCAAATATAAACAACTGACATGGATTTTACATTCCAGTGTAGTAGAAGTGGGAAGCATCAGTTGTTTTAAATGGAAACATAGAAAATTACTGTATCTGAAGCTCTGTCACTTGCTCCAAGCAGAGCTCACACAAATTATGGCTTATCTGAATGATTTCAGATAAAATTTTGGATAGGATTAACTGTGATGTTCTTTGTTCTCTAAACTTTAGAGCACTTAAGGAGAGGAGCTGGCAACATGGACAGTGTTTTATGATAAAAAATGTAATAACAGCTTTAGAGGAGGAAAGACAGCTGCACATGAACAAAGTTAGAATAAACGTGGAATTTCTGGAAATTTTATTAGTGAATATAGAGCCTTCTTGCCCATGGGTAGATAAGCACATGGGTGTTTTGTAAGGAAGAGGGAAATACAGTTACCTCTATTAGGCATAGAAAATTAGAAAGTTCTAAAACTTGATTTTTCTGCATGAGAAAAGATGATTGCTCCCATTTTCAGAAATAGATTTTTTAAATTTTTGGTTATATTTTTCCCATAAAACTGATTATCAGCTTCCCTGACCAAAACTTGTTTTCCCAAGTACTGCATTTTTGGAAATTATTTACTAAGATTGCTTCAGTGTTTTAAAATATCCAGGCTGAGATTCCAGTTTTGGATTACATTAAATTTGAAATCTTCATATTTGCCATATTTTCAACTCCTAAAAGCAAGGGAGGAAGGAAAAGCAAACAAAAAAAGTAAAATAAGTGTTTATTAAAAAGGGCCAAAATTTGTTTGCAGCTATAAATGAATGAAGCTTCATTAAATTCAGGGGAGCTAGACCCACTTACATTAGCAGAAAATAGGGTCCTTTTTTCTCTCCTTTTCAATAATTTTTCAAATGCTATTTTTAACAATTCTAGAGGGAGGGGGAAAGTAGGGTAGAAAACAGTTACAGCCATTTTATCACATTTTACTCCTAACAATGCAGTACAAATGAAAAGAAACCATAATGCTCTGTAGAATAATACATTAATCATCATCAGTCGTCATTCAGTGCAGTACGTTCTTTCCACACCATGCAAAATATGAACAGATACCCTCATGAGAAGGAGAAATGTCTTATCTAATCGTTCACCTAGCCTGGAATACATAATGGGTTGCAGTGGGGTTGTGTGTTATTTGTCGTCTCATGTATGGGGCAAAAACCACATGATAGGTTTCTTGTGAACCATGAGAGATTTATGAAAGGTTTCACCCCTCAAGGGATGGGAATTAAAGGGGTTAGATGCCCATCCACCCAGAATATTTTTACTCAGTGGCAGATTAGTTGTTTTTCCTTGAGAAAAAAAAAAAAATTAGTTCCACTGGAAGAAAAACCTTAAGTTATTTTTCATGAGGAACTAACTAGCTAAACTTGATACATTGTGCCTCATCACTGATTTATTCTCTAGCTACATTTAACTACGTAGCAGCCCAGCTGTTGTCTCGTCTAGCCTTGCTCCCTCAGGAATGCCTGAGGGCCTGATCCTGCAAAGTGGAATATGCCTTGTGACAGGGGCTCAGCACCCTTCACCAACTGGTGTCAGTGACCTACCAGGCTGTCAAGATAGTAGATGGGATCTGAAGGAGTTTGGTATGGAAAGCTTGTCCTTGTGGGAAGGTAGGTCAGGAGAACTTCAGTCCCTTTTTCTCCTGGGCTATGCAAGGCACCCGTCTGCCCTGGCAGGACAGCAAAGGGAGACTGGTTCAATATATCAGCTGTGGGGACACTGGCCACAGCTCCCATGATGCACTTCAGGGGTTTTAATCTAGATCTTTTTCATTATTTGCACGGAGAAGCTGATATTTCCTGGAGAAATTTTTGATAAATATTTTTACACTATTCTCTGATGAGCTCTTTAGGATTGTTACGCACAATGTGGCAGCATGACATACTCCATGGTTTTCTGCATGGCTTAGTGAAGTGACTATTTCACAGCCTTTCCTCTTTCTTCGTGAAGTGTCTAGAAGCTACAGTTCAGTCTCAATATTTTCCTTCTCTATTAGGCTTCCCCAGTAACTCAGTCTTCAAAAACCAGGATAGGAAAGTAGTCCCAAATTACCCTAAATATACTAATGCAATCAAGCCTCAAACTCAAAATGAAGGGTTTTGTACCCTATGATCTCCAGCAATTCCCCTTCCCCCAGCTTTTTCACTGGCTCGTAAGTTCCACCGTTACTCCTAACATAAAATTATTGCAGTTGCGAGCCAGTGGTAGAAGTAATAACAGAGGGATGGTCAGGAGGTTTCCTAGAGTTGTAACATACAGAAGAATAAAATTAAGAGGCAGCTTCCAAATTACTTGGATACTTGTGAAAATTTCAAGTGAAATTTCTTGATGAAATTTTTCCCCTAATATTCCTTTCCCATGTCCCTCCCATTCTCTCTTTTTCTTATAGAATATATATGCATATATATTTCTATTCTAGTCCTTGCATCTGTCTCATAAATATATCTCATAAGTGTGTGCATGCTTAGGTATGAAAATACACTTCGTACAATGCTATAATGTTTGTACTGTTTCCAATCTTCTGTATCTCTGAAAAATAAGTAGGTGCTATACTTATGTCATTTATTGCTATTTGTTTTTTTATGTTGGTTCCTCTTAAAGTGCTCTTCTCATAGCATAGCTCCAGGGCATCCTTGCATACAGTTACGATACATAAAAAAACTGAAAAGCACAATTTAAACTGCAGCACCTCATCTGCTCTCCTTGTTTGTCTGTATTTTTCCCTCTGCTGAACATCATATTCCTTTCATTTGGCAATATAATATCATCCACCATAAAGAAATATAGCACAATGGAGGGTGAGTCATTCTGGCTAAAAGGTTAGGGCCAGATCCTGCATTCCCTCCTCCAAAAAAACTATGCATTTGAATAAGAGCATTTCCCAAGTTGGGAACCTCAAGACTCAATCCTAAATTATGTATGCTGGCATGGGCTAGCTTTTTTAGCTACAGGATGCTTCAGTTTAGAAAGTCATTGTCATTTCTCTTTGCATTGTGCCAGTTCTTAAAGTTCTTCCTTAATCTTTGTTCTTGGAGGATCAGATTTACTCACACTAGAAAGACCCATACTGTTTAACTAATCCTTATCTGTAAAACGGTTACAAGGAAATTTCGGAAGGTTCTCAGCCTGTGCCGTCCAAAGTCCGGGTCAGTGAACCAAATGGGGTTTTTGTGGTATACATGAAGGACTTCAAAACCTGTCATGTGTAACTCAGCAAAACTCCCCATGGTTTCAGTGAAGGCTTTGTCTGAATCAGAGTTTGTAGCCCAAACAGGGCTACATTTGATTGCCCTCTTGTTTTGTGGTGGTTTTAGCTCTGTGTTGGGCAGCCTGCGTGCAAAGGTCTCCAAGCAAGCAAGCTTTGGGGCTGAAAATGCCAAGAGGCCAGACTAGCCACCCAAACTAACCAACAGAGAGAGACCCTAAGCTCTCTGGTCAGCTCAATCGCCTCTTTGCTTGGGGGTCCCATCCAGGTACCCCTACCTGGAGGAGAGCATGGTCTGGCTCTGCTATCCTGCCAACAGTTAGAGCTCTTCTCTGCGGTATGGAACTGTCCTCTGCCTAACTGGATTTGAAGCCAGTTCTGCCACCTCCCAGGAGAGCACACTAACCACCAAACCATTCCTGTTTTGCATAGAAAGATATTAAAGAGGGAATGAGAGGAGATAGAAAGACAGATTAAGTCTGCTGGCTGCGATGCTGATGCAGAATGTGGGAGCGTCACCTTCCAGTTTCTCTTTTAACGAATATTCAAATGTGTAGACAAAGTGCAACACTTTCAGTGGAAAAGACTGGAGGATACTCACCTCAGCAGGGAGGGCAGCACCTGGGGACTTTGCTGCGAGATGGGAGTTAAAATTCCACTCTAAATCAGGACATGGAGTTGTTCGAACTTGAATCTCCTACACTGAAGCTAAATACAATATCCTAAAAGGTGAGCTCCTGCCAAAGGCAAAGGTAGTGGCAGTCCTTGATCCATGAGGTCATCTCAAAACATGACTGTTGAATCAGGCCGTGTGGACAAATTTAGGCAGAAGGACATTTAGCATTTACCTTGTGGATCTTGTTGCAATATGAACCAAAATTGCAATAGAAGGGCAAAACAGCAAAAATTCTGGTGCTTCGCACATTTTATTAGTGAAAACTTAAGACATCTGAGGAATCTAGGCTCTTCCGGACTACCTGAATGAGGGTTTTGAGTACCTCATTTCAGAATTAGTGACTCCTAATGTGTCAGTTAGGTGAGCGTGTCACTTCATGACCCTAAGCTTTCTAGATTTTACCTTGCTTGGTCTTTTAAAATTCTTCCTGTAGCTGTTCTCCAGTGATTTTTTTCTGTTCCTTATGCTGCATCAGTCATACATCAGGTTGTGGCTACTCCCCGGTGGCTTGCAGAGAACAATAACATAGGTGAGAAAATATGCCCACTCATATATTTTGATTGTTTGACTTTTCCCTACATCTCTCTGGAATATACCTCTACCTGTGTGCTTATTTACATATTAATGTGCAAGTATTTGCAGACCCACATATTTAGCAGGACATGGAAACTGGGGAATAATCTGTAGATAGTAGAAGTATATCATTTTGATTTACAGTCTAACATTTAAATGTTTTGAGGTCAGACCTCTGAGTGAAAATAATTCACAACTGGATATACAGCTTCCACAAGCTGTACATTTATTGCCAACAAGTACAACACAGATTGTTTTTTACGTGCCTGCTTTTTATTGCTTTAGATGCTGTTGCAGGATAGTTCACATAAACATTTATATAGGGTTTAGAAAACAGTTGTTAGCGAGGAGGAAGCTTTTTCTGTTTACACAGCCTCCGAACAAAGCCACCGCGCGGAGCTTCCTGTAATTGACATGTGGGCGGGTTTTTTTCAAGTCACTGACTGGAAGAAGTGAGTGTCTGAGATTTATTCCTGACAGGACTTAAATTACTGGTAGCCTGACACATTTGTGAACAATTACTAGACACTGAGGTGTTTAAAGTAATGGGTACTGTTTGCTCAAGGGATGGGGAAGTTTCAAAACCATTAAAACAAAACAATTTTCCATTTGATTAGTAAAAAGCAAATGCATACGTTTATTTTTTCTAAAATGCACATGTATATTTGACTTCTTAAATAATTTTTCTCCCCACATGCACATGCTTAAAAATTCCCTTGATTTCCTTAACAGTAAGTTACCACACATTTGTAGGAGCATCAGTTAGCTGAGCTTACAGTCAGCTCTGAACATGACACCTATGAGCTTGCAGTCTCCCAAAAGCTGAATCCACTAGCAATGTCTCGATTAAAAAGGGTCTTACTGTTGTCTGAAATAATAATAATATCTACTTTTTTGTCCTCCTTTTATTTTTCAATTTGAAAGAAGAAAAGTGAAAGGCCCTAAAATTTAGTGCTTTATCCATTTGACCATTAAGTACTGTGAACATTTATGGAAAATAAACTCTGCTTAATTCTCTCTTTAATCTACACTAAATTTATTCATTTATTTTTAACTCTTCAAGGTAAAAGTTATATTTATTTCCAGCATTTGCATTCAGCAGTGACTCCTTCTATTCCTCATTACAGAACCTTGGTCTAGGAAATGCACTTCATCCCAGCCCCTCAACTTCCTAGTAGGCATTTGAGAGACTCCTGTCACAAGAGGAATACAATATTGCCCTGGATTATTAAAGTTTTTTAGGAAGCATCCCACATGCACACTGAACTGCGTGTACACACTTTTATCCATCTTCCGTCATTAATCATGATCTGTTATACAGGTGCTGTCTCTGCAACTCGTGGTATTCTATGATGAAAGTGAATAAAGATATTAAAACTACATACATCTACTAATAGCCAAAATAAAAGATTTAGGTGATGAACATAAATCAATATTTTAGAGAAGGCTAGTAAGCCTGCTAGTCTAGTGACTAGAAGCCAGATTGTTCTTCTTGGCTGAGTCAATAAAAATGTTTATACATGTCTTCAGTGCAACGCGGCCACACAGAGAGCTGCAAGAAATGTTTGTAGTAGTGGTAGGTTAGGATGTGAAGCTGGGAGCATTGCTTGCACTACTGTTGATCCAAGCACTCAGATACTCCAAGTCAGGTTGCCCAAAGTCATGACACTGATTTAAGCATGTTAAGCTTTCACCAAAATAAATTTAAATTTCATGCCATTTTTTAGTTATCCCTCCAACCACAAGGATAAGACACTACTTTAAGGAAACAAAAAGGCAAAATGCTTATGTAATCACATTGTCCCTGTTAGACATCCTCCCACTGTTTTATTGGGACTCTTACAATGTAAATGTGACAGTTTTTCCCATGGGCAGTTTACTACTTCACAAAATAAGCCTTTTCCTTATAGTTATTTAATATTCTTCAGGAATGAAGATGCATCTGTGTGTTTTGCTAGCCTTCCTGAAAGTGCAGACTTCCAGATTTCAGCAAGCTCAGGTATTATTAGAGCAGCTTAATTTGTTGTAAAAAGACTGGACTCTCATTGCTGAATGAGAATTCCCATCCCTCAAGTAGATTGTTCTTGAGTGCTGTTAGAAAATCCCTTTCTTGCCACAGCTTCCTCTTTGACAGCAACTTAGGAGGTGATCTGGGAACTGGAAACTACCCGGGTTTTTTTGGGTTTGCCATAGTATTGGGAAAATATGAAGACAAATAGTAGATACAGCTTCAGCTTTTATAAATTAATACCTGTCCACTGCTTGCTGTAACACAAGTGTAATCAAGATAGGGTACATGGGAGATGTATTAATTGCTTGAACTTTTTCTCCTGGCCCATCGTGAGACCGAAGTCTTATATGCTGTCTCCAGGAAAGAGGCAGCATTCCAACTCCAGTGGCCAGAGGGCCAAAATTCTCTTTTAATGTACAATAGCAGTACATACTTATCTTTTACATTCATGGAAAATAAAGACCCTCTGTGTCTTTTTGATGTAATTTCCAAAGTGATTTGCATTGGCTTCATTATGGAGAGAGCTCCTGAAAATCTGTCCCATGTGTAGGACACTCCACTATATCAGTCCGCTAAACCACTGTCTGCTCTTCCTTTGAACCTATGTAAAAGGTTCTATAAACCCTACAAAGGGGGAGGTTTTTATTCCCTAGTTCTTGTTTTCTGTGTCAGTTCTTGATGCACTGAGTAGTAAAACAATTTGTAGCATGCTGTTAGCACAAAAGAATGAAAAGTAATACCAAAAATAAAACATGAAACTGCAATGAATGCGTCTATTTTTACACATTGTGTTCTGTCTCAAGGAAATTTCAGAAGCTTCAGCAAAAGAACCCAAAACACTTTCAGGGTATCAAATCACCATAGGGATGGTTTTCTCTTGGTTTTGCAAATTTTGTTCTTCTTCTTGTGTATTTGGGGAATGGAGAAAAAAGAACTGCGGATGTTCCAAACTTTCTACGGTCTTTTACAATTATTCAGGGTGGTGCCTCTTCTGTAGACTAACTATGTGCTGTTTTGCTCACATATTCATAAATTTTTCTCATTTGTGAGAGTCACTGAATAGAGCATGTGAATTGTTTTACCCAGTAGGTGGTGGAGCAATAATGAAGCATTGTGATTAAGTAGTGTTGGAACATCTTCTCTTCCTCACTGAGTGGGAGGCACCATTAGTAGTAAAAGTAATTACCTGTGTAGAACGTGCTGATTGCACTGAGTATCTACTCCATGACACAAAGAATGTCTTCTCAACTTTAAGGACTTTAAGAGATCTCCATTTGCTGCTAATTTCACATTTTAAGCAATAGCACATAATTCCTTTTGATTTTTCTTTGGTGTCAAAATTACAAATAAACTTTGCAAGAGCTTTTTCTCCTCATCAAAATTCTGTCCTTGTCACTGGTAGCTACAAAAAGAAGATGATCGAAATATCACACGAAAGAACTGGAACTGTAAAAGCAGGCCACGCTCCAGTGTGGCATCTGGACTTGCTTGCAGCTTGGGGAGCGTCCTGCAGAATGAGACTGTGGTGCCCTGATCTACCCAGAATAGTGTTACTCTATAGAAGTGATGCAGATAATGATTCAGAAACAGGACATCAACACAGAGCATTGAGAGAAGGTCTTAACTTACAAAAAACTCCTTTAATGGGGGATATGTGGGAGGCTGTTGCCACTGGTGGCATCAGCCGCTTACAGGGTTATTCTCACAGAAGGCAATCTGTAGTATAATACACTCTGTCCTAAGGCCTGCATTTCATAAGCATTCATCCATCTGCCTGACAGTTTCCAGTAACTTGGGGAATAAAATATTAAGATATGATGGAAATAAGCAGTTCTTTCTATCATAGAAAAATGGTTTGATTTTTTATCTCATCTGTAGATTGTACCTGTGGTAGTTTCTGTATCTCATGTAGCTGTGAAATTAAACTTTAGTGCTCATCTGTACACTTTTAAACACTTTTAGCTACTTTGAAAAACTTATAGAAGTCCTGGGATCCAAAGGGGCCCGTGACTTTCAGGATAAAAAAGAAAACTCAGCACATTTATGGTTTGTTTTAGGTCTGATTCAAAGCCTGTTGGAATCACAACAAAGAGATTCTCACTGATTTTTAAGATTAATATCCGGGGTTTGAACATAATGTCTAACATAAATGCAATGGTGCTATGCTCCTGAAAAGTACCTGAGCCCATTTGTAATAATGTAAGGGTTAGATGACTCTATTGGGCAACATTTGTAGACATGTAGAGTCAATTAAGATAATTGACAGCAGAGAAAAAGCCTTGTAAAGGGGCTGTGTTTTCTCTGTTCTCTGTATTACTTTATATAGGCATTTCCTTTGGTTATTTTGGAAGGATATGAGGTCATAGTGATTGGAGACAGGCAGAAACTTTAATGAAGGTGACAAACTGTCATTGCATTGATTGCTTATTTCTCTATCATGTACAATCTCTTCCACCTATAAAATGGCAACATTTGTTTAAGGAATGGTATGGTTTTAGTCAACAGGCTTAACTTCAGATTTTTTTCAGAAGCTTTTGCCAGTTTTTCTGCTACAAATACAGTTTCTAAATGATGTTTCTAATTTAATTATTTTATTTTTTAAGTCTCCTGAGGGAACTGTTTTTTTAAATCTCTCTCTGAATTACACCGACCTGCTTTTTTCTTACATATTTTCTTTTTCTTGTATTTTTTGGTTAATCTGTGATACATTTTACTAATGTTGTATATCAATAGGGTCCTGGATAAACTAATTGTAACCATGACTGAAAGTCGGAGGAGCAAGTTTAGGAGTGTGGGGAGTGTGGAAATACTAAATTGCTGGAGCCACAACAGTGGAAATACACTTTAAATAATCAGACAAAAAATTAACTAGTGATTTTATGACTGAAGCAAGCCCAGATAATGATAAGCGCCATGTGAAATTTGGCATTTTTTCTTTGCAGAAGTGAATGCAACAATTTTCTTCGGTATTAGCTTCCATGGGCTTGGTTTAGCTTGATTAAAAATAAATGAAAAGTCAAAAAGAATATAATTCTAAATGACTAAGATCCACCCAGTTTTGTGCAGAGCTGTGCAACTGCATGTATTGTGTGGTTCTAGTTTGCAAACATAAGGGTGGCTTCAAATGGGCCTTAGCTGATTTTATTCTTACTGGTGTTAAGCAAAATATCTGGAAAATATTTCAGCAAAGCAGCCTGGAATTTAACTGAGACCAAAATCAGACAATTTTGCATGGTAGATTATATTACTGTAATTGTGAACAGCAATTTAATGACTAAAAAAAAAAAATTGTGAATATCTGTTGTTCCTTGCTGGTGTTTACAGCGACTAACTGCCTTCAAGGACACCAATCAAACAATTTCCATCTCTTAGTGTGGCATGAAAACAGTGAACAGAGATTTCACTCATGGTAAGAATATAAGTAGCATAAAAATTTGCACAGTTTAGCATTCTTTTCCTGAATCCTACTAAAATTCAGGAATACTCCTCTTCTACATGATACCTTTCAGTATCACTCAGGGATATGTTTGATAGTCCAGTATGCATTCTTCTGCTTTAAAGCATGATAATATTAAAATACCAAATTAGCTGTGCTCCTTAAAGTAAGAATCCAGAATATTTGTGTCTCCAGCTACTAACTGTAGATGAGAACACCTTTATCTTGTAATCAGGTAGTAGATAAATCATTATTAGTGGCAAACTTTTATATTGTGCTGGGATCCCATCGTGCTACAAATAGCACAATCATTGAAACAGACAATTGCTTATATGGCTTTCTGATTAATCCAGTAAATTACAGATACGCATTATACACAGTAAAATTTTAGCCTTGCTGAAATATGTTCCATAATTTTTATTCAGAAAAATACACAATGTTTCCACAAATATGCTGGCAGATCCTAGATCTAAATTTTCTTTTAAAATCATCTAAACTGCTGATTGTGAAATTTAACTACAGTAGAAGGTAGTGAAGTATGTGCCCTACATGTATCAACCCCAAAATATACTGGTAGAGATTGATGGTCTGTGCAGATACTATGCATGTAAGGATCATGCACACAAGTAATTGGCCAGGTTTGTTCAAGAATTGTTTAGGTCAGAGGAATCTAAAATCTGAGAAATGTTCTGGAGTGATGCAGACATGCATGTGCCTAGTTAGCACCAACAGAAACATTGCAGTTCTTGTTTTAGGAACAGAATCCAAATTTTGAATCTTGATTCATATCCATTGCTTAGACACAGAGAAATGTAACTCCAAGCAAAAACTTACACAGGAGGGAGAGAAAAATGAAATGTGATGTTTTGGTCCAAGTGAGTTTGTTTAAGAAAGAAAAATTGAAAAAGCATTTTTGGCAGTTAAAGTGTTATGTGGGTTTACAGTCCTTTTTGGAATATGCAAGTATGTCACAATCAATATTGTTCTTGATAAAACTGAACCACAGACAGCCTTTTTAAAAAAGAAGCAGACCCTGATCCTTGGACCAAGTAATGAAATTTGCAAAGGAAAATTCATAATACGTGATGGAAAAAAGGTGCATGCACCTGATGTTAGTTAGTGGGGAAAAGATTGGACAGAAATTGTTAGCATGACAGGAAATTAAATTACTTTAAAGAGTATTTGAACATGAAGGGAACAGAAACTTGATTAGGGAAATAATTTCAGATATTCTTTTAATTCTTTCTAAGTCCAAAAATCCCTCCCCAAAATCCCTAGAACTGATCAGCCACATACTGCTACATCTATAAGGAGACACTGTGGTCAAGGGACTAGCACGCAGATGATCTCCTAACTCTTGGCTTTTCCATGGCTTTCAGCACCTCATCCAGGGCCAGTCTCCAAGGCTTTCATTCACACTGAGAAGTATCTCAAGTAATCCAGCTGAATCTGATTGCAACCTAATGTACTTTTCCATGTGACCTATGGCCTCTTGATCAGATGAATATGCTTTCCATACAATGAACTAAGGGTATTTCTACCCTATTCTGCTTTGGTGTCTTCCTTTGTAAAGTGTTGGGGATAAATGCTATGAAGTTGTGTTTGTAGAGCATTTGGGGACATGAAGTGGAGGGAGGGAGGAGAGAAGGCCAACTAAGTTTCATAGCTTTGTTCAAAGAACAGTTGATTTCTGGTGTGTTTAAGTCTAGTTCCTAACATTCCCTCAGTAATGCATTCAGACAGAGAAGAGTCCTGCCGGGCAAGAGGCACCTCTTTGGCAGGGACCTACCTGCAGACTCTCAGACGTATTTAGGCACTGACTGCAGTGAGAATTAAGCACTTACTTAAAGAGGGACAGGACCTGCAGCTGCCCAAAGTCATAGAAGAAACCTGTAGCTGACAAAGTCTCCTGTAGTCCAAACCTTCCCCTGCCTGCCGAATCATCTCTGGGTTTTCATAGGAGCTGCCCCCGTTAGTGCAGTCACAGCAGAGAGGATGCACCCATGAAAACATTGGAGTGTTTAGGGAGAAATGGGAGAACTACCTGGGCAGAGCCATGGCCAGCTTGCTGAATTTAGCACCCCATCTCTTACATGGTGTTAATATGGAGATCAGAGTCAATAAAACACATGGAGGCAAAATGTATGATTCCAATTTACATTAAGGAACTTAAAAGTTGTGAAATATGTGAAGAACAAACTGTTGTGAGAAAATAAGTGCCAGCCTTCCTGCAAATTTTATATCTGATTCTGCAAGCATGGGAAGTCTTCAGCACTGTTCCTGACTTGGCTGCCAGTTTATGTGGGAGGGGAAACAGCCATTTTGCTCGAGGGAAATATTTTTTAAAAGTTCCATGATGAGAAGGGGTTTTGTTTGTTTGTTTATTTTTGTTTTCTGCATGAAATGAGTTTTGCAGTTTAAAATAATGGCCCAAAGGCTGAATTCTGACTCCATTGGCTTCAGCTGAGATGTTACATGTGTGCTTCTGTGTTGAGATTTTGGCAAGTTAACTTTGTCTGCATATAGATATGTATACACACACATACACATTGTCTGTGTGTGTGAATAAATGTACACAAATTTTAGCTTTCATCTGGACTGCATTTTTGAAGAAAGTGTGTTTCAGACAATGCATTGTTCCAGCTTTATGGATTGCAACGATAAAGCACAAAAAACATAAAATATAATGGAAAACCACAAATCTTCCAGGCCCTATCTCAGCCCCTGCCTCTCATGAAGTGGCATGTTTGTTTCTTAAACAGGGGGGCAGATTTTTTAAAAAAACAACTGGCCATACAGCATTTGCCATGTAGGAGGCTCAGGAGTGAGTGGATTTCAGGCATTTAGGGAAAAAAATGAAGTGGGAAGTTTTTCAGATGTGCTTTACTGGGGTCCCACCTCCTGGGAACAGGAGGAGTTTGGGAGTTTCTTCTGAAAATCTGCCTTTTTCACGTAGGTGTTGGATTGGAAGCTGAAGCTTTGAAAATCTGGCCTGGGAGGCCTATTTTTAAAATATGGTTTCTGCTTTTTTTGTGATCCCAGCTAATTAGGAGAACAGCCATGTGGTTAGACATCTGAGTGCTAGTCTTATTGCTTGTAACAATGACCATGTTAGAAAATCTGGTCCGATGTGGTTTTGTTGTTATTTTGTTTTTTTGCTTTCAGAATAGACTGGAATCTAGTTTTCAGGCTGTGTTGGACTCCATTTCTGATGTTATAACAAATAAAGTTGCTATTCAGTAAGACTCTTGCTGATGGACTTGAATAAAATTTCAATTGAAGTGACATCTTTTATTTTCAAACGTCAGTTTCTCCCTTCCATATTCTACATGTGCTTTCAGACCACTGTTATAGGAGAACTGCTGCATGACTCTTCTTTGATTTACCATTCAGTCAGCCAAAATCAGAAATACAAAAAAGATTTAAGTATCAATTTAAATTAAAATCCAGGTTTCAAAAGGAGTGTTAGTCAACTCTCCAGATTGAAAGCTTACTTGCGGTTGACTATATCATGCTAATAAAATTCAAGGTTTATATTACAAAGTGACTTTAAGAGACCCGAAGTAGGAGGCTGAAATTAAGTATGTTATGAGAAATTGTGTCCTCAGTTGACCCCTTTGGAACAGGAAAAGAGTAAGCGAGGGCAAAATTTGTTGTTTTGTAGAGTTTGGCTAGCAATTTGAAGAAGAAATTACTCCATCTAACTAGCTGATATTTCATCAAGTACTGCAGAGCTTGATCGCCACACACAGATACATCTGATATGTGTGTGTAGGTTTCGTGGTGGTTATTCAGAGAATTAGAGCCGACGCCACATTCAGGAAAGAGTATAGGCATAAAATATCTCAAAATGTAGCTGCAAAACTTGCACACCAAAATTAATAAGAAATATTACTGCTTTTCTGTGGTTCCCGTTTCTCACAGAAAGCCACTGATTACAAGCACAGAGCAACTATGGGGTTTTTTTACTTAGCTCTTACTAATTGTTGATGATCTCCCAGGATATTAGAGCCTGATCCTGTTTATGTCACAAGCCTGCTTGTCCCCCAGGTACAACTGTAAAAAACAAAACATAACCCAAGAGGTTTGTATCAGGATTACAGAAAAAATGAATAACATTCCCTAGTAGAAGGTAGGTCTTCTATTTCAACAGCTGCTTTTATATTACCATGTTATTAATTCTATACTACACCCTTGCTAAAAATGTCAAGAGCAGTTCCTCTGTACCATCGCTGTGCTGCAATTTCCTCCTTATCGTAGTTATTACTTGTGATATAACAGCATTCAGTCGGGATTAAGACCTCATTGTGCTAGGCACAGTATAAATACATAACAAGATACAGTCTCTGTCACGAAGAGTTTACAGATTGTCACCAGCCCTGAACAGGAGCAGATTCCTCACTCAAGTCAAAGGCACTCTGTGTGGGCATAACAGCCTGTCTTCATTTTAAATAATGCAGGATAGCAAGAAGCAGAAAGAGAGTAACCGATGACTGAAGGCAAGAAGAAGCAATGGGCAGATGTGTCACGGTTTCAGAAGCCGATTCAGCCATTACTGAAAATAAAATACCTGGTGATTTCAGTGTAGGAGAAGCCTGAACTGAGTAATCCTGCGTGCGGGTGGTTGGTATCAGGACGTTTAAATGAATGCAGTATAACACATGAGAGCTCAACAAGGCCTGCTCTTGGCTCCTTTTAGGTTGCAATTCCTCCTGGGCTCAGGGAGGTTAGGAAGGATTATGTGAATGTGTCTGTGGGGAGGATGGAGACAGGAAACAAATCCTTGTGGTGGCTGGTGGGGTATGGATGTGGAGGCTACTGTTACTGCTGATTTCTATTTGAGGTAATTTCTATTTAGGATATTGCTAATATCCTGTTTAGTGGGAAGAGAGTTGATTCACTGAAGTTCTGCACTGTGTAAAGCATATAATGCTGTGGAAAATGAATTTTCTCTTGGTTACATAGATTCTTGTTTTGACACACTTAGCAGTCTTCCATCTCCACTGAAATCAGTAAAAAATTTTCCCTTCATTCTCTTCATTACGTGCCAGACAGCCAAGAGTCTGATTCAGAGCATTTGAAAGTAAATGGGAAACTTGGTTTATATTCTGGGCCTTGTTTAAGGTTAATGATGAGTGTAGCCCATCTGCATTCAGCCGCATTCCTTGTGTCCCCTTGCACTGACAAGGCAAAAGTTGTTATCACCCTTTCCAGTGCACTCTTCCTCTGACTGTGTGGTGTTTAATTCCAGGGATTTCACTGCAGTTAGCTTTTATGTAAGAAAACACCAAAAAGTGAAGCAAGCAGATTTTCTGAGTCTTCTACCCATATCTAGAATCACTGTAATGATTCCTGCCATATTCATCTGGCTGGACCCATTCATCTCAATGCCATTCTCACTCCAGCTTTGCAAGCATCCACGCTGACAACCCGGCTTGAACATCTGTATCAAGAATGTCAGGAAAACAGGTGTCAAAATTTTTTCAAAAAACAAAAATCCAGTGCCCTGTAGCTTCTCCAGACATCCTGGAGTAGAGCACACCCATGGTGCTTTGCATCTTTGCTTTCTGTAATACAGGGATGGCTCCCTGCTGGAAATCAACTGGATATTAACCAGTAAAAGAGAGCAAGAGGGGTGACAGGTCAGACATTCTTCTTCTGCTTTCCACTGGGAACCCTTCAGGGTGGGAATGTATAAAGGGTATATTATTTTTTTCTTACCTTTACTTTTGCTGTGGTGACATTGACCTATGTTAACTCACATCAAAGACCTATTGAACTAGGCACTGAATACATAGATAATAAACCAGGCACTCCCAATCATAAAAGAGTGTAAGATCTAAAAAGACAAAAAAAAAATTAAGTATAACACCCATTTTACAGATGGGGGATTGAAATTGAGATTGAGCAACTTGCTTAAAGTTTCACAGAGAATAAATATACCATGCCAGGACAGAGACAAGAATTATAGTGCTTCTGCCCCAAGTATTGCATTGCCAGTGTGCGTTTCTTCCCAGCATATTGCCTTGTACCAAAATCTCCCTCTTTTTTCTAGCACCAGAGTCCTATCTGTGTGCTTGGGATTCCAGCATGTTATAGATGTCTTTTCTCACAACTCAGGATCATGTCTAGAATAAAAAATGAAGCCTTCAAGATTAAATCCAGCACAGGATTTAGGTACTTAAAGTAGGATTTAAGCAGTATTTTGATACTTAAATGCAAAGTTGAGACCAGTAAGATGCTGCCAAGATACTGCATTATCCCTGGAAGTGCCTGCACTCATTTGGTTACTCAGTTTATGATCTGAAAATGTCTTAGGAGGCTGAAATTTTTATTTCAAAATATTTAGTGAGTGTTTTGCTTGACAGGATTGAATATTTCTGTCCCAACTACCTTCATAAGCATGGGTGGGATTCACAAACTGACCTGTGGGTCTTCTTCTGGTTGGCATTCCCAGGGCATGCGTATATACCCTGACATGACCGGGCTTACCTCAAAATCCAGCAGAATGACCACTTCCCTTTAAAATTCGGTACCCATGAGAAATGGTTATCACACCATTTCATCCCCTCCCAGGGTCCAGGATATCAGAGTTCCAGTGGTACAAATCAATGTGTTCTGCTTTTGGGAAAGGCACCCTAACCAGCAGGTTTTCAGCCTCTTGGAGGCCCGGGAGAAGGTACTCTCTACCAGCTGAAGCTGTGCAGCTAGGAAGAAAATATTTAGATTAATTGATGGAGCAGAAAAGGGAGAAAGAACACTAAAATAGGAAGATACCTTTGTCACCTAGTGATGACAATTTACTGATGAGGATGAATTATGGATGCTGACCTGGCTCCCCGACTGTTCCTAAATTTCATCTTGTGACTTCAAAAATGAGCCCGTAAAGTTATGAGAGCAGAGACCAGAAGCAGGACTGTTTCCCTTCTGTGTCCCTCAGATCCACTTAATTTTGCATTATTCTGTGTGCAGCAAAATGGCTTTTACAGAGAAGCCCACTACTCCAAACCCAAAGCACCTGACAGAGTTGTTTGGGGCATCCGTAGCAGATGAGAATTTAACTACCCAAGGCAGAGAGAGGAACGAACAGGCCTCAGTCTCCCCTGTTCTGGGTGAATGTGCTAACTGTGAGGCTGCTACCGGAAAGTTAATGTTTCTGTCCCATCAGCTGCAATTTTAAGAGTACTGAGCCTTTCCTCTGAAAGAGACAAAAGTTACTCCTTTCAGGAGCAGCTGCCAGACTGAATGCCAGCTGGGAGGAGACACCATCCTGCAGCCCAAAGTAAGGTGCCTGGAAGACAAGACTAAAGAGTCAGCCCTGGCCTGGAGCCTTTTTGAGGGGTCTTCCTAGGCAGCTGCTTGCAGCACCTTTGACGCCAGCCTGTCTCAGGGCAATGAGCCTTAACTGATTGGATGCCGTTCTGATAGACTCCTCGCACAGTGCACAGGGGGGCCTTGGCTCCACTCGCAGATGTCTAGATCCCACTTCAGGAGTGGGCTGGGTCCTCCACCGAAGCCGGCTGGGTCCTCCACTGAAGCAGGCTGCCAGCATCTCGCTGTCCGCAAGCGCATCCCCCTGCAGGCACCGTCCGTGGGCCGGGAGGTGTTGGAGAGTTGTAGTTAAAGGGGTGGAAGCAGAGGTACGTCTCTCTTCCTGCCTTGTTTTCAGTACTTTGACGTAATGTGAAGCATTTTGCCAGTTGCGGTTTTCTGAGAACAGATTGGTAAACTCTGACTTGTTGCATCAGCCTGACAGCTGACTTCCCACACAGTTCAGTGTCTGCAGAGCTCCACTGGGGCCAAAGCTGAGCAGTGATTCATCTGCTCAAACAGGTCCAGCACACCAACAGTCTATTAGTTGTTGTAATAATGCTGAGGATGGGTGGGAGTTAGTTTAACGCCCTTTGGACTCACTTTAAAATATCTCTTTGTCCTCTCTGTTGCTGGGCAGTCAAAAGAATATGCTTTGTTTGAAATTTTCCAGGAAAAAAAAAAGTTTCAGAATACCAAAGCTTCAAATAGAAGCTGATGGCTCCAGTCTGGGCACAGACAATTGAGTTTGAGGGAATTTATAGCAAACCTATCCTTAATGTGTCCCAGGAATGACTTGATTTGCTTGTTCTATTCCCTAGCAGAAGAAACTGTGGGGATACAAATTTAATACAGTCTAGGAGCTTGTGTTACAGTTTACTGTGTCCTTGGACAGCTGTAAATCCTCCTCTGATGTATTTGCTTAATATTTAGGCTTAACATGTTTTAACCACAAATCAGGCTACAATAATGAACCTGGAATCTGTCCAACCCTTATCCCAGAGTCCCCACAAACAGCTCCAGTCCCAGAGGTGAAATGGTGGTGATCTACCTGTGAATATCCCCAATCCCCCCTCATTTTGTTACATGTGCTGAGAATAACAAGACACAATAAATCAGGAGCCTGATCCTCAGCTAAGACAAAGATTTACATTCTCCTGTGCTGATTTACACCAGTGGAGGAGCTGATTCCACCATGAACAAATATAGTGTTTTAATCTACCAATCGATCCACAGCTCAGCTAATGAAACTTTGCAGCCCTTAAAATGTCCTGGCTCCAACTTGAATGTCTCCTGCATCTGGGTTTTCTCTCATCAGCACTTCAGGGCTGGTACTGCATTAAAAACTGCACACACGACTACAGTTAAGCTTTTCAATAATGAAGTCACTTTATTTATTGAGAAATTTCATCACAGGATACATGATTCTTGGCAGGGCAACTCCTGAGCAGGAAGCCTGCAGTTACAAAGGTATGCATAAACGTGTATAAGGGCATATTGTTTGCCTTCTTTTTATTACAGGAAGGATATGGTTTGGTTGTGTTTTTGATGAGTTTTATTTAATTGTACACTGGGATTTTCCTAGACTTTAAGTTAAAACTTGACAAATACTTTTACCCCTCCTGTTACATAGATGTGGAGAGAGGCTTGCTCTGTGTTTTGCACTGGTGCTTTGCAGACCCTACACACAGGTCTTCATCTCTTGGGCATGCCTTCCTGGCCAGCAGAGGTGGTATAGACATTAGGTAGGCATGAAGACTTCAGATAATTGCTGGGGTTAATAGACACTGGTCTAAGGTGTGCATAAGAAGGATTCTGGTGAATTGATATTATTCCTTTTTAAATTTTAGTCTATAATCTTAGGGTTGTATTAAAAAAAAAAACAAAGAACAACCTTACAAATAAATCCACTGACAAAAGAAACTAGCTGAAGGCATTGATGATTTCTGCTTCCTATGGCTATTTGATTGCCTAATTACAGTCATTTTGAACTGATTGCATGCTCTTTTAATTTATTTCACAGCATTTGGCTGTAAGGAAGGACCTAATGCAGGGTATTTTTACAGAGGAGAGTAAGTCTTCCTGGAAACAAATGTTCAGGCCTTTCTAATTGAGGACCTCTTTGCTTAGAAGACAGAAGTGGACTTAAAGCAAAAGCCTGTTTTATCTGTGAGGTAGGAAACTGAAGGTTTTGAGTAAAAAGAAGTTGGGAAGCCTCTCTGGTTGGGCTGAGCACTTATCCAAGCCCCGGCTAAGTAGCCCAACCATTGTTATCTCTGGCTGACTCCCAGTCTCCCAGGTTAGGAACTCCGATGGGGTCTTGCTCCAGAGGGTACAAATCTCCCCGTGCCAGCTCTCTGCTTCTACTCCAACCTGTGATGAACTCAAGAGATATAGAAATTTGATTAAAAAGAAGAAAGCTGGCTGGTTTGGAACCTCAAGAAACATTTATTCCAGCTCCACTTTGAATTGGGGGTCAAGGCTGCATGTAGTTGTGTTAGACGAGCCAGGTCTTCCCTTGTTCCTCGTATTGTTGTTTCTCTGGGGCACTGTCAAAAGCCAAACTCCTCCTTCTGAAGTGTCATTTGCAAGTATAACTACTGACTTCCTCAGTGGCCTTCTTAATTGCTTTCTACTGAACCATCTTTGTTAATCCACTGTTACATGATACAAAAATGGAACCCAAGTGTTTGTCGTCAATCTTCTTTTAGGACATAAAGTTTCAGACAGTTTTACCATTGACTGTGTTACAGATCTCATTATTTTGGGCCATCATGGCAAAACACGTGTAGTGTAACAGAGAAACAAAACTGTTCTTATAAGCATTGTGTATTCTGAGAAAAATGCTGCTATCAATCCAAAATACAATTAGAATTACTTTACCAGGTTATGTCAGGTTGTGAAAACAGTATCAGTAGAGCAAAAGAAAAATAAATAAGTCTGCTGTGTTTTGCTAACTCTCCAGTTCTGGGCGTTTAGTCTGGCTGGATTGATGGGGAAGGCTACAGTTTGTTATCAGTGGTTTCACTGATGCTTGTGAATGGTGCCTCTTACTGCTAGACTAGCACTTAAGATGATTCAAATGCAATCTCAGGGGGGTAAAATGTACACAAAATAACTACCACAAACAACTCAACCAATATCAAAAGTTAAAATTCAGAAAGTTGACTCAACATATATTTTCAAGGTGTTTAAGTGCTTATTTTGACTGCATAATTACCACAAACTTTTCTGACAAATCCTTGCAAAGTCTCTCAGATGCACAAGGAAAGCTGTGATTAGATATGTAGCCATTATTGCAGAATTTGTGGCAGATGTCTGTAATGTTGTTTTTAAAATCCATATTACTGTGACTGCTGGGGCTCCAATTCTGCTGAGGGCTGTGCTGGGCCGGGTGTTGTATAAACATGAACAAAAACAGTGCCCGTGTCTCCTCAAGTTTCCAACCAAATAGGCAGTAGTTATTGAACTCTGCAAATACCAATACAGCATTAATTTCACTTACAAATGGTCCAGCTGTTAATGTCACACAAATGCTTGCTCAGTCCTTTCTTTTAAGATGAGTTCTGCCTGAAATGGTTTTGCTAAAAAGAGCACAAAAGTCTTTTTGCTCCAATAAATTAACTATAATGGGGGCTGATTCTGAAAAGCCTTGCACAACGAATAGCTTTGCTGGTAAGAATAGCTTCATTAAGGAAACTACTTTTCCTCCAAGAAATGTTTGCAGAATTGGGCCCGATGATAGCAATAAAAATTGTTTCTGCAAAATTATTTTAAGAGCATTTATATTGTTTACTCTAACAAAGAGACTCTGCAGATAGTGACCTTTGACCTTTGGTTTTAGAAGTTATGTGACTAATCCCATTTTTACGGATGGCTTTTTTTTATGTTCATCACAAACTTCAAGGGAATTCTTGAATGAGACAGGATTTGAGCTGAAGCTTCCCAAAGTTTCAGCTTTGGCCTTGTACCAGTAATTATATAAAGCAAATTGATTTCATAAGCTTAAGCTGTCATGTTAGTAAAAACTTTGTGCAAGGAACTTCCATTTTGTTGGGTCTCACCAACAGTGATGAAGCTCACCTTGCTCAAAAAGGCTGAAATGCTGGAAGTTAATTAAAAAACCCACAAGAATCAGCAACACCAACAAAATCCTGAAACTTTGTTGACCTGACAGGGATCTTCTGAAGTGCGAAAGACCAAGTCCTGCTTGGGAACCCATCTGGACCATGATTAGAGAAACTCCTCTGTAGTGCCATATTTACTAGTCTAAAGCATGTGTTGTTAATTCAGTGTGTCTTAAGTCACAGCCTCACATCTATAAAGTTTAAGCTCAGCAGGAAAACATGAAAAAGTACTCTTATATTAATCAGCAGTGCCAGAAATAAACCTGGATATCAGGAATTTAAACCTCATACTGCTCAGATGAATGCTGCAGCCTACAACATACAGCAGGGCTGTGTGTTTCCTCTCTGTGAAGGATGGATGTTAAAAAAAAAAAAGGAAAAGAGTATAGAAATGCATGTACTTAAAACACTTATCCTTGTAAGAGCGCTACATAAAACGTACATAAAAAGGTATTTTTCTCCCACAATTTAGGCAAACAGAATTTTTAGTTTGATATTATCACCTGGAGAGAGCCCAATAATAAGTAATTTAGTCTGGAGAGGGGTTTTGTACATTACTGATTAATATTTACAAAAGGCTTTGTGTATTTTTGCTCTAACGCTAATGAGGCAGCAGATCAAGTTTAACAAAAAGGACACTGTAGATTGAAATATGGTATTGTGCCCATCAAAGTCTGCCTCCTCTCTGCTTGGCTTATGATGAATACCGTTCTTTAATAGCGGGCTGGTGTTCGTGAAAAACTTATTACAGAGACTAAGAGAGAAGCCAAGAATGAAGGAATGCCTGACTGGCAGCAATCAATCACTCCCTTTTAAAGATGAACTGATCCTTCTTTTTTTAAAGTAACACTTCATAAAAAGGTCTCAAACATAAATATGCAAAGCATTAGAGCAATTACATTCTGCGTGATCCCTGCAGTATTTCTGGTACATGGCTTGACTTTAGTGTGGTGTATATAATGAATGCAGTAAAATGGCAAATCTCTCTAAAAGACGACTGATATTTAGAGGAAAGTTCTTGCTGAAGAGTGTTAATTATCTGGAGCAGTAAAGTGAGATTATTTAGATTACTTTTAACAACATGTCGCCGTATAGGCTTTATTTTATTGAAGCCTTTTTTTTTCTTTTTTGATAAATGAAGTTGATCTATTAAAAAAAAGGCAAATACATATAAGCTATCTACAGACACCAAAAGTGGACAAGCAACAGATATATTTAATGGCCATCACATACAAATGTGTTCATCTTTATGTGCCTAATTTGCATATGCACTTTCTGTAACTGTGATTTTACATGTAAATTAAGTGTGGAAAAATACATAGTTTTAAAAGAAGTTGAGATCTCTATATGTAGTGCAGAAATATTGATCTTCCTTTAACATATATTTCTTTGGTTGTGACTCCCCAACTACCAAGTTGCAGACCCTTATTCAGTATTTAACAGCCAAATCCCCAGAAAACAACATACCACTTTTAATGCAATATGGGAGGGTTGGAAACAGAAACTGATGTAGAAGAAAATATTTTTTTTTCCAATCACCACAAAAACTTTGCTCAACACAGCAAAAGCACGGAGTTAATTTAAGAGGTGCAGCCCAGATATTGCATCCAGGTACTAGGAATTTTTAATGACTTGTTATTTTTACCCTGTTTAGAGAATACACTTTCTGTTCCTAAGGGTCTGTTACTCTCTTTAAAAACAATGCTAAGAATGACTGGACAGTTGCTGTCAAATGTAATGGATGGCAAACTATAAAATGTTAATGAACTAGTAACTATAGAATCTAATATTAGATGCAAACAGTGTTGTTTTAATATGGCACGGTTGAAAAGCAGGAGCATTGAAACAGCAAAATGTCAGTAGTGAAATACCTGGTGGGTATTTGAGACCTCCAGTGGGTTTAGACTCTGTGTAAACACTGTCAGGAGAGGAGAATCAGCTCGGGTTTCTGGAGTTCAGTGAAAGTCAGAAATATTTTCTTCCTTTCAGAATAGGAAAATGACATTTGGTGAAAACGGAGGTTCTTTCCCCCAGCAGAGACAGTGTGGGTTACTCATAAAAGCATAATGGCTTTCATTCAGAGGTGCCATATGGCTGCTTATAAGATTTCTGCACAGCACTTGCTGTAGCAGTAACTAAACAAATGGCACTATAGTACAATATAATACCTGTCAAGAGCAGTGATAAAGAATGTTTTATTTCTCTGCTCTCTGTCCTCTTTTCTCCCTTCTTCCTTGGAAGCGGCTGCCTGTGTGAGGCAGCACCCACTAGATGGTACTGCCAGGCTTCTCCGAGCTGTCGCTTCTCCTCAGCCTCCCCGGCCTGTCAGGCACCGCCGAGCGCCCCGGGGCACCGGTCCCCATCGCCTTCCCAAAGGAGGGGTTGCGATGGGCAGAGACAGCTGGACAGATGTGGCAGGCATGTTCTTCCTACAGCACTGGCGCCTGCGCCAGCAGCGGAGGAGTCTGGGGGACAAAGTGCTCATCACTTACTCTTTTTAAGCCTTAAAATAAAGCCCAGATCGCCAAGTGGTGCTCAGCACTGTGGTGACACTCATGGAGAGAGATCCACAACGGCCCTGAGCCCAGACCATGGGAGAAGGGCCTTCGGTCTGCCCTGGCTGAGCTGCTGGGAGCCCTACCACCGTACAGGGTGCAGAGGGGATTCAGCACCTCTGAAAAGCAGGCAGAGACGTCTCCGTGCCTCTCATCTCCTCTCTGGAAAATGGTTATTATCTTTCCTTTTTGAGGTTACGTTAATAAATGTGTGTGTCAGATGCTAAGTTCCTTCAGTAAGATGCAGCTATGAAATACTGGCAAACAAGTATGTTTAAGTTGCATTAACCGCTGTCTCCTCAAGCTCTCTGAGCTGGTCAGCAATGGGCCTTGTTTGAACGTCTTAATTTTGGTAAAAGATGGCTCCACCTGCTTCACATGAGCAGAGGGATGGAAAATACTACAATCTCTGATCACTGGATAGCCTTCAGATGTTGTTTACAAAAGAACACATCTTCTCTCTGCCTGTGGTTTTCCCTGTAGGATCAATGCAGGCTTATACTAGCTCTGAAATATATTGGCTCCCTGATTGGCACCCTAACACATACGCTCTATCATCTTCTCCTTAGGAATCACACTCTAGGGAAATTCAGTTTAAACCTTTCCTGATTAAAAGCCAGCAATGACCACATATGTAGTAAATGTGGTTTTTTGTATGTGCTTGTCTCATTTCTTAGAGTACTTCCTTCACACAGTCTAAATTCAAGATTTTGCATGATGTATTCCTCAGTCCTTCCGTCCATCTGTCCGGATAGGCAGCTTGTTTGATGAGTTAACCATTCTGAACGTTTTAATATTTATGTGACTCTTGTGCAGCTCAGCAGTTGCTTTATGTGGGATTGCATATTTGATAAGATCACAGATTCACTCTGTGCCAAAGCTGAAGTCCTACTGAGGTCTGACTGTACTTCAGATGTCAAAAAAATATGAATAGGTGGTCTTAATGTTCTCCTCTGGTGTTATATCTGTCTATAGAGAATATAGCTTACAGCAGATTAGAAGCAATAGAGGACTTGACATATACTGAGAGAGCAGTAAGAATGATGCTTGTTGACATTATCGGCTAAACCTGTAGGGGAATTTTCTTTTTTTTGTTCATTCTTTCTTCCACTCTTTCTTTCTTTCTGTGAGGTTTGCTTATTTGTTCCTGTATGGCTTGCTCTTTCTACATCAAGTTCCAGTTTCTCTATCTAAATTTTGTCAGTCTAGGCATTTTCAACACACTTACCTATCTATACATGTCCTTGCTTGGAACTCATTGCTCTTCTACCCAAATGGCTCACAGGTCTGCCTATCTCTCTGTTGTTTAAAGAATATTTATTTGCAAACAGCTTGTGTAACTCTAATTCATGCTTATTCTGCCTAGTTAGGAATTCATTGAACTAGACTGCTTGTATTTCTGCGCACCAATATACTGCAGTCCCTTTGCACTTCAGACTTCATGTGTAAAAAGGTTTGCAGCAAATGCAATTATGTACTGAATAGATTTGTGCTTATGTCCACTTCACACTGCTTTGGGGATGCACCAATATGTGTAAGTAGTCTGTGATGCTATGCAAATGCATTTGGCATGAAATGATGAATTCACCTCTTAAGCAAAAGAAAAAAATCCTGATTTTCAGTCTTTTATAGTAATGTCGCAAATAAAGCAATCCTCATGAAAGATGGATTACCATTGAATGAGTCATGGAAATTCCTACCAAAGTTTTGTGAAATCTGAATATGCAGTGGACTGGGAGAGAAGGAGAGGATATTTCTGCTGACATGTAATGTCTTGATCCTATCTCATTCTTGTTGTTAGGAACAATTTCTGTGGTTAGATGCCCAAAACAGAGCTTGCAGACATGTGGATTTCGTAACTTACATTGGGAAATTGCATCCTAGCATCAGGATATGGCTCTCCATAGCACACACTGACCTGAGTATTGAGAATGTCACCTGGGTCCTGTTAAGACCAGTTCATAAATGTTGCTTTCAGAGCCTGGCTCCAGAGATGGTATTATAAATGTGCAGTGGATGGAATATTACTTCCTTGTCAGCTTTAGATTTAAAAAATACAGTACAAGACATACTAAAACCTGGGATGAAACCTGCTCATCTGTGCTGATGCATTCAGTACAATTTACATCAGTAGGTGTCAACAGCCCATATTGGACAGTACTTCTATACTGTCTCTAATTCATGGCATGTTAAATACAAAGTAGATTCGTTATTTGGGCTCGCAGGCATAGACAAGCCCTGTGGTTCCTTCTCTATCTGTGGTATAGTCTGGTTCTTAGCTCTGCCCCTCAGGGTCTCCGTAAGAACTGACTGTAAGCTGGTTGTGAAAGAGACTGCAGGCTACACTGCGTTGTCATTGGACTCGCTCTGAACTGTACCCAGTGCTGTATGTCTTGGCTGAATTTCAACACCGTATGTTGTTGGAATTCATGGGCAACATACCAAGATGATGTGAGGACCCAGAAGACAAATTTGCTAATATGCAATCACAGGACAGGACATAGACACTGCTTTGTATTAGTACAGTATGAATACGTATTCAACGCTCCCCCAACTGTTAGTATACAAGAACGACCAAAAGGCTGATTTTCCAGTGTGGAGGCTTTAATTAGATTTGAAAAGAAAGGACCATAATACAGGGCTACAGAGTTTCTGTTTTTCTGAACCTGATATATCGATAGGTCACTGGAGAAGAAAATCTGGGACAGTTTCAAAGATGGCACTCTGAAGTAGATGGCAGATGTGGAGTATTGTGCCATTTCAGATCATGCACAATATGGCACAGGCTGGAAAACAGGAGATACAAATATAAGGGCATATTTGATGTGCCATCATCTCAAAGGATTGTTCCTTTATCTGAGGAGGGAACTGTAATCCTGTGGAAGCGCTAAAGGAAATCTAAATTGTGAAGAGTTGTTGGCATTCTGTAAAGTAGGAGTATGCCTAACATGCCATAACAAGAAAAGGTAATGCAGAACTGTAATTAACACGATGTTATTTTTAATTCACAAAAATACTGTTTATAGAGCTGCAGTGAAAGAATCTGACTCTTAATGAAGATTGATTGCAAGTCAGACTTTGCCTTTCGTTCTGCAGATTTTTGTTCACTACCAGAAGAAAGTGAGCTGGGAGTGAGATCATTTGTTTGTAGCACAGAGTCCCTTGAGTATCGTCTCCTCTCTCATCACAGCCAGGGGGACTTCTGCTTCACCCGGCTCAGGTGCTGCAGCACAAAAGGATCATGAGGTTTTCTCCCTCTCTGCCTGCATATGACCTGCTCCTCCCCACCTCTCAGCAGTTTCTGCTCCAAATAACAGAAGCCCTGTTTACAGTAGTGCAGTAGGTAATACCATTTCCATCAGACTGCTGCCCCAAATCAGCTTGATTGAGCTCCTGTTATGAGGTCTTCTGCATAGAGTAGCACAGATCAATAGGGCTCAGCAGGTTAGTCTATCTGAACAGAGCACATTTTTTGGCACGGGACATTTCCAAAGCACTACACAGCCTCCAGGGACAGTGAAGAGGCTCCCAAATTTCTGCCAGGTTACACCATCCACACCAGCATACTCAAGTCTATAGCAGGCCACAGACTTTGCAGTGCTTTGTGTGTTGCACTTTTTGCTGCAGGTTACACAAAGGTATTTTGGAGAGCTGATAGTAGGGGCCAGCGTGGGAAAAGTGAGCCTGCAGAGCATTTTGTAGGCAGCAAACAACCAGGGCTCCTCATGGGTCCCCTTTCTCCCTTGCCAAATAGATCTGGGTGGGGTGAACAGCCCTGCCTCACAGCCTTACAGCCTTCCTCCCATGGGCAGCATCTTCGCTGACCACCACAGGATAAGAGGTAGTCTCATGGAGCCACTCCTCATCTGCTCCAGGTCCACTTTGCTTCTCCAGCCTGCTTTGACTACAAGTTAATGAGGGATCATACGATCAGCTCAGCAGAAATTGTACAGGGGTGCCCTTGCAAGAGCAACTTAGGGAAGAAACTCACTGAAGCAGGAAGAAGTCTTGCTCAGTTAAGCAGTAAGAGAAAAAACACATTTTACCATAAAAGGTATGCAACACAAAAGTTAATCTACCCTTCATGTGTCAGACAAAGAAACTGAATATATTCCTGTCAATTCTTGTTTGAAGTATTTCCAACAAATTCCCTACACCCTTGTACTGCCATAAATAAATGTAGAAATACCATCCATTATATGAGGTACCATGCAATAGTCCCTTCCCAGGTTTTGTAAAGCCATGTTCTAATCACACCACAACGGAGTTTTCATTTCACTTTACTGCTAATTAAAACTGCAATATTGTGTAGCAGTAAATTTTACTGATGATCAAAACTGTTTCTATACCTTGTCACATAACCTATGCATTCCCAGGAAAGGAGAGCGCTTGATTCTGCCTTCAGACAAGACTAAATTTGAAGGAAACTTGAATATTAAATGACACAAGTTAAAAAATGTGAGACAAGATTCAGAAGGAAAGAGGTTTTCAGATCAGCAGTTGAAAGTAGAGCTGGATAAAACTATTGTATCAAACATTTCTTCAAATCTAGGCAAAGTTTTGACTGAAGCTTGTCTGTACAAAAAGTAAATTGGAGCAGAGTTATGACTTCGTGTGGAAAGTGAATCTGGGTTGAAGTGACGCTTCAGACCCAGAATCTGCTTTGCACTTCGAAGCGGGACCGATCTGAGCAGTTTGTTCCCACCCCTACAAAGGGCCACCTTGCAGCTCTGACCTCCTCTGAACTTTCAGGGTGTTTGAAGAGCAGGGCTCTGATCTCAGTATTATATATCCGCTTACCTCTACTGAAAAACACGTCAAGGGAAATGCAGAAGGGGTGCAAAACCCAAGTGAATGGAAACAATCAAACAACAGAATTTTCTTTTTTTTTCCCCATGAAGCCCCATAAACTGAAACTGCTGAAGTCTGCATGGGAGTAATTAAAATGCTATATACCATGTGTTTCAAAGACTATCTGTATTTTCCACTCTGCTGCTAGTATCTAGTAAAATCAATCCCTAAATGCTGACTGCCATTCAATTTTGAGGCAGAGAAGCTTCGAATTCATATCCTGATTTGATTTGGGGATTGTCTGGGGAGTTAAAAATCCAGACCTTTTTCTGATGTGCAGGTCCATTGTTCCTTGTCAGGTTAGCATTGATCCCTTTACTTTCTTTAGGATTTATCCAGTTTACACATATTTGAAAGGTGAACTCATCCCACTTTCAGCAACTCTTTCAGTTTTTATCTCCAGAAGTTGTGTGCTCTCATGCTGCATTTTTTTTCACTGTGTATATTTAAAAAAAAAAAAAAAGTGCAATTTTGGCAGGGTTGTAAGCTACCCTCTTAAAAGCAAGCAAGAAATTTTGAATTAAGAGTAACTCAGTATGGTGTGACACTGTCCTCAGCTCACCCCATTATTCCTGTGTGTTGTGGCACATATGGCATTAGTACAGTGTGTGAGATTCCCTGCAAAGCTAAGGAGAGGTAGGTTGATTTAAGGACATGGTTTCCAGCCAGATTTTCAGCTTTAACTTTAAATTTCCTTTGTGTTTGGAGAAGTGAATTTTAAACTGGATCTTAAATGTTATTTCAAAGAGTTTGGTTTCTTTTCCTAAAGCTTCAAGTGACACTGTGTGCTGGACTTTTAGCTACAATTATTTTAGAAGAGAGGCATATAATATAAGTGAAAGTGTAAGATGTCGTGTCCTTTAGGAAACTCAAGATATTTGTTTGTCTTGGTGACAGTAGCAGTCTTCTAAGTGCTGTCCCTTCTTGACATGAACAGAAGTGCCTGTGAGCAGAGCACTATTAGCAGGACAAAATATCTGTTTTGCATACCCTGGTGTGGTGGGTTGACCCTGGTTGGATGCCAGGTGCCCACCAAAGCCGCTCTATCACTCCCCCTCCTCAGCTGGGGGGGAAGAAAATATAACAAAAGGCTCATGGGTCAAGATAAGGACAGTTTAATACAGTGATAGCAAAGGTTGTGTGTGCGAAAGCAAAGAAAAAAAACAAATGATGTTATTCTCTACTTCCCATCAGCAGGCGATGTCTAGCTGCTTCTCGGGAAGCAGGGCTTCAGTACGCGTAGTGGTTGCTCCGGAAGACAAAATGCCCCCCCTCTGTCTCCCTTTACTTAGCTTTTATATCTGAGCTGACGTCATATGGTATGGAATATCTGTTTGGTTAGTTTAGGTCAGCTGTCCTGATTGTGTCCCCTCCCAAGATCTTGCCCTGCCCCAGCCTGCCATTGAGGGGAGGGCAAAAATGTTGGGGAGACAGCCATGATGCTGTGCCAGCACTGCTCAGCAGTAGCCAAAACACTGGTGTGCTATCAACACCTTTCTAGCTACTGATGCAGGGCACAGTGCTATGAGGGCTGCTGTGGGGAGTATTAACTCCATCTCAGCCAGACCCAATACACCTGGTAATACTCACATGTTGAATACTGTTTTGGCCCCAAAGACCATCAATTATTCTGATTTTCAGGAGCTTTCTGTTGGATTGCCAATAATGTGCTCTTTTAAAATTAATATTGCAGCATTTTGCTAAAAAAAAATTAAATGCAGAATATGAGGACCTGACACTTGGCATGTGGTTTGAAAGTTTGCCCTTGTCTGAGAGCAGAAAAAATCCAATCACAAATATCTGCATTTGAAATATTTAAGATATGCAACAAACTGCTCAAAAATAAAGTATCCATAGCAATCATCTGGTGAATACTTTCAACAGATTATTTATTTATAAATATAAGATTATTTAAGAAAATGAAGTATTTTCAGACAGAATAAACAAAACCATTTTCAACTAATAAATTTATTCCGAATGATCCTCCCAGCTCTAACCCAAAGGGACTGTATATTCTTGTAAGAATCTTCCATTTCAAATCAATCTTTAAGCAGGTAAGAGTTTTATGCCATGAAATACCACCTAATGATGTGTTTAGGATACAAAAGCTAATATAAGAGTAGCAATAGTGGCTTTAATTTGTCAACAGCTTCCCCCATGAGAGTTTCATAGGTTTTGCAAATACCCTAGTCATTTAAATGCCTTATTTACAACTGCATTAGGCAGTTGTATACACATTCTCATAAAAATACTGCTGCCTATTTTCATTTACAATTCTTCATTGGGATTACAATTTTTAGGAATTTTGATTCCTAGTTCTCTGGTGCTTTTGTTAATCCCAGTAATTACCTATCAGCTTTTTAGGCTTCTTAAGTACTCCTTAGTTTTCTGGGATCTTTTGATATAAGTTTACAGTTACGTGAAAAGGAAATGGAATATTAAAAGAGAATGCATAGCTTCCCGCCTTATTTGGCATAGGGCTAGACCCACAAAGGTCCCAGGAAGTTGTAATTTGATGCCAGAAAGATAAGAATAACAGATATGAAAAAATGAAAGCTCCCCTGGACTCCAGACAAAGTTATGCAAAGCAATAAAAGATGCAGGTGACAGATTTTTAGGACCTGACAATAACATTGTCCATTATTGCTGAAAAGTCATGTGTAGGGTGAAAAAGGCAACTGTTCAACAGAGCAGAGCAACATTACACAAGAGTCAATGCCAAAAGGAATAAAACGGTGTGTCAAATTGAAATTTTTAGGGGAATGCAGGGAATTACCTGCATTAAAATTTGGCTGTGAACTATGAGGCTAACACCTCTTCTCATATGCAATATGAATTGAGCCTTTTAACAACTGCAGATGGTCAGAACCTGTATTTCACTCATCTGAGCCTGTATTTCTACTATATATTGCAATTAATCTTTTTCTTTTCTTTTTTTTTTTTCTGTAGCTTTTTCACATAAGAGGTACATAGAGCTCAACATGGCTGTCTGGTCACGTTTGCATGTGATTCTGTGTCCAACAGCAATGCTCATGACCCAGTGACGGCACCATGATTCAAACAGCACACAAAGCTAAAAACCCTCCAAATTATTAGATACCAGTAGAAGCACCACATGCCCCTCTTTACCAGGTTGCATTATCTGCATCGGTCCCGTTCTCCACACTGGCTCCATCTTCTTCTCCAGTAGGGCAGCAGCCAGGGGCATGGGCAGGGGCTGGGGCTCCCCAGCTCTCCCAAATTCAGCTCATCCTGTTTGCAGTGTGAGGGGGTCACTGGGGTTTGGGGGTCCTGGGAAGTGAGTGACTACAACATGGGGTACAGGATGAGAGGTAGAGTTTCTTGCCACATTGAGGTGGAGGAGGGAGGACGACATAGCGATATGCCAAGGATGACCTTACTATGAGGTGGTCCTAAGCCCTCCAGCAAGAGCAGAGCCCCTGAAGAGGAGGGAACGGAAGGGACTAAGAAGGAGAAACCCTCATCCCTTCTCACAGTTCCTCTGGATCCTTGACCCAAAACATTTCCTAGTAAAGAGGCAGCATTTGAGCAATTCCTGTTACTTATTTGGTGTCATGGTCATGAAGGACTCAAATGGTATTAGAAATGGTTAGGAAGAAAGAGAGAGGCACAGTAAATATGATCTAGATTTTATGGATTAAACTTTTTATTGGGTGACATGTTGAAACATAATTTATTTGAGTGAAAAGGTTTGCTTAGAGAAATATCATTTTGGAAGTTTTAAAGAGGCATCCTGTCAAAATAGTCTGTTTTCACATTGCTTAAGTAGAAACAGCTCTTGGTTTCAAAATTCAAGCTAATTGGAAGAAAAACTATAAAACAAATAAATGAACATGTAAAAACATCAGCACTGGGAGAAAGTGATTTGAAATGATCAAAACTAAACACTTTAGTTAATATGATTTTTGTTTTAATTAGTCAATGACATGAACTTTTCTTCATGACATGGGAGAAGGAAAATTTTAAAATCTTGAAAGTTCTCACAGGATAGGAAATTCATTTTCCATCCTGTGCTAAGACATAGCTATACAGCACTTTCTTATATTTATCTTCCTATCCTTCTATGCAGGATAAGCAGGAATATAAATCTATAAGTGAAGAGACAGGTTAATATAAATGGTTTGAGTGAATCTCTTCTTTGATCATTTTTTCCTTCCCTTGCTTGATGTCACTGTATGAAAAATCTCACAGCAACTACAAAATGTATGGTAATAGTGCAAAACAAAATTGAAAAATTTCTAAAAGTTGAACTGGAAGCATTTTTGTCAGAGTTTATTGGGAGTATTTTGTATTTTTAAAAGTTTAGAAAACTTTTGTGACAAGTAGATAAATTATGAAATTCTATGAACATGGAATTAAATGGAATCTGAAAAGTGACAAACAGGGAAAAGAGAGAGCATATAATTTTAGAACACAAAAAGGTAACTAAATTTGAAAAATTGCATTAGTATATCATTTTCAGTATGTAAGCCATTAGAGAAAAAGTGTAAATTACACCCTGTAACAAAGTAAAAATGTTTTCAATGTTTGAAGGTAATTTTGTATTACTACTACTATTACTTAAACTCTTAGCTCTTATAAATATCTAAAGACAGGACCCCTGGTGATATTACCTGTGTCTTAGGCAAAGAGCAACAATTTCAATTCCATTCAACTACATTTGTATTTTGCCAAGTGCTATCAAGCACTGAGTTGCATAATTTGCTATCTAAGTGAAATAGATATTTTTCGTGCTGCACATTTATCACTCTCCTGTGGGCCTCGTTACTGACAATCAAATCATAAAAGATGTTCAAAATTGTCATGATGCACTTATTTTCTCATGATATTTGATACAAATAGTTTCTTCTACAAAAATGGCCTTTTTTTACCGTAGCATTTTAGAGTAGTTCTTAAAGAAACAGGATACAGTTGTTTTTTAGCAGATTCTGCATAGGCTTTTGAAAAAAAAATAGCTTTTGATAGCTGATCCTATTTCTAAATATATCACTTCTGTTTCATTTCTAGGAAAGGAGGAATTTATACTAAGTGTAAGCTGATAACATAGCAAAATAAAAATATAGAAGAAATTCTATTTGTATCTGTAAGATTTGCATTTATTTTTTTTTTCTTTTCTGTCTTTTAACATGAACTCAGACATTGTAAAAGGTAATTTTTAATTTATAGAACAGTAGCAGTACAGGAAGCTATAATACCCATATCATCTGCACTAACCCCCAATATATGGTAAGATTTTGGGCAGAATCATCACAAGATCGTTAATTCCCTAGGGCCATTGAATCCTCGCTGCTGTGACTGATAAGCTAGCACTAAGAATTTCTCCTAACCTGGAGTAGGAAGTAGAATGAGAACATTAAACTCATTTCATATGAAGCCACTGAGCCTCCAGGAGTAATGTCTGTGTCAGTCACGGAGGCAATATCTGGATATGTTGTCTACACAGTACCTTAAGCTGATCACTCCCAAAGTTCAGAGCCAGCTGTGGTTTTAAAAGAGCATGTACAGCTCCATCCCCAAATCAAGGTAACAATTCACCCCAAATAACTTGTGAAGCAGCCTTCAAGTATTTTATCATGTTGTGCAGTAGACCCAACACATCTCTCCTTGAGCAGGCAATCTCCTTAAAAAAGAAACGAAGGAAGCAGGATGGCAGGAGGATGCCTGCCTGCTCTGTGAGTTTTCACTGCATTTTAAGCAAGAGACATCTTGAGGTTTGTGCTTACCCAAATACTTATGCTTGCAAAAGCAAAGCCCATAAACATTTGTTTAAGGCTGCCCTGACATACAGAGTATTTAAACTTTTCACTGCTGCTGCTTGTGAGACATATCAAAATGTACATATTTTTTCCAAGATTTTATTCCCTGCACCCTTCTCTGTGATTTGATGTGCCAGTTAAAAACTGATAGTCTCTGAGGCTATGATGGAGATAGGTGATTCGTGGTAGAAATATGGCACCGCTGACCTCATGCAAAGGAACAGCTGATGTTACAGTAAGAAGATGCTGGATATTTATTTGTAGGTATAGGGGAGAAATATATTTGTTAGTGAAATGGAGCTTGCTGCAGAGTGCATAAAGGTGAATTATTTGTCAGAAGACTGAAGGAGGTTTATGCAATATAGTATTATTGAGCCGGGCTATTAGCAGAGTGAATTGCTATTGTGACATGCCATTAAATTGTTTTTAGTGTCCACAAAGGTATCATTCTGGAGCAGGCTTGGTTAGTAACAAAGTTATATATTTACTGGACAGCAGCAGATCTCAGAATAAAAATAGTCTATCTGACCATAAAGTAAAATAAGAGAGAGGAGGGTCCTGTGCTGGAAAATTTGACCTTTCGCACCGCTTCCAAGCACTGCTGAAGTAACCACGAGCAATTTTTTCTGATGTGCACAACCCCGCAAAACCAGGACTTTGGTCCTACTGCCTTATGTGCAGAAAGGAGTCCCAGTGAAATAGACTGTGAGCAGACAAGGAGTCAGAGCAACAGGGAGGATTGGCTTCGCCTTGCTGCCGGCTGCCGCTTTGTCTATATGCATAATGCCTTCCAGCATTTACATATGGCACATAAGCTTCACCACCCTTGTCAGACCACCTTATGACAATGACTCCAGTCCCATCTAGTCTTCTCTCTGTTTTAGGCAGGAGGATTGTGAGTTTCTGGGGATTTCTCCAAATCTCAGGCAAGGCTTTGTTCAAGCTCAGGAGGGCTGCATGGGCTCCTTTTACTGACAGTCAGTGTTGCTGTCTGACTCAGCTTGGAGTCACCCAAGCCTTGTTCTTCCCTTGGTCATTTTGGGACCAGAGTTCATATACTACGTCTTTTGCATATTGCAGTCTTCCCCTTGTCCTCACACAAAAGCAGGCGACAAGCTGATGAAACTGCTAGTAGAGAATAAAGTTAGAGAAAACATAGGCACAGATAGAAACATTAGGACTGATTACAATGTTCCATCTTTAACTTTGGAAAATATATAACGTTACAGCATTCAATCAAATGCCTTTAATTTAATCATATTTATATTCTGATTGGAAAAAGAAGAAAAATTTGCCAGGATTAACACGTTAATTTAGCAATGCAAAAACAAAGAAGGAACTCTTAACTTGAGATTTGTTTAGGGGAAAAAAAAGATAATTAAATATATGTATATATGTATATATAGTTATACATATTAGATTAAATGTTTTAGAACATAAATCAGTGAAAGAAATGTAATAAATAATGCATGGTGAAAATGTTATAATGTTTATTAAGAAGCAACAGCCTTGTCATCTTCATTTTCTTCTTCAGTGATTCTCCCCTCAAAGGGTTCACTCATTTGGGACTCCCTGCAATTTAGCCTGAGGCCACTCTCTCTAATTCTTGGTTGGAAATATACCTGCTTTGCAAAAATAAGTTAAAAGCAGAACAACTGTGCACACTGAAGGTCTCCCCATTAAGCTCCTTAAAGGCCAGATAGTGAATTTTTTGCTCTTGTTGCTGTGGAAATCTGCAGACAGACAATAGCAATCCAGAGAGAGAGAGAGGGAAGGAGAAGTGGAAGAAAATGTGTGAGAGAGGAGACCTGAGCCAAGGCTGCTGGGCTTGAAACCTCTTCCTTCCACTTATTGCTCTTCTGACCTGAGACATGACATATTCCTTGCTATATAGTCTTCCTTCCTGACCTGTAGAAAAATCTTTCTGAACCTATAGCAATGAGCACAGCCTATGCATCTATACACACAGATCAAAAGGGCCAAACAGCCCTTCCTGCCTTGTGGAGCTCAATTTATCACCACTGAAAAGCCCTGCTCCTCCACAAGTGGGAACCAGCTCTGCTGGAGCTAACTGAAGCCTGAGGATTTGCAGTACCTGAGAAGTGAAGGTCTGGGAAACAGCACAGAAATGCAGAATATTATTATTCATTAAAGCATTGTTTGTAATCAGACACCTTTGCCCTTCTTCTTTTGTTGTCTAATCTTTTGTCCCTAGCCAGAATAATGAGGAAATTTAGACTACCAGTTAAAGAACTTTAGTACTGATAATTTACAGTAGCTAAAACAATATGTTGACGTTAGTATGCTGTGACATATAAGCTGCTTAATTAGAGTTGCCATTTAATCTGTTTCTGTTCATTCATTTGCACTTGACTAATATAGGAAAGAAAGTATACCCACCTAGGTTTAACAAACACAAGTAAATCTTCGTAGTGTGGAAACTAGAGCGTAATGATGATGTGTGCATAGAGCAGGCTCTAAATTTGTACCTTCAATCACATATGTGAATGCAAAGAGAGATCCACAACTGAACATGTGTTATTGTGCACAGATGTAGGTTCTCATTTCTAAATGTCTCCCGCAGTGGATAACATTAGCTTGCCGGTATATTTATGCTTTTATTATTTACTGAAGCTTTCCATGGGACATAATTCTAAATTATCCTTCTGTGGTTTATTAGAGTCTATGGGATTTTATTCATCAGCCCAGCAAGGCATTAGCAAAAATAAAAAATATTCATAGTGTTCATTGTGGCGTAAATTGATCAAGAAGATACATTTGGATTTTAGATAGAGGGTAGACGTGTTACAGAGGTAAAACACAACCAGTAAGAGCCCTTTATACTATGGAGCAATGTAAAGAGACCCTGAAAGGGTGAAATTACATTTATGCTCCCTCTAAGGCCCTTTTATTGCCCGTGCAAAATTCGCATCTCTTTTTCTCAATAAATGAGATAACATTCATAGTAAAACTTACTTTCCTTCCTACTTCACTTGATATATACGATAAGTGTTCAAAGCCTAGTTTAATGGAAGAGCTGAGTGAAATACATGTATATACAGACACCTGTGCACCTGCTCTGCTCCCCAAGTCATTAATGCAACCATTTCTTTGCAAAACAACAGTGCTAGCTGTTGGTAATGAAGTGAGAGCCAAAAGTAGACAAGTTTTTTCTTGAGAATATATGTGAAAGCTAGAGAAGAGTTAATATTGTTGTGCTACAGAAGAAGGAGCTAGAAGTACATCAAAAAAAGAGAAGTCAGCACAGAAGCAATTTTCAAGACAAAATTCTGACTGCAGCCTTGAGGTCTGGAGTAGGGACAACATCCATGCATTTGTCTTGGACACAAACTGTGTCCATTCCCAGTGAAGTGACCCAGTGAATGGCCCTGCTTCTGATATTTTTACTCAGGAAAGATAATAAGTAATTGGGTTTACTTTAATTGGTTTGTAATTGGTTTACCTTTCAGGTTTTCAGTTAATGACAGAAGCAGAAGTACCTAAAGTGCTACAGAAGATCATGCTCTCAGCCTAATCAGAAGTGGGAGTGCTTGAAATCCCCAACTGCTAATTTTAGCCCCATCTTGCAAAATCAGGGAGATAGTTTAGATCAGTACATGTGAACTCCAGCCCTAGAATTTTTGAAGTTTCACCTACCGCAAACAACAAAAGGCATCTCAGAAACGCAGGGGAAGCAAAAGTGGATGGTCTGATATTCATCACCCCACCACCAAAACCTTCCAAGGCCAAAATATGCGGATAGCATAAGAGGAGGACTCAGAGTGAGAAATACAAGATAAAGAATAGTGCAGCGTTCTTCAAATGATAGATTAATTTTTCAGGATAGCTAAAATTGCTGTAACCTCAGTTTCATGAGTCAGCAAGTCTGGTAACATTAATATATAGCAAAAAAAAGTAAGCTAATGCCTGTTTTTTTTATTCAAGTAAGCTAAATTTGGATATCAAACCAGATCTGCTTCTCATAATTAGAAATTTGCTTCAGCTACCATGAACCAAGTGTATGTTTAAATGAAAAGATCTGATCCTCATAGGGATTAAGGGCACCTTTATACCACTGTAATAGTTAAAGAGGACTCAGAATGGTAAAACCTATATTTACTCATTTTAACCCCCCTTAATATTAACAATACAGTACAAAGTATAAATGCAAATCAATATAAAAATCTTTTTCCTTTCTATACTTGAGATAAAGTTAATATTAAAGCTTACTTTCCTTCCATATTTATGCAAATATCCTTACCTAAAACCAGCATCAATTTTATTCCATTAAAAAGGTCAAGGAAAAAAAAGAAAGCTTCCTTTTATTTTCCATTCAGAACTCGTTGTCTGAGATCTTGGTGAAATAAATGAATTTGTTTTGTTTAATTATTGATATTAAAATTGTTGAATCAGTATCTAAAACAAAGGATTAAGATCTGCAATTTACAGAAGAATCTGTAACAGGAAATTTCTCTTCCATTATGTATATTAGCATCCACAGCTGGGTCAGCAGATGGATGTGTGCTTAGAAGCTTGTAGGCGTTTTTCCCCATAAAACATTTGTTGAACAAAAAAATTTTTTAAAGCAGGGTGGGCCTTACTGGAACAGATCAAAATAGACACTCTTTCTTATTGCTTTTTAAAATACAGCTTTACCTATCCATCCTGCATTCCGCCAACAGCTACCACATGCAAAGTGCAGCTCCACTACATCTTGCCATTCCTAAGCCTAGTAGCTTTTAAAGATGTTCTTGAAATCCTTTGGTTTGCATCACTGATACAAATGTATCGCTCCCTGCAGTGCACATTTTCCTTGCATCAGGATTTAGGATTGCTACTTTAAGTGCAAACTTCTTCTGCTGCAAAAACATAGTTATTGGTTTATAATCTTGCTGAGGTAAATCAGTCAATAGGTTCAAACCTCTGCACCTGGGGTAAATTAGGGTAGTCAGACTTTATGTGACACTTGGCCACAAGCACACCAAAACATGTCTGTGCGTACAGACAGTCCCATCTAACGTAGCATGTGGAATTCCATAAAAATACAAGTCCACTCTGTTCTGTCAAAATGCAGCATCCCCAGACTGATAAAGTCTGACTCGTGCTGTCTAATAGTCTTATACACTATGTAAGACCAAAATGATTGTTTTCAGACGGAACCATCAGTCCATAATTGGGGAGTTCACTTTCATCCTCATATAGGTCAGGCGGCTTGTCTGATTAAACAGCTGGATGCTCCTTATTGGTGCCTGGCTTTGGAGAAGTTGACAGCATAATTATCAAGGATAAGCAAACAGGTTTTTGCTTAATTTTGAACCCACTCAAATAACCTAATTTTGAAATTTAGCCTTGAATTTACAACTTACTGAATTTACAGTGCCTGTGTAATTACACTTTAATTATACATTTCCATACTTGCCATAACATCACAAGGACTAATTAGATTGGGTGAAATTTCTATCCTGACTTGCACTGACTAGTAGTTAAATACATTGATCCTATTGGTTGATTCAGTGTTAATGAAAGTATTGGAAGCCAGCCCATCTGAATATAGCCTGAGTTACAGAGAATAATATAGATGAAAAAATTACTCACTGTATATAACTTATAACATTTGCCCATTATTTATTTCAGGTATTTGTAGCTGTTGTTTTAATGAAAGGCTTAGTTCCGAATCCTTTGTACACAGGTTATTTACTTCCCTGGATTGCATTAAATCCCGTGTTGGGAGGAAATTGGTCTACAGTGTGAATGTTCATGTAATTGCCAAATGCACTGAAATGTATTTTTCTTTACTATCTTTTACTGGAAAAGTTAAAGTTTGTCTTTTTATGAGTTAATTTTGTTGTAGAAGAACTGTCTATTAAATACAAGTTATTAACAATTACTGTTTATGGACAAACTCATTTGAAAAGCTGCATGTTTAAGGGTTTTAACTACAATATTCCTTCTGAATGAGTTTTTTAACTGACTAGTAACTTGTTGATATGTGCTACTACTCATTAATATAATGTCTTTCTCCTAATGTGCACTTTGGTTATGTTCATTTGATTTCTTCTGCAGACAAAAGTCTCAGAAAGAGACACATATCCACAGCACCAATAGCGTGTAAAAACATCCATTATAGAAAAAAAATGTAACTACATTATAGTTTAAGTGCCAATGTGCTGTAGACCCAAAGAAATAATTCTTATTGGTAGAAATAGGGTTTTTATGTCCCTGTAATCATTTTGGTCCTTCTGCTACAGAGGGTCACAACAAGGGAAAGATTCCCATCTTGGTAGAAAACAGAGCAATCTAAAAGACTTTTTTCCCTTTCCATCAGCAAACAGCTTTGTTGACAGTAAGGCTCAAAAATGTGTCATTTCTGACCAAGATGTCATCAGGAAAATTGTGTCAGCTTCTGGTCACAAGCACACAGAAAGGAAGGGGAGGGGGGCATAGAAGAGCCAGAAATGTGATGGAGGTGCAGTCATCAGGAATAGGATAGGATCAACATCAAGTCCATGTTCTGAATTCAGAAGAACAGAAACTCACACTCAGGTCTCTCACATCCCTAACGAATTCCCTAACTATTGGGCTATTGAGCCACCCATGGTCTCAAATTGTGGAATTTCTGCACTTTGTGTACATGATCAGACATTTATCAGCTGACAGAACATGACAGTAAGACCTTGGATTAATGTCTGTGTACGTCATAGGTTGGCCCTATTAGAGGCATAGTTTTGCACACACATTTCTGGGTGTAAATAGATGAACACAGCTCATACTGAAGGTCACAGACACAGCTGGGGTCTCAGTAAGCACAAATCCTCCGAATGAGGGGTTCCCATGTACCATTAGGCATGTGTAAACTCCATCAAACTTACATGGGAGACTAAAAGAAAAGCTCTGCCTTTTCCCCAGGAGAGAAGGGGACCACCTGAATGCCTTAGTCTCTAAAATGGTCTGAGAGTTGAGAAGAGCCACTGCCTCCACTTTCGAAGAAGGAGGAGTTGTGGTAGGAAGCAGGCCACCTCCTTTGCAATGCATGGCCCTCTGTGCAGCTTGCCACCCAAGTTGCGAGGGATCTATTTGTTGATAATGTTAATGGTAGCTCTGGGGAACCAGAGCCACCTACAATCCTCCAGTGCTTATTACAGACCTTTGCCTCCGTCCTTGGAAAGGCTGAGATTGGAGGTCCTGCTCCCAGACTCCATGTCATTGCTCAGATGGGGGCAGTAAAAAAAATCTAGTCCTTCAACCCCATTTTTCAATATAGATGTTCATAATCATCTGCAAGTTATTTTCCATATAAAAATTACTATTTCAGCTGCAGGGCACTGCAAATCTACGTGGCATAACCCACACAGCTTCCACTGGCCAGCAGCAGTATTTGGGACTGGCGCAGGACTTGCTCTTTCCATTTATTACCCTGAGCTTCGTGCGATTTGGAGGACAGAGCTCATGGCAAAGTCTTTGCTGGTCCACCAGTGAGCACTCAGGGTCCACGTGCAGCTGGTGGGTTTACAGCAACGGAGGCTGGGAGGTTCTCTGCAAACCTCTCTACTGTACTGTAGACCTTCAGTCGTGGCAAACTGAAACTCTGTATTGCATGCTTCTCTTTCACTGCTGAATGAAAGGAGCCTGAGGGATCATTAGTATCCTTCCATCACTTCCTCATTAGTTCTTAGATAGTGTTTTAATGACAGCTTGAGAGGCTCAGCATCCTGCCCTCTTACTATTTATGATCCCCACAGTGCTAATGTGCACTTAATGAGAAATTCTTGTCTTGCTTGTAAATCCTGTAGCCGGCATTCAATTTATTGACAGATGTTTGCTTGGGCCTCTTTAAAATTACTTCATAAATCTTCCAGGATAAAAGGCCTCAAGTTTGGTTATTAAGACAGGCCCTTGTTGACAGTTTCATATTTAACTGTTTGGAACTGGACTGTCAGGGCTGTAATGGAGTGCACGGTGGAGGGTTTGCATTCTTCGGGCTCATTTACCATGTTTTCTGCACCTATCAGGTTTTTTCTTTTTGAAGTGTGTTGACTGTCCCTTATAATCCCTTTAGTTAACTTCTCTGTGACCTCTTTGTGCACCACACTTACTCATTTAGCATATCAGCGTGTCAGCTGTGATGAAGTGTTTATGCTGATATGAGCTGAGGGCTGAGCAAGCGCTACATGCCAGAACCTACTGGATGTAATGCTGATACGAACTGAGGGCTGAGCTAGCACTTCATTCTGGAGCCTACTGGACATTTCACAGAAAGCCAGAAGTTTGCCGCCTCCTTCTTCCACCCTCACATTTTATTATTTTCTCCTGCTAGGTCTGGGGCCATGTCTTGTAAAACCTGATGGAGGGCTGATCCCAGCAGGTCAGGGCAACTGGGATTTGGAAAGAAATCCCTGTAGCCCTTAAAATACATCTTGAAATGATTTCTTTCGCTATGTGATCTCCAGCACTCTGAGTGCTGTAATTGCATCTGTAGGTATCAATGCATTGTGTCTCTAATCCCTCAAAGTTGCTTTTAGCTAAGGAGCTGGTGTTGCATGTATGTAGCTCTGTTTGCCACAGGTTACTCTGAGGAGCAAGGACCAGGCAATAGTTTTCCACTTCTCTCATGGCTATTCAAAATCTCACAAAGCTTTTAAAAATGTACCATTGAGTGACATATATTGGAGAGGTCTGGTCCAAATGCTGTAGCATTTAGAGTGTGCAATGACAGCATTTTAGACCATTATTTTAGAAAAGAGCCTTTTTTTGTCCTCATAGTGAACAGAAAAGATTAAAAATTTAGTGAGCTGCTAGAAGATTGGGATAATTCAAATAGCTATTAAACCCATGACATCAGCCAAATTCACTCCACTTAAGTCCGTCAAAAAACATTCAGATCAGACATTGGACGGTAATGAGCATCTCAGCTAAAAATAAAATGTTTGGGCTTTTTTTTGCTTACTTGGTGGTGCCATGTTATATTACACTGCTTGAGTAGTGTCACATCACATCGTGTTACTTCTGTGGGATCCTCTGCTGACATGACATAATGCTTTTTTTACTTACAAAATATTTTTTATTCAATACTTGCCATCCAATTGCTTTCATTTAGCCATTAGGTTTAGTAAAATTCATAAATATTATGTATTAATTCAACTGAACAAGGAGCTGAGGTAGTTAGCTATCTACAATTGGAGCTAGCTAATTCCCTGTATACTTGTGAACATGAGACTGGACTTTACAAAGCTTAAAAGTCTACTAAGGTCCAGCTAGTGTTCACCTGAGGAACTCAATGAGGCATGAACAATCCCATTAGGATCCTTGGTTAGATGAACAGAACATGTCTGTGTGCTTTTTCCTGAGCAGGAGCCAGAAAAGCCTCTCCAGCAGAAGTCAGATCCCACAGTATGTTTCTGCATTCTCATCTTGCAATTAGGATTAATTTAAAACCATATTAAACAGGAAGGCCTCAAGGAAAGGATACCAAAGGCAGGAGGCCCTGAGATAAGGCACTAAAGAGAAAGGGGAAAAAAAATGCAGTTAAAGTTATTTTTTAGCAGTTTTGCTAGTACATCTAATATCGATGAATGCTAAAAGGCCTGGCAGGCACTGACTGGATTGTGAATAAGCCAACATCAGAGGTTAGATGCTGCTTCAACTTTAGCACTATCTGTGTGAGTTGCTTTGTCCTCCTGTAACTTCTAGGAGTAACAGAAATCTCAGACCCTAATGCCAGCAGTTAGGTATGGGCATTTATGGGTTCTGTAAGTGAATAAAAACAGGATGACACTGACTGGGATAAGGAGAAGCCTGAAAGACCTTGCAGCTGCCATCATCATCTTCAGTCTGATGAAGCTTGGAGTTATCACCATCATATTCCACAGCAACTGAAAGTGCTGAGATTGAAGGGGAAGGAAGAGGAGAGAAGCACAGTCAGTTGGGATAAAGAGGTCTGGGAGCAACAGAAGGAGCAACCAGGCACCCCACGTTCATGCCGTTTGTCATTTATTTTGATAGCTAATGTCACGTACTGGCAGGTGTAATGGATGACAGCAAACACATTTCACTAAATGTCTTTGTCCCAACATGCTGCAAGGGACATGTGAAGAAATTACTATTTTGCAAAATTTTGATATATGTGAAGTCTCCTTATTAATAGCTTGCTACTGCTCCCAGCTGGATTCAGTGGTATAATCCCTGTTGGGCTGGAGAGGAACAGGATTGCACCCTGAAGGATTTGTGCTTAGCTGTTACTTCAAGAACAGATTTGCCAAAGAAATGCTCAGAGGAGAGAACAGAGTGTTCCAGCACACACAGGTAGAAGCTGGTATTTCAAACTGAGCACACTGGGCAATCTTTGCTCATGATTCATCAGTCAAAACACGTCAATTTTATCCCAGAACAGCTAAAAAAAAATCTGCAACTACTTGACAAGTACATTTTTGGTGCAGGTCCCAGTTCTCTCCCAGTTGGCCCATTGGCTTGTCTGTCAGCATCTCTAGCACATAGCGGAAAATTAACCCTGCAGCGTGTTCAGTTTCTGTTGTCCTGTTTTTCTCAAGTGACTCCATTACTTGAGATTCTCAAGGAGCAATCTGGTGCCAAATTCTCACCAAAAGTCAGTGGCAAGAGGGCATCTAAATTCCCCAAGTACTTTTAACAATCTTCTCTTCACAACCAGGATTGCCTTTTGGTTTTGTTTCATATTCTGTTTTGAGGCTCCACCTGATCATCTCTCACTTGCTTGGTTTGGTGAATTTTATCTACTGGCTCAGGATCTCTGTTTGGTTTTTGGTCTTTCCGGAACATAATATTTTTTTAATTGTCATTACAAATTTCAGACTTTTGCTACATGGGGTTATAATTCTGCCTCAACAGATTCACAGTTTTGATCAAAGCTTAAAATATACTTGGCTAGATCTGTCCTGATGCAACAATATTGACATTACAGAATGTTTTTTTCTTGGCATTATCCTAGTTATTCTTTTTTTCTAATGTACAGTGTTCTGTTCTGTAGTATGTTCTCAGGATATTCTTCAGTGCTTGCAGAAACCCCTTGTTAAATTTACAGAACTGTTATGTATTCCCTCCTGAAGGATATTTTAATTTTCTCTCCTAATGGAGAAGGATAGCAGCGGAAATTCTACTTGTGAGTTATCTTTCTTAGTGAAAAACTGCATCTGTTTCAAACTGAGAAGTGACTGTGGAAGCCAGAAAGTCGCACTCAGCTGTATCCTCAGGAAATAGAATAAGAAAAGAAACTTTGCCCCAGGTGCTCCAATTCAGTCTAAGTCCAAGTTTGACTATGAAGTCATGTTTCTTCTCCTGAATTGGAATGAAGTATAAACAGTGGATGGACCCATGTAGAGTGTTGGTTGGGACACTTTAAATTTCTTGCAGTTTACTGCCATTTATATCTGTGGTTCCAGTTCATTTGTCATGGTATAAAATGGATTTGCAGTTAACTGGTTGCAGGTTAAGATCGAAGGACACACAAGCCGACACTAGCTTCTGTCAGTGTTGGTCTGCTAAGAGGTTGCATCATTAGCGCTAAAAGTGTTTGGACCTGCACTGTACAGGCAGAACCGCATGTTGTTCTCTCCTCCATCTCACCTTTTATATGGGGGCTTGTGTTGATGCTCCATTTGTCATGGCAGAGAGATATAAAAACATGCTTTCAAACGAAGACAGCTTGATTTAGATTTAAATTTGACAGTGGCCCATTGGACCCCCACCGTACTCTTCCCTTTATTATTTCCTCCGGTTGGAACAGCACATATATGTTGGCCGAGTAATTTCACTACATCACATCTTCAATCGCTACTCCCTGGTGTGTTCATTTCTTTTCCTACATCCCTAGAAGAGTTGGGGTTTGCATGTCTAACCCACTGACATCATAGGTGGACTTGATAGGTTGAGCTGCCTGATGATTACTACATTTCTGCTTTCCATAAGAATCCTATTCTTAATTTATAGAAAGACAAAAATCTGTCCATGCAATGAAAATTTTCTGTGATCTATGTGGGCTACCATTGATGGATGATGAAAGGCTTGATATTAATACCTTGAATATGTATAATCCTGAGCCGTCCATGTTCTAGGGTTAGCAATCATTCAGTTCATTTTATACATTTCATCACATTGACTTAATATAGAGCATGAAACCATACTGGAGCACTTATAGTAGCCTAGATAGTGTTGGAATGTCTGAGGAATTTGCTCCGAAGTTCTCCCTAGGCTATTGCTGCTGATAATCAGCATCTAAAATGTGATGAAATTTCTTTTGTTAACTTTGCCTGCATACTTAGTTGTATTTCACGTCACTTTGGACTCCTGATTAGTTTTTTGTACACACAACTGTACGCATCAAATTCAATAAATGTGCAGGAAAGGCAGCATTATCACCCAGCTCCTTTTGAAAATGCAGCCTCAAGGGATATATTTTCATTGCAGCATGTGGAGATTTTGTCACATGACATTCGTTAATCTTTTCAGAAACCCTACAGCTGAATTGCGGGGAACGCTCTATAAATGTATCCCTGCTTTTCCAGCACGGGCAGAAAGACAAGCCAAATTTTTTCTTAGGGTCTAATTTTGCTACCTTTATTCCACGGAGCTGTGTTTACCTGTGAGACATGATTTTGTAAATAAGAACAAGTTCTGTGACTAAGGGCGGAAGAATGGTTTGTTTGCTTTATCTTTGTCTCAGGAGACGATGGCATTGTGTTTACTCTGTAACAAAATCCGGAAAAGGCTTTGTAATACAGTCACACAGAAGGGAAGCATCCAAGAGTTAGCTGTGGAGAGCAAGAATGGATTTTACGCTCACAGTAGTGGTACTAAGTTATTTGTAATAATGTCCCCACTTAGGGTTTAGAAAAGACTGTTCTGTCTCTGTGCAAAGTCCTGCTTTCTTTATTCCATGTGCGGTCCCAGGGAGACTTGCCTTTCTCATGACTGCTAAATATTCTTTAATTACCCAATGACCAGTTGGGCTCCCTTTTCCTCTCCAGCTTCTCTGGAAGAGGAGAGTGGCAGGATGTAATTCTCTTATCAAGAAGGGCATCGCAGGGTAAAAAGTTCTGCACAGTTTTTGTAGGAGCTCTAAGCTTATTGTCTGCCTGCTTGGCAGTGAAAAAGTGGCTGCATGTCTCAGGCAGCCTAAGTGATTTGCCTGCAAAAAAAATCCCTTGTGAAAACATGAATGATTTTAGAAGAAGCTTAGGACCTGTCTGACAGAAAATGGCTTCAGAATTAAATTTCCTCATTTCTCAAGCATTCTTAAAGCCAGGATTTTGGTTCAGTTCCACCACTGAGAGAAATTAAATCAAATATCATTGTGGATACGTCTAACTCGAACTCTGACCTCACCCTGTGCAAAGTTGTCCAAGCTGATTTCCCAGGCCAGCCAGGTGCCAGGGCAGCTCCCAGGGCAGCTCTGGAGCTCAGGCAGCTGTCTGAAGCCAGTGCTGTTGGAGGGAGATCGCTAGCGTGACATTAGTGCAGGTATATCTGGAAGAGTTGCAATTGCACCTTCGGCTTGCCGTTTAGACATACTTTGAGTCTTAAATTGCAAAGCCATTCAGACAGCCGCAGAGCTCAGCCTTTAAACTGCAGCTTGCTACTTAAAAACTACTAGTTCCTCTGCTCCTGCCTCCCTTCCTCCTCCAGGCAAAGCCCCCTGGAACAGCCTCATGACAATGTCCTGGTCAGCTCTTTTCTGTTTAAAAAAAAAACCAACCAAAAAACCAACAAACTTGATTTCCTGTTCTGGTGAGCCATATATCACTGACGCTCCCATCTGTGCCGTTTGTCTGTGACAGAATGACAGGTGTCATTTATCATTGGAGCTTGAGGAAGCTGTGGGAAGAGGGATTGAAATTTTTTCTGGAAGCAGTCAGTGTCTACAGACTGCCAGATCATTAAAAAGGGGGCTTTCCAAAGAAAGCTGTGTGTAATGTGATTGCACTTACTGTCAATGACAGGCTGAGAGAAAGAAGAAACATCAAAAAAAGAGAGAGAGAGGGGGAAGGATCGAAAGGGAGAAAGGGAGAGAAATGAAGTTTCTGCCAGGGGCACTTAAAGCTACAGCACAACAAATGCAGGAATCTTTTTTTGGTTTGGTTTCAATATCTGCATACTAAGTAAGGCCTTTGGAGATTTTAGCTCAGCTTGGAGTGCCAATAAGGAAACCAAAACAGGAAACTCCTTTAACAGCACTTATTCGCATCACATATTATTTAGGGCACTGTAACAGAGTTTGTACTTTAAGGAGCGTGTCTTAAAGCACAATGACTTGAGACTGGAATAGGAGCTAGCAGAGACAGGAAAACCTATTTGGTCTGCAGCTGAAGCTCCTAATAAATCAAAGGGCAGAACTAAGACCAGATACAAGGCCCTTTTTCAAAAAAGAGACATTTACAACGTCCTGTTTGCATAAGGACATTCAGGAAAAGCAGCATAATATCTTTATTTCAGCACCACCTAGGCAGGCTCTGTTTGGGGATTTGAGCTGAATATTTTTTTCTTCTTATGGTAAAGAATGCTTCTCATGCTGCCTATTACAGCAAATTGTCCTCTTACTTGAGGTACACGAAACCAAAAATAAGACTGTGTGTTTATTGGGGGGGGGGGGGGGGGGAATTACAAGAGATATAAAACAAATGTTTTAACAACAAAAAGAAACAGAAAGAGAAAACAGTGTTTCTTTTTCTTTGTTGTTTTTTTGTGGTCTCCTTAGGTTAGCTGTGTATGCTTGTACCACACGCTACTTAACACGCTTCTTTCTGCAGGAGCTGTATCATACAGCCAAATTATAATTTGTATAACGCAGACAGGCTGGGGATTGTAAGGGTATCACACAGGACTTGGTCACATGTGTTAAAGGGTAATGCTGGTTAGTCTGGAATAAGTCATTTCAGTCCTTACTTCTGTGAGAATCCGTGGCTGTATGCAATCCCAGCGTGAGGCTCAGTGAGTTACAAAACTGAGGGCCAACTAAGTAGACAAATCTGGCTGTATTAATAATCAAGGGATTCAACATCAAATGTGTGAGTGCAGTGTGAATCTGGTTTAGAGAGGTGACCCAGGGCATGAACTTTCTCCTTTGGGCTCTGTTCAGAGTGATGCTTTTTCCTGCAGGGCTTTGGGAGAGACAATACAGCAAAAAAACAGAGGAATTTTTGCAGTCCCTTTCACAGGGTATGTAAGGAAAGCGGGGAAATCATCTCCCACTCTTCTGCTGCCAAGCATGTCCATGTAAAGACAAGGAGAGTCCAGCTGTGCTGGATAAAAGCAAGATCCATCTTATAATTGAGGTCCTCCTAGGGAAGTCTGTTCACTTCCCAGCTGTGCCATAGGATCTGTGAGTGACCTTTGGAAAGCCATCTGATTTCTCTGTGCTTTCAGTTTCTGCTCTTTTAATATCTCCTATTCAGATTTTGAGCTCTTTAAGATAGGAACCATCTTGTAACACCTTGAATGCATCTTGTCTTGCATAGGATGTCCTGCTCTTAGGTTATGTTTCTTCCTGCAGCTGCAATAAAAAGACTATAATTGCTGCAGTTACGAAAAATGACCATTCTGCCTCATGCTTAACAGTTTAATTAATTTATAGCAGTTACACGTATTTACATAGGTATGTATTGATTTATGTCAACGTTTGCCTGTATGGAGAGCTTCTCCTGAAATCACTGAGATCAGAACAATCAAATAGAGACCTAATGACTCAACATATGTAAGTGTAAGTGGTAATACTGTTCCACTGGATTATAAAGGTGTTACATGTGTTCCCATGTAAGTTTGTACACTCTTACCAATGTGTTAAATGCCATTATATCATTCTTATCATCACCAAACTCAGTATCATTCTTTTCTAGCATTGGAGTTGCATAGCATGTGCGCACATGGATATACATATATCTATCTATACATATACACACATAAAAGCATATCTATACAGCAGATTCTAAAACATTTTTACTAGGTTAAGACAAATAATTTTTGCCTGACATTTTATTTTTGAAATGTTGGACTGTAGTTATATGTGCTTTCCTATGTGAAGGAGATTGGGTCAAAAATGCTTTAAATGTCATATCCCTGGTGCAAAACAGATATCCCTGTTTTCAGCAGCTACATGAAGGAAGCAGAATATAAAATCAGGCCTCAAAGTCATGTATATGGTTCTGTTGACATTTCTTTCTGTGGGGTGACAGAGGCTGTCCCTGTCATTCTCAGCAGACTACACCTGTACTACTTCTGTAACACTCAGATTTGTCTATGGTTGAAAGCTTACCTGGAAATATTTCCTGTGGGTCCATTGGCAGATAAGAAAAAAGGATGACATACCATTGACACATATATCTCAGGGGAAACTACAGGTGGCAACAGATATCAGCTTCACATTTTAGGATATTTGCAGTAAAGTTTGTATCCAAGACTTTCACTTCAAAAAGAAAAAAAGTTAAATTATTGCCGGTGTGGTTTTGCTTTGAAAAAGGAATTGCTGTTCACAGAGATAAGATTTTGCCTTCTGGCCAAGCGCTTATAATAGTGAGATCTGGTTAAATACCTCATCTCAGCACAGCTATTTTTTGAGACTAAACACTGTAGTCTTTACTCAGTCAATCCTACTGCTGGCTCTACTTTGAATGTGTAAGGAACAATTAGGGATCACAAAACGTAGACCAGTGTGCACATCAAAGGCTTCATTAGGCTAACGGACAATTAAATAGGACCAAAGTATAATTTACTCTCGGGAAAAGAGGGGAGATGATAGAGACTGAAATGGAAAGGGGATTCAACCCCAGATTAAAGAGCATTGTGGGGCTGGAACCACTCCACCTCAGTCAGCCTCGGCAGCTCACGGGCCATCGGCACCAGACCGTGTCACAGCCAAAGCCTGGCTCAGCTCCAGCCTCTTTCACAAACCCTTGGGAAGCCCATACTAGTGTGCAAATGCCTGTCGGAAATGCACAGTGGGGAAATGGGGTTATGTATACACTGTATAGCCTGGCTTGCAAGTCAAAGGTATGTTTCTGAACCACTGTAGCCCCTGTACAGCTTGATCAGAGATGTTTTTCATGCTTCATCATAACCTGATTGGCTTTTAAAATCCACCGCTTTTATTGAATTTTCTAAGTAGAAAATAATGTCTCTGCAATTGTCCTGCTGGTGGTACCTGGAGGTTTATTTAGACTGTCAGCAGTTATTCCCTAGTTAGAGACTTCTTAAATAAAATGTGTGCCCAACATCGTCTGAACAAAACTGAGCCTAATATTTATACTACCTTAAAACTAATTGGAACACAATCCTGCAGGTAAATATCCCATGTTTGGAATTGCATATTTTACTGTTGGTGTTGCAGAGGATGTTTGGTTCATAGCAGATTCCTTGCCAATAGCTGAACAGCCAAGAATTGCACAAACTGAGGCCATAGAAATCTTGTTTGGTTGGTAACATTCTGGACTACTTGTACTGATAAAATTACCAGTTAAAAAAATATCTGTAGAATTTGGGATCTGTAATATAAGTAGTTGCATCCAAATGTGCTACAGGATCTGTCATACATGCTCTGTTTTGATCTGGTGCTGAGTGCAGTTTTCCAAGGCTGATTCTTTAAAATTAGGAGGAATTATACTATAATCTGTGATAGTCTTCTGGCTTTTGGTCTTTATTTAATTTCTGTCAACTACAGAAAATGATTTAAACTGTAGAGGGGAAAGAGGGGAATCCATCAATATGAACATTTTTTTCTCCAGAGATTAAATAAAAGTTTGTGCATGTATTTACATTTTTTCTTCCGTAGTATATACTGTACAGTTATATTTGGAATGGGTCTTCAGAAAAGCTGCAGAGGAGTTAATGAGAATAGGATGTTTGTACAATTCTGTAAATATTTTTTTATATTTCTGGGAGCAGCAATCATATATCTTGATTCTTTCTTTCTAAGCTAGCCGGCTCACTTGGACTCACATTTAGGTTAAACCTTTGGCAAGAGTTCAAGGAGCAGGGAAACCAGCTGAGAATCTGGTCCAGTGGGCGAGATCCAAGAAAGCTCTTAGATGCCGAATGTGCAGCTGACATGGATTTTAGGAGCCTGAGCTCGAGGGTGAGGGAGAAGAGGGGAAGATGTGCTGCTGTGCATGCCCAGAACTGCCAGCAGCTGAAGCTTTAGCCAGTATGTCCTTCCTAAGCCCACATAGGGTTCATATATGGACCTCACTGTGTTCCCCAAGAGCTAGATATCTTCATTCATGGCATTGCTAACGCACAGGGAAATCAGAGTTCAGCGTAAAGCCAGTTTGTGTCCCGGGTGTCTAGGAAACTCTCTTTCCAAGGCGCTCCCCCTCTAAGAGGGCATCTGAGATGATATTTCTCTCTCACTCGCTCTCTCGTTCTCTCTTTTTGCTTAAACTCTGTAGGACAGATGTAAAGGTCAAGTCAATTGATTTGTCTCGGTAGTAGGGCACTCTCAGTGGAGATGCAATTCACAGTTTCGTAAGTCCGTTGGTGTTGGCTTGACTCAAGGTTTTTGAGGAGAATCTACAGTTAGGGAGACTTCCATCATTGTTTAGAGCCTCTCTGTTATTTGTCTTGAAACGATTATATTTCAAGTTCCTTGCTAAAACAACTTAGAAATGCTGATAGGTATATTGGGAAAAAAAGACACTAAATATATAATCCATGTTCCCTCTCTGTATAACTATGAAATGGATCTTGTTCACTTTTATCTTTGTCACAGAGTGATTGACATATAATATCTCAGCTTGACACCTTGATATTGGTGATCAGAGTAATTTGTTTCAACCTGCATGCTAAACCCTCAAGGTTAGATATTCCTAAAATATAAACATAAAGGATGGATTACTGCTATCATTTCCTAGTTTATAATCTGTTCTTACCAGCAAAGTGCTAGTATTCCATCGTAAAATAGCTGATTTCTTTCTATAAGTAATTTCAGTGTCCATTTTAACTGTACATTTCTCTTAAATTGTAACACTGAGTTATTCCTAGATTGTTCATAAATACATTGAGGTCGCCAAAGTAAACTAGCTATATCCATGAGCTCCTATGTGTTTCATGATGTACAATATAGAATGGAGCACTGGTCTGGCAGAAGACAAATCACATTGTCAGACTTATGAGAAGAGCATCAGTGCTCCTTTTCTATTTTGTTGCAGCACATTGTTTCTTTATTCTTCATCTTCGTACATTGCAAAATATACTTAAATGAATCATTTTGTTACTTGGAAAATAATATACAACATCCTCCTTTACTGACTGGGCTTTATAATTTATTTAGTGACAATTTTGGTCTCCTTCCAGTAGTCATATGAAGCTTTAGAAGGTGTCAATGAGGTTGGAGGAGAGTTTATAAAGCTGACATCCTGTTGCACACAGGGTGTCTCACACAAACACACCTACACACAGCCTCAGCACCTTGGCACTGAGGTCCAGACCAGACCTTGCCAGCTGCTGTGGAGATCAGCCTCATCATGGTCCATCCATGTTCTTCTGTTGAGCTTCTCGGTGCCATTATCTGACACTGACAAACCTTCTGCGTCTCAGTCTGTAAAAGCTTTTACTATTTCCCTTGTTTACATATATTTTATTTAATACTGAAGCATGCTTTTAATCAAAGTCACTGGACTGAGATGGATCAGCTCTGGGTCTGCTGCTGCCACACTGCCTGGTAACCATTTCACCCGTATGACGCTATCTGTGTTGGTCAGGACTAGGGGCAAACTGGGACTCTAGTGGGGGAACCCATGGAAATGCTACTCTGTGTGTCTGGGACTCTGCAGAGGGTCCTATTCCTAATTCTGGGATAGACATAATTTATGGCCAGCTTCTCCCTTTCTGGTGTTTCTCTGCTGTTAAAATTAGAAAATTCTGCTGTCTCCTTGGGAAGGAGGGCTAGACTTGCCAAATAAAAGGGAGTTTGTAAGTGTAACAATATTATTTACAATTATATTTTTAGCAGTTTTCTGGTGCTTTTTCAGATTTGAAGCCAAGAGTTCTTTGAGTTCCCCTTTCCTTTCCTGCATATACTCGAGTACACACTTTCCCACATTCCGAATGAGGAAAGAGAGGTTTTCTACTGGTGTCCTCAGCCAAAATTTCTTTGCTCTCTTACGGCTCTGCAGCGTGAGTCTTGGTGTTATCCCATGGTGGAGGAAAAAAAAAATAATGGTTCTGGGGCTTATTGGGCTTTTGTCTGAGTAAAGACTGATTAATCTTTGCTGATTTATTATAAATTATCACTGAAGTCCAAATAAGTGGAATCTGTTTAGGAAACTGTGTGGATCATATGCACATGTGCAAATACACATAAGCACCCCTAATTTGGGGGGCTGGTCTTAGGCCGATACTGCCATTGGCCATTGCTTTATACATCATTTATTTGTATGTTCCAGCTACATTTTATCTATGCCTATCCTCTCTTAGCCTCAACTTCTTGTACCCATGCTAGCTAATATAAATGTAGTACACATAGAGGTCAGAAGCTTCTTTCCCCACACAGCCACTTTACTTACACTGTGATGTATGAGCAAAATAGTGCTGCAAACATTGTTTGCACCATCTACCCATCACAGCATTTCACTAGTGGTTAGCAAAATGCTCCAAGAACCTCCAGAATTGAAGGTGCTATTTAAATGTAAATTATTATTTACAATATCTTATGCTTGATATAAGTTTTTGGGAAGTTTCATCTTTACACTTGTTTGCAGCAGCAAATCCTTTCATAGCTATAATTTATATGCAAAGATTTTCCCTGTCCTATCACACATTTTCCAATATGTTTTGATGAAGTCTGAATAGTTCAAATTGAGCTCTACCATTGTGCATTTTATTTATTTCATATCTTATTTGTATTAAGTTTTGTCATAGGTTAGGGCTTGCTTTTATATTCCAGTAAGAGAAGATATAGAGTATGTGATTATGCAAGGTCTTTGTTATTTATATATACTGCATCCTCTGTGTGTGCAGCTCTGGTGTTCAAGTGAAATGCAGGATTCTATTTTAATTCTCATGACTGTATATGATCATTAACAGCTACTGCACACAGTAAAAAATAAAAATGCAATTCAAAGAAGTGTGCATATAAATAAATATAAGTGAGCACGTAAAAGAGTGAATGAGATAAATTGGTTCTTTTCAAATGTCTAACTTATCTTCAGTTTAAGGGAGGCATCCTCTGTGCTGTCTCTGCTCCAAATGGTACTTAAAAAAAAAAATTAAACATAACAATAAAAAAGAATTCATTGCTTTTAATAACATTTTCAGCCATGTGGTGAGGGTGGGCTTCCTTTTTTTATTTTTTCCCCTAAGACTGCAATTTTGAAAATAGCAGGAAAGGTCATAATGTATTGAACATTGCCTTGCCATTTCTTCAGCACTTCTGAATTTCAGTCGGTTTTGGTTTATGTCTTTGCTGAAGCATTGACACATTCAGCATCTTCCTTATTCCTTTTCCAGTTAGCAGTTGTAAGGATAACCCTCGCCCCCTTCCGTCCAGACTCTTGTGTAGGGCTTATTCTCCATTGTTCTGTTCAGCATCTGCTCACCATCCTGCCTGGGAAGAGAAGCAAGGTCTTATCTCAGAAATTTTATCCATCAGCTCACTGGCAGCTGTCACTACAGTATCTAAACACCATACGCAAGATGAAAGCTTATGCTTATGTTTCCCTGTAAAATAGGAAGTTCCTGTTCCTCCCCATTTTAAACTGATGTCTCAAGGTATGTAGATCAGCATTGGTCGTTTTACTAGGAGAAAAATTGTTTAACTGTCATTACACTCTACTATATTGATTTACAACCAAGAGCAATAATAACATCAAGATATTTTGATGAAAAGCAGATGACTGTCAATCCTGTTCAACTTGGAGAAGCTCTGAACTCTGGAGGCTGCTCCACATTTGTCCAAGCAGTTTTCCCTCTTCCTTTCCCTCTTCCTACCTCAACTCCTCTTCTTGTGACCTAGGAAAGCAGGGAGCTCAGCCTTCCTCCGCTCCACTGGCCCCATCTCCCCCTTGCTTTCCCTCAGCCCTGCCTTTGATGCTTAGTAAGAGTACGGTGCACTGAGGTAGCCTGGTGCTCCTCCATGGTTAAAATAGAATAGAAAATATATAAATATACTAGTGAAATAAACTAGTGAAGCCTGCTTTTCTCTGGGGACAACCAAACTGAGGTGAATTGCCTTCTATTACACACATGCAAAGTAATTTTCTGTCTCTTTCTGTTGCACATAGACATGCAAATATATATATTTACTCATAATGAAGTTAGAGAAAAAGCAAGTGAAAACTCAACAAACTCAATGAGAAGGTGGATGAACATGTGGACTCACTGATGTGCTGTGTGTGAACTAAAAGTGGAGTCAAAAAGAGAGCTGTGAAACAGGGAGGCAAGTCTTTCAAATGCACACATCAGTGAGTGGGTTACAGTAGCAGCAGAGCTTTACATCCTCCAAGTAAAGAGAGAAGGTGTCCTGACTGAGGAGGTGGTAGAAAGATCAGGCATATTAAACCCCACTTCTTTAAAAATTATTGTGTATTACTTCAGATTCAGTCTGAATTTCAAGGGAGCTTTCATATTACTGAAGGTCTTGTACCGTGCTGCTCTAGCCAACTTTAATTCTATGTAACAGGACAGTTGATCCTTCCTTCTTGAAAAACTGGGTTCTTCTGCCTGCATTATGCTTTAGTCGGTTCCTATGTTTAGTTTTCACAGTATCATTTCAGTGTATGCATTTCTTAACCCACAGAGGAAAGATAGCCTAATGATTAGAGTATGAGCTGTATGTATGTATAATACTGTAGGCTTCCTACGCAACAGTGGACATGTCACTCAGCCTTTCCCATGTCTTTCTTTCCTCTCTGTAAAACAGGAATAATAGGACTTCCATACCTGCCCAGGCTTGTTAGGAGGAGAAATGCATTAAAACTGGGGGTACTTGGTAGGACAATGACAGAGCCATGTAAGGAGCAGCAGTGGATATGTTATACCTTTCTACATGAAAGGTGCAGAGTGACTTGCCACCATTCCTGTTACCTACCACAGAGTAATTCTACAGAACAACTTGGCAAAACAAAATAAAATTCTGATAGCAATGCAATAAAAACATCTTCTCTAATACAGCCCCTTGGGACTCAAATGTTTTTCAGGTAAGGTAACTACTGCCAACCCCTCTCCCCCCCCATAAAAAACCCTGAGCCTGAAAGGTATTCCTCTTCTAGTTTAACTGCAATTTTTGCTCCACCAAAAGACAATGAACTTCAGTGCTTGTGAGTAGCTAGTCATTTTTGAAAGCATGGGGCTTCTGCTGTACATAGTACAGTATTTATAATGTTTCTGCGAGCATCTCTTTGATTGCATTATTCCTTTGTCTGACCTATACTTTCAGATAAAAGTGTTTTGCTTAGAAACTACGTAATAAATCACCTGTAGGAAACAGACACGTTCCTTTTCTATCAGGGACTAAATGTGAAAAATGGTTTAAAAGAAGCTAAGTGTAAATGATGGAGTTCTGTTACCAGTTTTGGCTTTGCTGAAACAAAGTAAAGGTAATGTACAGGAGGCATATCTCAGGGTCACTGCAGTCATATGTCAAATGCTAGAATAGTACTTTATTTGGCAAAGAGATCAAAGAAAAGCTTTTTGTTATTTTTCTTCTGTATGTTGAGAAATGGAATAGGTTTTCTCCCTTTTTGTAGTTAATATAACTATGCTATAGTTTCACTGATCCTAGATGAGATCACCCACTCCAGAATGATTACATTTCAGTAGTTAAGAAAAATTACATAAGTACTAAGCATGATTTGACCTACCTTTCCTGTGTCAGACTGCTGAAATTATTTTACATTTATATAAATCCTAGCTGCTTTGCACCTTTTTGTAGCTAAAATAAATGCTATCTTGGGAGCCAAGGGTCTCATAGTGGACAACTTATTGCATGTTAAATGTGTCACAGTAAATCTGCAAGCAGTTTTAAGCTGAAAAGAGAAAAAAAATCTTTTTTTTCCTCTTAGAAGGCTAGAGGAAAGTAAGTAAATTAATTTCCAAAGTAGAGGAACCAGAAAAATTCTTTTTCATATTCTCTTCTTTTCTGCAAGCACCATGCCAAAAAAAAAGAAAAAGTAAAACAAGTTTAAAGTGAAATAGCCAGTTAGTGAAACACTTGCAGAGACAAATCCTGAAGTTATATAGGCTGCAGTGATCATATTTTTCAAGCCATGCTTTAGAAGGTGTCATGATATACTATAGTTGTCTTTAATGCTACAGTTATCATATATTAAATAAACGCTAGTGTCTTCTCCCTCTGCATGTGCATGCGACACTTAGAGACTTATTCTCCTAGTAGGTATGAAGTTCAGGTCTCACCAGTAACAGATTAATTTCTTGGGAAGAATTGTTATTAAAGGAGCAAGTGTGTTTCATAGTGGAGGAATGAGGCTGCAACATTCCTCAATGCCCTGTAAACCATTTGGGAAGGACAACCTTATGTCCCTCAGAGGACAGGGCCTCAAAACATGCCACATCTCCTTTCAAAAGAGTACATACAGCGGTTGCTGTGTTTGTGAGCTTATTTACCATAACTTAGGCTAAGGAAAGGAGCATCCCTTAAGACTTATTCACGTTACATATAGTTCCTACCTTACATCTTTTTAAAAAAAGCTGATGAAATTAATGAGAAGTGACAAAAGAAAAGGAAATCAACTAACGATGTGGCTGAGGTCAAGCTTGAGGAACGAGCACAGTGGGTTAAAACACCAACACAGTAATGTAGGTGTGAGCAAATGAACCGTCTAATAAATAATTAACAATTAATTTTCTTCTGTCTTTTATCTTTACCTCTTTTTTTCTCTACTTTTCTACCCTGTGTTTCTGTTTTGCATTTTCCATGTTCCTGCAATTAATTAAAAAACAAAATCAAAGCGCAGGGTTACAAAGTTCCAGTTCTGAAATCCTGCTGGAATGAAAAGTTCTGCTTCTCCGATCCTATTAGTTTGTGCTCATGTTGAGGGCTGGATGTGCATATTTTATAGAGCATGTGCATGGCTCAGAAACGGCTGCTCCTCCTAGGCAAGCAGTTCACAATACAGCCCTTCTACTTCTGAGCAAAGGAAGCTTTGTTTTATAAATCTCCAATGCAATGTACATGCAGTTTTGTGTCATGTTATATTGTCATATGACAAGACATGAACCAATGTAAGCCATCATAATGCAGCACAATGCATTGTATGAGTTACACCTTGTCAGGTTTTTTGGCTTCAGAAAGGAGCTTTTTTCCCAAAGGTAGTAAGTGATGCTAGAAAAAAGTCCCTGCGTTACCTAGAAACTGACAGATGCCCCTATTTTCTGACTATCCAAATTAAATTTAATCTGAATGTGTTTCCACACAGCAAATCTAAATGTTGCTTTACTTTTTGTCATTTCCCAATTTTAATGTTAGTGGTCTGCTAATGTGATTAACTGTTTGCCTCAGGCAGTTAAGACTGTTCTTTGTCCAACTGGACAACTGATGAGCTCAGCAAAGTTTAAAGCTCCCTGGCTAAGAAGGGATCAGCATCTGAAACCTATATACTGCCCTGAGGAAGGCTCTAGCCTTGCAGATAGTGAACACGAGACTTCCTTATGCTGTCATTAAGCTAAGGAGATATGCATACAGATCGTCTGCCGTTAGCTTATCATATACTGCCTTATCACAAATGCAATAGCCCATCATTACCTGCATTGTATATAGGTAAGCTTTACATGGCAAAGACCACTGTAAGGAAAATAAATGTTAAATTTTTATGGGTAACTAGGGTGTGGGGCAAATGCTATGAGGATTTAAAAAAAAAAAAGTATTTACTTTCTGTATTTTATGCAATTCTGAATGGTTGTCTTGTGCCAGCTCACCATACTCTTTTATTGTCCAATGCCTTAGACAATAGTTAAAACCCTGACAATGAATTCTTTATTGCACAGAATACCAAATTACAAAGGCACCATATGCATACCATTTCAGATAACTCTCCATATAGCATTAACACTCCTGTTTGGGGGGGTGGTAGTGGTGGTGTGTTAAGTATTATAAAACAAATTATATCTGTTTCCTTGAGCAATTGAAGAGTAAAATATTACCCTCAAGTTCAAAAGTTACTTCCAAGTGTGACACTCAGCTTTCAGCATTATTTCACACTCAGGATAACTTTTCTAACCCTTAGGAAATATTGTACTACTATTGCCTTCAAAACCAATCAGTTTTTTATACTGTATATATAGTGCTGTCCAAGCACTGTAGCAAAGCTAGTGACAAAGATTACATGGAAGAACTTCAAGGTTTCACAATAATTTTTAAAAGGAAAATCCCTGGTTAACTTAGGGACCCTGCACATGCATTTTCTTCTGACTCTCACTGCATTTTAATACATAGCAGTAGCACTAGTGGTATATTCCTATACCAAATAACTTCCTTCCTGGGTGAATTTTCCCCTCCAGGCAGCAGGAGTTACATGTTGCGTGTTACCAGTTAAACTGTATTCCTTCCTAGGTCAAGGTCTTAAACAGGGTGAAAGTAAAGCAGATAACCTAGTGTATCTCACAGTGAAAATTATCAACAATTATATAATTATTGTCCCAGCACACTTTTTGTCAAACTGGAATTGGACAAGCACCATTTAATGAACTGAAAGATTCAGAACTTCTTCCCTTTCAGCTGGTTCCACATAAACAACGTGTTGTTCCATATCAGAGTTAAATCCAAACCTCATCTACCCAAGCACTGGATGTATCAAAATTTGCTGTACAAGCTTACAGATAGAGCCGTATTTTGTATCTGGGTTAGGTGAAAGAAGAAATTGCCCTTTAAGATTGAAAGTAAATGGCAAAAAGAACCATTCATGCAGAAAATTTCTATCATGTTCTGGAACCCTTTCTCCATCAGCTCCTAAACTTTTCTCTATTTTCAGTCTGTGTGCTCTCCCTACTTTATAACACACTCATCACAATTAGTATCTGCGCACCTACTAGGAATTCACTTAGTAATGAGACTAATCAATAACGATTTCTGAAAATCTTTCTTTCTTGAATTAGGCTCCTGACACACGAACTGTGTGGAAGACCTTCAGGTGATGTATGTGGTGGAGATTTACACTCACTGAGGATCTGCCCTGCAAAATAGTAACTAATAGTGCATGGTCCCTGGGTGAACATAAGCCTCCGAAGGTGCTGTGTCTTCACTTACCATGTGGTATCCCTAGAGTGTGGTTCAAACTCCTGGCCGTTGTCCCCATGAGGAGAGATCTTTTCTGGTTTTGGGAACCTCTTATTTCTTCTCTTTGTGTTGAGATAAAGTGGAAGTTTGTGAAAAATGAAGGATTAGTGGCACTAAGGGCTAAAAACTTCAGTATTTATCAAAAAGCAGTAGTGCAGCACTAAGGAAAACCAGAATGTTGATATTCTGTTGGGGGTCCACTGGCCTGAGAGGTGACCGTGCTTAAGGTGCAGCAGATTTGTATCTGTACAGTAAACACCTATTTATCAGATACCTTTTTCTGTTCATTACGTACACTGGAAATGTAGTGCCTTTCCAACTCTCCCCTGGCAAATGCAATTTTAAAACAATGCAGAACAAAGAAAAATGTGTTCCTGATATAATTATGCCTTCTGCAACTTAAATTTTAGACACTCAGTTTCATCTCTTACTTAAATGTATCTGTGTATTTTAATAGGAACATTCAGCTATGCTTTTATTAATGCAAAAACATTAAAGCACTATCCCTGAATACTAACGCCTTAAAGGGCCGTTTCAAACAGAACCTGTCATAAAATGTGCTCTCAAGCGTGTCCCCTTTAAGAGATTCAAGAATTAAATGTTCCCGTATGTGAATTTTATTTTGTACAGCACATTTGCTTTATGGCTACAATTAAGTTAGATGTGCCGATAACAATGTCTGCTTTCCATTTTAAATCGCACATTTCAGACAGTGTGCATTGTTTTATTATCTAATCCACATGCTTTTAATTGCAATTATGGTCCCTTATGAGTCCCCTGGGAGGGCATGATTGCAATTAAAAATGTAATTTAAATGTTAATTAATTACATTCATTTTCTAAACTGGGAAAATTTCATTTATTATTTTCATGTGTTGTGCACTTATCCTAAATGCGTTACCTTCTAAATGTTTTTTTTTTCAAATTAAGTGTTATGTTTATAAAACAGGGTGTTTAATACCCTTTAAAATTTTGTTAGGATGTTTATACAAATTATTACTTTAAATTAATTGTTTCCAAGCTCTATGCACAATTTATATGTGTCATGCAAGCCAGAATAGAGTTGTTTTTTATATTCTGCTGAAATTACATTAACATGAGAACCAAAAAAGTTGATCAGAAATATACACTGTTACTGTAAGTACTCTTAGACACTTTTTGCTGGACAGAAGAAGAGGATTTATTGGGGGGCGATGCTCAATGCCTCTGTTGATTTTCTTACTGGTGGTTCATTTAAGACACAACCAGCTAAAGAGGATGGGTGCCCTCATCAGCATGAGCAGACTGAAGTCTAATATCAGGTTTTGCAACAAGTGTAACAGGCAGCAGGCAGAGAGAAAGAGCTTGTTAAAAATAGAAGGCAGAGAATCATGAATCTGGTTTCTTAGAAATGATAAAATTAAAAATATGCCATTTAAAAAAAATTATTTCTATTGCCTTCCATTTTTTTAATATTAACCTGCCATCATGGTGGCCAGAAAAATTATCCATTACACATGAAAGCTGAGATTTGTACAGAATCTCATGACCTTAAGAGCCAAGGATTGATGGAAAATTACCAAATATCTTTCAAATGGTGAGCAGCCAGTGTTGCTCTGTCAGTAAGATTGCAGAGCCATATGCATCAGCATGGAAGCCTGTCCAGAACCACCAATATCGTGAGCTGGCTTCCTACTGGTTTTTGCAAGCAGTATTTAAAGTCCAGTATTTGGAATAAGAAAACTCCTTGAAATCTTCCCTGTGCTGGCTGGCTTCAGTCACATCAGCACCCTGCCGACGTGAGGCTGGAGAAGGGAGCTGGAGAGCAGGGCAGGAGTCTTCCCGAGCAGGCACTAAGTCAGGTAATAATGGTTTTGAGTCACTGAGTTCTGTAATTAAAAACTGATTAAAGATATCCTGATCCATCCTATTATCTTTACAAAAGATATTCTCATTACAAATTTGTGGTCAGTTCATTAAAAAAAAAGAAATTGTAATTTGTTTTCTCAGAGACCATCACAGAACAAACCAATTAAGTCAGGAAAATTTGGAATTATGATGTTCTGATAGGCTAGCAGCTCCTCTGAAGAGCAAGATGAAGCTAAAGGATACAGCTGAAAGATTTTTACTTTAAACTACTGCTGCCAGTTGTAGCTGTATGAACAGTTTTTTGGAAGGATTTAAGCATTAAAAAAAAAAAAAAAGTCAGGTTAACTAAACTGAAAAATATCTATTTTTCAGTAAGGCAAGGCTGTCCACACAGCCTTTTTGATTGATTTAACTAATGGCTTAAAAAGTAAAAATGAAAAATAGTTTAGGTTGAATCAGTGCTGAGGGTTGCATGGCTTTCTTACAGAGGAATTCATGGAGAGCAGGTATATACACTGGCCACGAACACAGCAGGGCGAGTGGGGCATGGACATGATAAACAAAGGTTTTATTAAGCAGTTACCAGCCAGGTGCTCACAGGGATTTCATCTGGGACCACTCTTGGTTCCTGCGGTGATCGGTATGTCCCCTTGGCACTTCCAACTGAGCTTCCCTGTTTGTGCTGTCTGTGCCCCTCACGTTTTCTTTGCCTTTATTGCTCCTCTCAGTGGAAAAGACTGAAGTCAGTGGAGGTAGCTCTGCAGTCTGGGTTTTGTGTTCTCAACTGTAGCATTAAAACAGCAAAATAAAGGGAAGAAAAGAGCAAGAGCTTTGTAGCAAAAAAAAAAAAAATTAATAGGCTGCTTTTTCATTTGTACCATTAGTGAGAAGGAAAAGATCAATTAGTTTATAACTGGTAGGGAAAGTCTAAGTCTGTTTTAGGTGAATTAGCCTTTTTGTATAGAATTTATTTTTTTCCAGTCCCGTTCCCCCCCCAATCACAAGTAGTTCTGAAGTGATAAAATCCTCTGGGTTTTTATTTTTCTTTGATCCTGAAAGGTCCCAAAACCACTGCCCTCCCAGTAGTCCTAGTGACATACACACTGCCATGAAACGCCACAGGAATCCATACAATCATCACATGTAGCTTCCAGGCATTTGCCCCCACTTCAGCCAAATCTTTCCCTCTGATCTGGAAGTTCCTCCTTCAGTTCAGGATGCTGCAGTTCATTCTGTGATGAGGAGATCAAAACAATTACATGACTCCTGATAACCCTCATTGACTATCTATTGAAAGAATCAGATTCTAAATAAATTACTATTGTACTTTTAAAGCTGTGCATGACATGTCCTACTTACTGGGTGACCTAGATAATTTCCATAAATTAACCTCTTTTACCTTCCATTTCCTCTGCCATCCTGCTGTTGCCTTCCCACAACTGCTCCATCACTATGTAACTCATCCAGTGGATGGAGAAGACAGTGATGCTGCGCTGAGTCTTAAAGTGACATTAAGAACTTACCTGCCTAAGTGTTCATTTGCATCTCGCTCACTAGACTTGTCATATAGCTGGGGAGATAATATATTATGAGATGTGTACTGAATTAGCTGTCAATTGTAGTGAAGCTCTCCCTTAACTATGTGAGGAGAAAGCTCTTGAATGAGCCTCAATCTTGCCTTTTTTTTCAGCTGAGATGTTTCATTTTAGTCACCCAACCCCAGCCAATTTTATTAAGTCTGCTGTCAGCTGTGACCCCTGCTGAGGACTGGCAGGGCTGAAATAGTTATGCTGCCTGATGTCATTTGTGGCAGCTACAGATCCCACTCCTGCTTAGGCACCGAGGGCTCTGTTCCTCCAGCAGCAACCACCGCAGTCATAATATCAGGCAAAATGAAAAGGCTCGGGCTAAAAAGCCACGTTGCATTCTCCAGCACTCTGTGCTAGTTGAACCACCAAGAAAGGCTGCGTGCCCGTGGGCACAGTCTTTCATTGGAAAGGTTTGAATAGTACATGCTGCGCTCTGGGAGCAGCCGGAAAGAATGGAGAAAACCTTGGTGTGTCAGGGAAGCCGGGCTGGCGTCACACCACCCGCCTTGTCTGGGCAACGAGTCGGTGCTTGTGCCAGATGTGGAGTCAGTACTTCTCCCACACTCATGGCAACATCACCCTGAGGTGGTGTTTCCAGTGATTAGCTTGTTTTGGGAATTCCTCTGCTGTGCTTGACAAGCAAAAAGAGCAAGTCTCATTGTCTTCCTTGGGTGCAATCCCTACACATGAGTGGGAACTGCTCTGCTGCTGGTGTAGGGTAGAGTGCCAAAACAAAACTGCAGCCTGCCCAGTTTGTGGCAAATTGTTTTGCTGGGCTGACTGTGGAGCTGGCTTGGGCCACCATTTTTATGGCAGTAGAAATGCTTTAAGTATGGCTAATTCTGTACAGACTTGCTTTCCATGAGTCTGTGGTCAAGGTTAAGGGACCAGGAGAACACAGTGTCCTTTTAAAAACCAAATTTTTATTCTATCCATATCAGTTTCTTTACCTGGAAGGAAGGCAACACTTTCAAAACTTGGTTCACATTAATGATTGCAGCTTAACTGCCATGATTTTAATTAATAAAGATATCCTCAAAACTCAGTGGGGGGACAGCTGCTCCACCCTCTCCTTTTTTATGCATATGTGCACAAGTCACTGCCTCCCTGAATAGCCTGCGTGGTGATACTGATGTTGAATTGGTGCGCCATGTACCTTAGCTACATGGGATGCCTTCACACCCTGCAAGGAAGAGTAATGTGAAAAGAGAGAAGATAGACCTAAAACTTAGAAAATCCAATTGTAGCTGCCTGAGATCACAGCATATTATATTCTTTACACGCCAAAGAAAGTTTAAATCCTGGAAGAGTGATACTTTATCGTCAAGGTAACCAGAATAGGTTCACCAACAATTTACGTGGCTCTTAAGTCTATTTACATGCTTGTTTACTTGGCTTTTCTCTAAAAGGAAAAAAGTAGTTACCTTAGCAACTGCCTCATCACATGGTGCTGAGGCTTCCTTTGCTATCAAGTATCTTCCGCAAGGAGCTCACAGACCCATTTTGTAGGCACATCTGCTTTACCCAGTGGAGTCTGGGGATAGTCTATGCATTAGTTTGTGGTTGGTTTGTTTGTTTGTTTTAAGGGCTAAATATCGCATCCCAGACAAGCGGTGAGATGCGTCCATGCCTCCTTGGCTTTGGGGGAACTGTGCAAGGACAATGCCAAGGCAGAGATGGGGGAGCAGTGCAAGCCAGGAGGTGATAGGGGTATTTACCAGATATCGCCATCAAGGATCATTGCTCCAGTAGTCAACCCACCTCTCCCTTGAGATCCTACCTTCCTTGGCAGAAGAAGTTTTTAAAAAAAATATGAATCCTAGGATGGTGGGATCTGTAGCTCCATACTGGGGTAAGGAGTCATTAGGCTCTGCATGTAAATTATGCGTGCAAGAGTTTCCTGCTTTTGTCCCCTAATCTGTTTCTGGAGTTTAGTACTTAATCAGCTTCTGCTCTGATCAGCAACATGTGCAGGAAAGTAGGGGTAAATGAGGTGCTGGTCGTACTTTTTCCTTCCTTGCCTTCTTTCCACAGAAGATTTTGACCTGAACTCTGAGTGAGCATACTGCTGTCTGGGCAAACTCCCAAAGTTCAGCAAACTTAGTCACCAACTCAGCCTGTGTTTGTGTCTTTGTTTTAACAGTGTTTATGAGAGAGCTGCTTCATCAAATACCCTCATTTTATTTGCTTTCCTTGCTCATTTCATTTTAATTTGATAACTGCATAGAGACTTCAGACTGACTGCAAGGAAACCCTTATTCTAGAAAATAATTCAATTTCCTTGAATGATCAGGGCCAGATTTTTTGGGATAGTTACACATCTTGAGATGAAATCCTAGTAGGATTTTCAAAAGAACCTCAGCAGATTAAAGCCTTGATTCCTTTTTAACCTGCTTAAACACTTGTAAAGATGCTATTAAGACTCTACCTGCACTTCAACCTTCCTAAGTACCTTTGAAAACTTAGCCCTTTTTTGTATCTACATTCCAACTACCTTTGTCTTCTATTTCTCAATTCCCTTTCCACCCCGTTTTCCAAAATCCTGATATGATATTCATCTCCACTCTTGCTGTGCCTTTAGAGTTTTTTAATAATGTGGCTTGCATTATTTTCATCTCTTTTAACCTTTTATTCATTATATTGCTGCTCTGTACTAATCTAATTTAGCTTGCACTTTCTTTGTAGCACAAACCTAACATGCTGTTATAAGCCCAGTTACTAGAAAACATGTCTATTGCAGTATGCATATTGCAATATTGCAGTAACTGTACTAGCGAATAATAACAATAATAATTGCTTTATACAGCTTTTTAGCACAGAGATATTTTCCTCCCCTTGAATCCTCAGGGCCTGAGTCTGAGGCAGCCTAATGGCCTGATTTCTATAGCACAAGACTTACAGACCTGGAGTTTCCAAACCATTTTTCAGCCTCCCTCCTGAGGGTGACAGGTATCCTTTACCTCTGGGGAAAGACTCCCTTCCACCTGGCACCATCACGATCCGCCACGTCACCATGCTCAACTGCTCCATCAAATCCCCTTGCTATTGACAGAACTGCGGGGCTGTGGGAAGAGGAGCTCACTCCAGCAGTGCCAGCGTGCAGGGAGCTAACGGGCTGACATGCAGTGTCCCCTGTGCAGATAAATATCGATTAGACAGCTGAGGAGTTGGGTGTCCTGAATAGCGAACTCCAGCAAATTTGCTGACTCCTCCATGTTTTGGGGGTTAACGGATTATTCTGCTTTGGCCTAATCTGCCCAGCAATGCTAAAATCAATATTAAACTTGGCCTGTCACTATACCTTCCTCCTGCTGTGAGCACATTCTCCAGACCACACTAGCGCTCCAAAACTGCTCAGATTCAGTAGTACAGCTCTTGCCTCGGATCTGGCACTGGCATCTGGTGTCTTTCCACAAGGAAACACCCGGAGCTGGGGGACATGTGCAGAGCATCCTGTGCCTCCTACCCCCCTTGTCATGTTCTTCATCCAAGGCAACTCATTCATCGAAAAAGAGAGCAGCCTAATCCCAGCACAGACTAAAATATTTCAGAAATCATTCCTGCAAAATAAAACAGCAAACAGCACTGCATGCAAGAGTAAAACACTGGAGACAGCAGCATTTTTTTTTCCTGAAATCATGCAGCAGGTTCTCTCCTGTTTCATGCTGCCTCCAAAACGGGAGTGGGTGTATTTACTTATTTACACATTAATGACAACCGATAATAAATAACATTTCCCACCCAAAAACTTCAAAGGCTTAGCCAAAGCGAGCCAGCTATTTAAAAACTTACTCCCACTTTTTAGGATGGCAAGGAGGTGAAGGGAGTAGCCCCAAAGCAGGTCTACAGATTTGCTCCTTTGCCCTACCTCAACTGCCAAGCCCCAGAACCCCACTCACTTCCTTTTTCACTCTTTTTAACATCTTACTATAAAAAGGGTTTTCCCTGAGTTGTGTCCCACTCACTCAGCAATGTGTGGCACTTTTTAGGGTATCCTTCAGGAACACTTGGCTGAACTCCAGCTGCTCGGTTGCCTTTGTTGCTTTGTTCACACTTTCTCTTCTCTGAGTCATTTTTTCTCTGAAGTTTCTAAAGCACTGATGAGCAAAATATAGCCACTTTGCCAGATTTCTCCATTTGTAAGGTGTAGCTGGCAATTTGGCACAAAATGACCCAGCAAGCTGCATATCAGCTGGTGAGATGAGTGCGCTTCAGCTGGTGGAGCCTCTTTGTGGCTGCATCTGATCCCCCAGCTCCCCACACCAGCACCGCAGCTCTGACTGCCTGGAGCTGCCTGGGTGCTAGGAGCTGCAGGTGTCTTGCTCTCAGTGCTGAATACGGTCTGGGCTCTGTTTTGGAGATAGTTTGCTGCACATTTCTTTTGTGGGCAGACTTGCCATGGGAAAGTTGCTTTTGTGCCTCAGTTTCCCCTGCTTTAATATTTTTCTCTGCCAGCCTTTCCCCTCTTTTTGATCATTCTCCAGGGAAGAGACTATTTATTTCTTACGCTATTTTTGAAATGAATGTCATGGGCCTACTTATACAGTGCAACAGAAAATGCACCTTCCATTGGAGACATGCACTATCATATAACCCATTTTCTCTGCATTACAAATGTTTGAAACCTTTTCCCTCTGCCGTGGGGCTTCTCTTGGTTAAGAGCCATGCACAGGCTATGCCATTGTACACCTCACCATGCTGCATCCTGGAGCCAGCCCCATGGGCGACATCAGCCATGACGTTCTCCCACCTTTGTGTAGGCTGGCAGAATGGTTGAGAGAATACCTTGCCCTGCCTATAGTGCACAGTATGTTCTCTCTTCCCTACTGTCCTGAGGCAGCCATAACACTTCCCCATCATCACTGCATCAGTATTTGCCATGGTTATAGACCCAAAGGGTCATGCCCATGCAAGCTGCCTCTCACCCAAAACAGGGTAACACCACATAACACAGACCCTTGCTTACATATTGTCCTTCAGCCATGGCATTTTATATGCCTATGATGATCTTCAGCCAATTAGTAACTGCAAAACCTCTCTCATACATGTATTTCCTTATATGCTTTCCATTCACTGAGGCTATAAAGAAAGCACAGGGATGGCTACTTATGTCTAGAAAAAGCTGAAAAGTCATTACCCTCCTGGTGCTGTGGAGGACTCTGGGGATCAGTTCTTCTGTGGTTCATTGGTACCAAGACCTGTCCCTTCTTTTATACTTTCGTGGTTGTACACTTAGTCTGGAAATAACTGCTGTGTGACTAACTCCCTTCACAAGCCACCTTCATCTCATCACCCCTTGCTTTTTTCTGGCCAAATGGTGTGGCAGAGGAAGAGTGATCTGTGCTTCAAACAATGGCTCAGGAGACTAAGTTTCTGTTGCCAGCTGTTTCAACACCCTGCATGACCTTCACCAAGCCATTCAACTTGGCTCTGTCTCAGTTTCCCCATCTGTAAGAGGATATGAACATTTGCAGAGCACTTTGGATTATTATTAATTCTTCATAGAGTATCTGAAATGTGGTGAACACTTTAAGATGCTATAAAAGTACAAAGTATTATTATTAAACTCAGGAGGAGGAAGTAGCTGGCCCACAAGGTGCTTCCTTCATAAGTCCTTTAGAGGAAGGTCCTTATCTTTATGACCTAAACACAGAATTTTTATTCTGCTCTTGTAGAGGGTTAATGGGTGTATTTTAAACAAAGCTTTTCTGACCCAAGCTGGAGGACCACCATCAAAATGAATGAAGCTGATGACATCTTAAATTTTCTTATGCATCTCAGTCTAAAACAGAAAGCAGAATTGCTTTGCACGTAGCGCAACGGTTTCTAATCTGCAGCGGAAGGCTCTGCTGAAGTCACTTGCAATCGGCCCTTTCCTCTTACCCTCCAATAAACAGTAGACACAGGGCGACTATAATGGCTTGACAATAGTTGCACACCCCGGGGTTTTGCTGCTCTCATGGAAAAAAAAAAAAAATGTCATGGACAAATGAATGTTGACAGTGGCCATACCAAACAATTCAAGAAAAAATTGCAGCTTTATACGTATTCCTACTCCCTTTGTCAATACTTTAAAGATGGTTCTTATTTCAGAGCAGGTATTGATTGTGTATAGGTTAGGCCCCCAGTTCCATTTGTCATTTCTGATATTATAGCGTGTTATCGTTTAAAGCTGTAATGGGAGAGGTGGCTGAGCTTAAAGCAAGCTGGTTGTCTGAAGCTTTGATAAATGGCTAGATGGTCTTTGTTTCTGCAGCAGTGAGCAGTTGGCTGCTATTTGCTTTACCTTTTATCCAAGAATAACTGTGTGATGGGTTCTGGAAGTGAACAGTATCATTTTGTCAGATGTGGTTCAGAACTAGCCGGGTGGTCTTAGCAAAGCAGCTGAGGGATTTTTAACACCCGACAGGATGTGAGCAAAGGCCCTGTATAAAACTGAAACAATTCTGGCTCCACATGGCTGCTTTGGTCGAAAAGTTCTCAGAGTTGTTTTTTAAGGTGAGAGGCCAGGAAATGCTGGGGGGTGGGGTGGGGAGGGATGGTGCTTTTAAAGGCAATTCTATTCATATGGAAGGATCTTACGAGAAAGTTCAGAAGACAATAGGTGGATTAGATTTCTTTGATGAACTAACAAACTTGCAAATTTTTTGCAGATCTGAATAAAAGGTCCGCTTTTCAGATGCTGTGAACAGCCCCACCCCAGCCTCTGAAAATCAGGCCAGTACAATGTTTGTGCCTGGGAGTCGGCAGGGTTGTGGGGAGAGGGAGGTAGCACACTCTCTTTGCATTCTTTCCCTCTGCATCACTTACATTTCTCAAGGTTCTGGTATGGCTTTCATGAAATCACATCTGTTTGTCAAACTCAAAATACAGGGTTGCTTTGTATCTCGGTTCCACTTCATTTGAATCACCAGGAATCTGGAAATACTAAGTGTTCTTTTTCAAAGTAACAGACACATGTAACATCTTGGCTTTGCAGAACCTCTTCTATCAAATTTTGGGTTCACAAAACCAAGATGACACCTGTGGATGTTTCATGTCCTGATTCCTTTGAGTCAAGCAAGTTCACTTTGAGTTTAGCCCAATGCAATACCACGGTCTGCCTCAAACTGAGCTGAAGCCTGTCCCAAGCCAACGTTTTTAAGCAAAGGTAGGTAGGGGAATCAGTAATACACTGAAATTATATCTCACTGGTTTGACAGCTCAGCTGTAAGAACTCCATACTTATTCACAGGGTACTTGTATGGGGGGAGTCTTCAGTGCGGCTTTGGAGCACTCCTCTGCATTGCTTCTGAATCAGTAGCAGGGTGTCTTAACAGGTTAGCTCTTGAGCCTTCAGGTACCTACCCTTCGTTAACTTGATAATCTATGAGTGAGAGTTCAGACTACTTACTGTTCCTGCCTCTAGTAGATTGAAATGGTAGCTCTTAATCTTATCACTGAAGTTGAATTGCCTGGACAAGTAGGAGCAGATTGATTCCACCAGTTCTTTTACAGAAATCACAAAAGGCTGCTCAACAACCGAAATAGCTCAGACTTCAGTGCAGCTCACAGCATGATGGCAGGGGAGCTCTGCTTTTGTGTCTGTAGGAGGAAAGAAGTTACCTTTCCTGGCATGGAAATAGAAACAAACAGAAAGGTTAGAAGTCAATTATGCAATTCTTAGTCCTACAAGTAACACATTCACCAAGTCCCTGGGTTTTGTGAGATTCCTGTTAGCTCTTAGCTTGTGATAAGCTATATGTACTGCAGAAAAAGTTGATGGCACACAAACGTGCATTTGTAGGACTGACAAGATAACAAGGAGAGCAAGCAAATAAAAACCAATGAGATGTCAAACCTATGCAGAAGATATTGGGTCTCTGTAAAGTAGGAACCACACTGAACCTCCCCCATCCCTCACACCTGGTGATTCAAGCCAAATCCAGGCTTCCGTGGCTGTTTGAGGAGGTTTAGTCAACTTTTGCACCTCTCTTTGATCATACCGCTTTGCTGTTCCTGGCTTTGCCAGGAGCTGTAGATGTAAAAGATGTGAGAGGGATATTTCTGACAGTGCAACACAGCCCAACACAAATAGGCCATGTTCATAATCTGTCAGCATAACATCATCTTGGGAGACCTGGCTACCCATTTGCTAGCCCAAACTGAGGATCAGGTGATATAATAGACAATCATGGTGTTTTGGATAACACCTTACACCTCCTGTTGGTTCGCGTGTGCATTAAAGGTCGCTTTGCACTCTTTGGGAAAACAGACTGGTTGTGTCCCTGACCAAAACATCCCTGCTCACGAAGCTGTGCCTCTCTGGCCCCCAAAGATGACTGAATTTCAATGAGACTTTATTCTTCAAAATGAAAGGTGCTGTCTAACAGTAAAATATTGTTCTATTAAATTCAGCCCATGGCAGATCCACTACTGAGGGCTATTGAGGCAAATAAGAGCAGGGTGATGGCAGTGTGTGGTCATAAAGTTGCAGTATTCAAAAATGTAGAAAAAGCAGGTTGTCAGATTTCAATAAAGCAGTGGAAATGAATAGATACATCTCAGAGCTGGTTGCTTCCTAGTGGGATGGAATTTGAATAATAATATCACACTTGAACCAACATCGGGCTGGATTAATGGCTAGCACAGGCAGAGCACTAGTATGGTGAAGCTGCAGCAGCAGCAGCACCACTGTAGGTGTTACTAATGATACAGAGCAATGCTTCTGCTTGTTTGCACACAGAATGAAAAAAATAGGGGAGGAGGAATCTGGGAATTATTGCTTTAAGCTGCAATTTTCAACAAAGAAATCTTGCCATTCCAAACTGTCTAGACCTTTAAAAATAAAAGATGTGCAGTATTTACAATGCTCTTCAGTATTCATGAGGCTTTGCTGCTTGTTGTAAGGCGAGATGAAAACAATACTCAGTAGATTTTCATAAGTGACACGCAACTGTAAGATTGATAGATGATGTGGATTTAATGTATGTGGAGTTCAGCGCCAACATAAAAGCTGTGATGTACCCAAACACTGGGTTTATTAAATCCCTGTTTCCTTAAATGATCATCCAAAGCCTTTCACCACTTTCTTCTAGCAGAAAATAAAGGAAAGAAGGTAGGAAAAAAGAGAGGAGGGAGGGGAAAAAAACCCCAACCAAGGGATTCCCCTTAGTTTTGGTAGAGAATTACAATATCGGAACTGAAAGAGACAAATATTTAGACACTCTCTCTGCATAGAGATTAATGTGAGAGTCAGAAATACATGGAATCCACTTAAATTGATGTGATTTAGTTATGAATGGTTAAACATAAGTATTCTCTGTCAAATGCCAAAACCTATTGCGTTAACTCTTTCCTCTCCCCAACCCTCCTGTATAGCCTCCTAAATCTAGGAAATTCTTGGAGCCCAGGGATCCTCTCCCCCACCTCTCTGTGCAGCGGGGCCAGAGTCCAGCACAAAATCCCAAAGTCTGCTCCAAGAGAGGACTTGATGAATACATCCAGTGAGTGCATGGCAGCTCCTGCCTCCTAGCCCCTGGGGTAGACCTGCTCAAAGCGGGACCGTGCTGCGCTGGGGGAGCAAGGGCTCAGCAAACTACCCTCCTTCAGAACATCAGCTGGGGGAACTGGGGAAGGAGGCGCTGACTCACCCGCAGCCAACCTTCGCTGCGCACACCCTCTGGTCTCGTTGGGACCTGTAAGTCAGCTGCCATAACCGTTGTCCTCACGAGGCATTTCTCATGCACCTTTGCTAATTTGAAACAGCATTTCACCCTTAGTCTGACATCAAGTGAATTATTTTCTCTTTCATTCTAAGTTCACCCATCAGGCTGCATTCTTATGAATTAGGATTGACTTCTGCAGTGTCCCAAATCCTCTTGAAAACGATTTCTGAGTTGCTTAATTTCCACTGTCTCTAGGGGTGCAACATACACACACTCCTTGATAACAGCCTGAGTAACATTTTCTGCCATGCATTTACAGCATTTTTTAACAAAGGTGTATTTGCTTCTTAGTGGAACATTTCACTTAGTTTCAGGGTCATTTCCTGTGACAGCTGAATGTCTGTCTTCTTTATCACCTCAAGATTTAGCGAAATGATATAATTAGTATAGCTGTGCTCCTTAACCCAGCCAGCTGCGCTGGAAATCAGGCCATTTTAGCTCAGTTGAAAGGAGCAAATAGCATGCCAACTGAAATCAGGCTTTCTGCTCTGGACCAAATTTGACTTTTTTAGAAACTAGTAATTTTACCATTGTATTTATCCCTCGGTGTGAACCATTTATTCTGGACTGGTCAGTGAGCAATTGTTTAGATACTGATTTCCCATGGTGCTCAGTGGTATTGAAAGGCGCGCTGTTTGTGCTGTGTCGTGGAAGATGTGACCAGGAAACCTGGCCTATGGCAGAGGCTGAAGCTGGATACACCTGAATTCAGTTCCTATCATCTCTTCTCCCTGTACTTCTGAACCAGTTATTTTTCAGGTACTCTTCTGTTTCCAACCAAAAATTTAAATTTCAGTTCTTCTCTGCCCTACTTCTCTTCTTTAAAAAAAGAAAAAGGCTAAATTTCCCAAGGAGAAGTTTTTTCACTTCAGCAATATTTTCTACTAATAAAGCTTTCTCATGAACTACTGGCATTTTTTTGTAATACAGAGGAAGAATTTAAACCAAAAAATGAGGGATGGGGGACAGAAATGGAAGGGAAGGAGGTCAGTGCATATCCTCTTGAATTTATAAACAAGTTAAAATAAGTGACTGTGTTTGAAAAAAAAAAAAAAAAGGAAATTGTTTGTAATAGGAATGTTTATTGGAAAAATAAACTTCAGCAAATACTTATGGAAAACAAATGGAAAATCCAATATGACAACACATTTGCTTTAGAAATTTGAAACCAAGGTATATACTCGTGCAAATATAATCAAAGGCAAAGAAACTTCTGTGTACCTGGTCCAGGTGAGCCTGTATCAAAATGCCCATGACAAAGTGATACATTAAGAATCATTTGCAGAAAACATTTTAAGTTATGAATAATATGCTGAAGGAAACTTGCAAATTGTAAGTAAGGAGTTGAAAATCATGAAATAAATTTTACAATATACCTCTAGTTTTGCTGCCTACGCAAGAGTGCTCATACTTTGTAAAGTCCTTAGATTCTCTACACAGATTAGACTGCATATGCACATAAAAATACTCATCATCACCTGAAAAAAGTGGAAAAGGAGTAGAAAAAATGAATAGCTAAGACCCAGCAAAGAGAACAGGGAAGAATGGAAAATAATATATGCAAATAAATAAAGGGAGTGTATTATGAGTGTTGTGCCTTCTGATATATGCTCAGTTGTGCCTTCTCAGCTATTTAATGGAGTCATTCCCTCTGGTACAAGGTGCTTTCCTTTACCTAGGAAAACCTGCTTAGTGTTGCTTGTCCTTTTTTGTTTTGTTTTTGTAATTGAGTTTTTCCATGTGTGAAATCCCAATATTTTCTTTAACCATGAGAATTAAATGCTTGACAAATGAGAAAGATTCAGGAAAGTCACAAAACTTGGAAAAGTTGGGAGTTCATTCACTCCCGCTTTCAGCTAACATGAGCACATGAACTTGTCAAATCTGTGGCTTTCTTTTTAAAGAATTAAGTACAGTGGGGAAGCATTAACATGCATCTCTAGACATTCCTCTATTCATATATTCTTTCCTTTACCCCTCTTTTCTCTCTTCACCTGTTTATCATGATTTATTTTTTCTTGTTTATGTTACTCCTTTTTTAAATAGCCAAGTAGTTCCCATCTCAGGCTGTTTGGTTTTTTGCACCATGCTCATCTGCACACTTTCAGATGGGTGTTTAAGGAAGGCACTTGTGTGCCTCAGCATGGGCTCGCTCAGAAAGTCACCCCATTTGTGTATTCCTTTGTTGCATTTACAGACACAAAATGGGTGCTCTTCGCAACTGCTTCGCATGTATTTCTTTATCAGTCTGCCAGTCTTCCTTGTGCAGAAAGATGGGACTACCCAGTACTGTTACAGACGACACTATCAGTTCTTAACCTCTCCTTTAACTTCATCACTATACAGCTGGCCATTCATTCAGACTCTCGGAAGCTGATATTCGGGGGTTTCTCCCATTTCTCGTGCAATATTAAATGTCTCACAGAAGTGCTCTGTGCCAGTTGGGAAAGGTAAAGGTAGTATCTATACTTTTGGGAAGTAAATAATAAAGTGCCGCTGCTGTGTTTGCAGATGGTAGGTCATGCATCTCTGTAGCCGCTAGCCTTCATGTGAGCATGCATGAGTGGCCCCTGAGATTAAGCAATGATTTCCTCTTCCTGGCCTGTGACTCGGGATTTGAGTTTTCTTCTTGTCTCTACCACAAATTTGGGAACATTAGATGTGCGGACTTCCCTATCAGTTCCAGCACTTTTCTGTCACAGGCATATCATGATATACAAACATGTGCCTCTTTCATAAACTCATCATGGCCAGATTTCCACACGCCCCGGAACAAGTCTCTGTATTTCTTGGTGCCTCAGTTCTGAGTACGGCAGAGATGATAGCCCTTTCTTTGTTTTGCCTTCTGAAGATTGGCATCTCCGCATAATACATCCAGTGCCTAAAACAACAAGGCTGGCACCTTGCCTGGGCATTCAGCTCTAACAATAATAAGATTAAATTAAGAACAGGCACAAAAAAAGAAAGCTAGGTGCTAAATAACAAGGAGGTTAAGACCAGTGTTTATCAGGTTTACTTTCCAGTGCAGGGCTGTGGCAAATGCACATCCAAATGCTTTTCCCAGGGAGGCAAGCTATCATGGATGTGGCTTGAACTTTTATTTGTGATTTTCATGAGCCTTCCAGAGCAGTGCGTTCCCTACACTGAGGTGACTACTTTGAGTTCGCTTTTTTAATTAAGGTTCTGTATTGTAACTAGTCAATGTACATTATTGGGAGAATGAATGTCAATGCCAGTGCTTTTTCTTTCTCTCCTTTATCTTTGTCAATGATTCAAAGACATGATTTATGGTTAGTCTCCGTCTTTCAGGATCATCCATCAAGCGCTGGTTTCACTACAGGGCTCGAAGTTGTAAATCATGCAGAAAGGCTGTCACTCATCTCATTTAACCCTTTAAACACAGGAATGGAAGAAGAGGGCTGTTTTTTGCAGAACTGGAAGAAATAGAAATAAAATGGCATAAAATTGATGAAGTTAGAGTAATCTACACAATTAATTGTTCTTTGTAATGCAACAATTGTTATGAGGGACAATTAAAAGACAGGGCATGACTCCACCCTCCAAGTTCATTCTGAGAACTTGGAGGACTTCAGGGCTCCATAAAATATGTCACTTTTTTGTTTTCTCTTTTGAGCTCCTTTCAGATTTTTTAATGTCCATTACAGATGTGAAGAGCTGAGCTTCACTTTAGAATCAATCACAGGCTACTTCTGATCATGACCTTGCAGTGACTAAAGAAGGAGTGCAAAAGCCCATTAGCAGCTGCTATTTTCAGCTCTGTAAATTAACAGTTCTTTTTCTTCTGTCTCCTTTTCCCCACTCCACCCCTCCCCTCTTTTCTTTTCTTTTTTTTTTTTTTCCCCTTTCTTCCTTTTTTTGGACAGGAAGACAGCAAAAAATGAAATGTGTAAGTGGCATGGGAGCTTCCACACTTAGCCTTGTCTCACAGGCTTGAGGACTGGTGACAGCTTTGGCCAAGTGGCTGATTGCTTCTCTGTGTCCTCCCCTGCCAGCCTGGGCTGTCGCTCCCAGGTCACATTAAGCGCTAACTTTTCAGACAATGCCTCCACCTGCTCTGAGCACAAAGCCAGGGAGACTGGCATTAAATAATGAGGTGTCTTTCTTTTTTATCTTGCTATTTTATTTATTTATTTTTGGTTCAAAGTGTCGGAACTTGGTAATGGAGGGTTATTAATGAAAAATATATGTTTGGGGTCTATTTGTTTAGATTCTGCAGTGACTTGATGGCAATTTTATCCCTGAATTATGTATGGCTCTGTTTTGCCTAGGCAAGCTGATACAAACAACAAATATAGTTAGAAAAAGATATATCAGTAAATAAACTGAGAGGTTGTAAAATATGAATGTTTATCATCCAGACGGTGCCACTTCTCTTCTTTTTTACATGAACTCTACTTGAGATGGTATTTAGGAGCTTGGGACTTCTTCCGTTCCAGCAATCTCTGCAGCTTGTCACAAAAACAAATGACACCAGAGGGAACCTTGTCTTACACTGTATTCTTTTGCATGAACCTCAGTCTTCTTAAGGTGCTCATAATTTAAATTTATAACTTGATTTATTGGAAGATAAGATCCTACCCTTCTTCCCTTACAGACCCATGCTCCTTTTAACCCAGGCTCCTTTCCTTTCCCATTTCAGTATTTAGCATCTGCTCACCTAACTCCAGGTGAACGAGAAATGCAGAGCACCAGGCAGAGGTGTGCATTCAGGACGATGGATCCTATTTTACTGTGCTGAGGGCAGAGTGCCCTGCTGGTGGGGCATAACAAGCTGCAGCCTTCTCTGTTCCCTGCGTTAGCCCTCTGTGTGCAGAGCTAATTCCTGCTATAAAGAGTAACACCTGCCACTGCTTTGTGAGCCTTGTCAACGATCAGAATTTGTAAACAGGTCTTTTTCTGCATCTTACAGATTGTTTGGGTTGTGAACTGAAAGTAATTTGGGGGGGAACAAAGGATAAGATGTTTAATTGTCTGGTGGGATTAAGTGAAACTTTTAATCCTCTATCTAGGAGATAAATTCTATTTTTTAAAATATCATCCATTGCAAGCATCATGATAAATTATCACTTGTTTTATTCTGGACTAAAGTCTCATCCCACAGGGATCTCCAAGAATTTCTGCTGCTAAAATATAGCATAGAGGAAATTATAATTTTAGCATCTCTCTGCAGTCTTAATTAAGACTGTTCTTCTGATATAAAGCTGTGGTGTCTAATTACCAGAAAGCTGTCAGAAAGTAACTTTCAAAAAACCTGTGTCAAAAAAGAGTTGGGAAGACTAGAAATATTTATTCGATTACAAATTTATGGTGCTAGTAGATTTTTTTTAATTCTAGCAGTCAACATTACTACTAATCCCTCTCTCAATATCCCACTTCCCAAGGTAAATTCTAGTTCCAGGTCCTCTTCACCAAACAGTTGCTTTTTCCCCAGACAACATTTGGTAGGTTTGTTTGAAGTAATAACGGAATGTTTCCATTTTTTATCTTGCACATTCACAAAGTATTGATGTTTTCGATTTCAGTGTATTCCAAATCTCAAAGCCAAATTCTGGCACAGATGCCCATCCATTTTTACCTTCAAAAGCACGCAGAAATTCTACAGTGCAAAACTACTAGTTAACCTGCAGCAGAGTCAGGAATTCACTTTGAGACTTAGTCCTAGTTCCTGGTTTTTTCCTTCTGAGCATGTGCCATTGCCTCAAAATGACTCATATTTAAGACAAAACCTGCTCTTTTGTCTGCCAAGAAGTCAGGAAAGCTCATGAACCTCAGCCAGGTTTTGATGACCATCTCCCTAGTCGTGAGACCATGATTGAACTGAGGGTTTTCATTTTTTTACCAGCATATTTTATAGCTCTACCTGCTGAAAGTCCCTTTTCTGAGATTTGCATAAGGTAAAAAAAAAAGGAGAGGTAATATGATGAATGCTGACAGGTACATTTGCTACAATTGATTAAACACTTTTGCCATCCTTACGGTTTTCTTTCACCCGCCTCGTGTCTTGCCAGAAAGAGAGGTGTGAGTGACTTTGTCATTGACATTAAACAGTTGTATATACTTCTAGCTGCAAAATGCTATCCCCAGAGTTTGTTTACTCGATCTGTATTTCCAATCAGTGCAGAAGGTTTACTAAAGCAGTTCATTACTGATTTATTTATGATGTATTTAGATAGCAAATATGGTTCTGTCAGCAGTTGCTGGCTAAACAGTGTTGACAGACATTAATAGCATATGGTATAGGAATGGAATTATGATCTTTAAGAGTCTTTGTGTCTCAACATACATTTACAGTTTGCATTTTTCCTAGGTAGAGAGACAGAGAACTTCTAAAAGCGAAAACAGTGTTTCTTTTTCTTTTTGTAACCTTTGGGGTTTGTTGGTGGTGACATTAAAATCTTCTGTGCCTGTTTAGCTGTTCAATTTAATGGAAGACAAATTCTCCCAAAGGTTTAATTTACTCTCACAAACTGAAATCACTGCATTCTCACCATGGGAAATGGCCTTAATTTTCCCAGCCTTCAGTATACATCAAGCATATAATTCATTTCTCCCCCCTCAATACTTCCCTCATTAGAAAACAAAGTTTTTGATATTTAAATGTTATATAGTTTAAGTTGAGAAACAGATCTTCTCAGCCCCATAAAGTGCATTTGCAGACATGATTGCTTCTCTCTGACAGCAATAGATTTATACAGGGTGGAACAGAAAAACACTTGAATTTCTGACCTTTACTTGTCTGCTTCCTCTAACACCAGCATTTTTACCAGTGTCAAGGAGAAAAAGCAAAAAACGTGGCTGCTCATAGAGGAAGGAAGAACAGGTTATGGTGAAACTGTTTTGTGGCAGTTGATACCGGTTGGGGACACTAAATTGTGTTGGGAAAGAACTAGGGAGGAAGATGAATTTCATATGAGAAGTTGCCTCTCAATCACATGAGGATAAACGAATTGGGAAATAATATGGGAAATCATCTCATCCTTCTCTTTAGATTAATGATAATGGAGGAGGTGAAGTGGAAATACACTGTTTATTTTCCAAAGTAATAGGCAACATTTTGCTTTCCATAAAATGGAATTAATAAAAAAAAAATTTGCATTTCCATAGTATTGGCTGGCCTCAGAACAGTGCTTCAGAGCCCCTGCTAACAAATACCCAAAGTTATGAGGTAAAAGAAGAGGAAGAAGGGATCTTCTGAAGAAATGCTCAGGTCATACAGAATGCCACCAGTGAGTGTAAATGTGCTATTTGCCAGGAGTGTGAGGGCTTTTGAGTAACAGCTACATGAATGATTTTTTTTAAATTACTGCTATTTTTGATACATTGTTAGAGAGTTTAGGATGCAGACGCTTCCTACTTCCACTGCTATTGGCAGCAAAAAATGAATATATATACATATACATATATATACACACCCATCAGACAAAAAGAAACAACACTAGCAACAAGAAGAGGTTCTGTACAGGGAGCACCAAGAAAAATAAAATATTGAGCCAGTTCTTCCTCTGCCTAAAACCATCTGCTTCAAAATAATTACACCAGTAGGAAATTTAACCTATGGTACATGGAAAAGTTAATATGCCATTAACATCTGAAAAATTACTAGAAATGAAACTCGGATATGTGCAAAGCACACTCCAGCTTAGAGTCAGGCTTATCTCATCAATGCGTGAAGCTTGACAGATCCCAAGAGCTGGTTGAAATGAGCTGACCCTGTAGGTAACCACTTTGAGAAGTTTGCCTTTCTGCATCTTCCAGGTTTGGTACCCCTGTAGTATCATAGCTCTCCTAGACAGTGGCCATGGTGATGTCTGGTAGCATGTGGCTGTTGACAGCTCTGGCACATGCCAGCTGGGGCCTCCTGAATAGGGTCTTTGGAGGACTTTTCTGTTTGAGCAAACACTTTGGAGAAGGGCTGTTCATGTCAAGCACTGCTGCCTTGGCTGGGAGTGTTAATGCTGCCACTGGGTCATGATTATGGACCAAAGACATTAGACAGTGAGTTGCCAAGAGACCTAGCTTGTTTAAACTAAATTTCTCTGAGGCAGCAGCTAAGATGGCCCGTTTTGCTGGTTCTTCTCCCAGTGAGTGTTTAAAGACTCTTGTTTGTAAGGGGCAGAGTATTAAAACAGTGAATTCATAAATAATGAGTTAAAAGCAGTTTCAGTCTTTCTGAATGTTCTTATTTTAAATATGTTTTTCTCTCTTTGTGCAACAGATTTCCAATCAGTGTAAGGGAACTGACTGCACAGAAGGAGCAATGAACTGGCAGTATGATACATGTTGAAAAATTAAAAAATTCAAACCCAGACCAGTCAAATTCCAGCTGTGCATTGGTGGATACATACAGTAATTAGCCCATGTAGACAAGGCAAATTGGTAGTAGTTCAAGACAAACCTTGTGCAAGTACTAGCTAGATCTGTGATGTGCTTTGCCTTCATTTAAATTTTAGCATAGATTGATAAACACATTAAAAATTTTTTTTTTTTTTTTTTGGTGTTATTCCTGGTAGAAAGAGAATTAGCCAGAAATGCTTTAAAAGGGAAGTATTGTTTGGATTTGAACCTAGTGGATAAACTGAAAGTATTTAGACAGTCTATAATGAAGTGTTGTTGGCCTCTGGTCTGTAATAAATGCTTCAATTTTATAGCTCCAAATCAACTTTACCCATAAAATCTCAAAGGACTTTCTCCACTTAGCAAATCAGCTACGACTTAGTGGCCATAGCCAGTGTATCCTCATGCATTGTCAAAAAAGCTGTGCAGACCTAAGCTTATACAACTCACACTGATATAAAAAGAAATTTTTTTTGAAGTTTTACTTTCACATTATCAGTAGTTAGTCCAAAATCTGTGTTAGATAAGGTGCACAAGAATATTTGTCATGAATAATTAGATTATTGATAGCAATAGGATTTTATTGGTGTGAAGTCCAATCCTCAATAAAATTATTTGGTGGGTTTCTGTTCAAGAAGTAGTCAAGTTAATGTGCAAGTCATTCCTTTTATTAAAAAGTTCTTGTTCAAGATTTCTCCATTTTAACTATCATTGTGCACTTACCACTCTTTATTTCTATATGATTTCAGTCATTGCTTCAGGGGTCGTGATCAAAATGCAAGCGCAGATCCTGTAACACACTCTCACAATCTAAACACAGTTTGAACATGGATATAAATGTAATGTGCAAAATCCCTTCTAATGCTTCATTTTCTAAATGCTCTCTGCATCCATTTCCACCACAACTTTAAGAAAATAGACTATTTTTTTCTTACCAATTCTTTCTGAATGCCCTGATAATAATCCTGCTCTGTTCATCCTCCTGATTCCCAGCAGAATTTTGAGGAAAAACGTTATACATGGATTCACCTATTGTCATAGAGGTTAAAACCCTGCTCACATTTAAAGAAACCCTCTTGGACTGATCTCTGCTCTGCACTTGTTTCATTTGATTTATCTTCTGTTGTTTGTAGTTTCACTGATCACTTTCTTATTACTTTTACACTTCCATCCATTTCAGTTTTGTACTCCTTTTCGAGCAATTTCTTATACCGCCCCTGCCACCTGCTCCCACCTGATGAATTGTCTGCTCAAACTGTTGAACTTGACCTGGCATGGTCTCTTCCACAGAAAAGAAATGATGCCACACAGCCATATAATGATGCCTTAATAAACATCCCAGATACATTTGCTCCTCTGCAGAAGTGCAGATCTCAAAAGGTGGTGTCCCAATTACATGCTGATGCTTGGGAGGCAGTGAAATGGAAGAGGTAGGAATTAAAACAAAAATTGAGAAGCCTTGCTCTTTGTGTGTATTTATGCACACTTGAAAATTCTCTGGACCTTTTTTTCCAAGCTTTTGTCTGCACTTACACTTGTGATTACTAGAAACAGCAATAAATATATTTTAATTCTGTAAACATTTTCAATAGCTTTTTTTTTTAATGGCTTTTTTTTTTAATATTTGGGCTTGCCTACAGCAGCAGTTCATTTTTCAGAAAGTCAGTATTGAGGAATTTGGTAGAGGTCAGATGCCCTCTGTTGCTTTTCCTTCCAAGTCTGAGTGAGGCCCTGGAAAAAAAAAAATGCAGGGAAGTTTATAAAGTTTTTTTATTCTGTTACAGAGTTGGATAGTAGAGACGGTTAATCCACTCTTTCAGCTCTTTCAGGATTTTAGAGTCTGGATTTTTGATCCACTAGACTGCTTTGTGAATTCCTGCAAGCCTTAAATCCAGTTATAATGGATAAAATATATAGGGTTTTTGTACCCAGTGAGGTCCCTCACTTCAGCAGTGGTTACATCATGATACCTATGCTAAAGAAGTCGTTTCTGTCAGTAAGTGACCTTTCTGATTATTGGATTTTTTTACCATAACTCATAGTTGTTATTTCTTGCTGAGACTCAGGAAAAACTGATCCTGTGCAGCTGCAGCCTCCTGTTGTTGCTGCCTGTTTTTTTATGCTTTGTCCCATATGATAAATTTCAGTTATCACTTAGGACAGGGCAAGAATGCAACACTGAGACTGTGGTGATTATGATCTGTAAATGATCTATGTACTGGCCCTGGATCTAAGCCCTTCCTTGGATCATTTGAGACACAATTTAAAAGAACACAGCTTAATATTTGTGTTTCAAACTTTTTTTTTTCTTTTTTTTCCCTTTGAAATTTCTGTTATTTTAATAATCTTGATAGGTACTTAGAAACTATATTTATTTTCCATACCGGTTGGAAGCTTTTCCTTTTGACATGGATTGATTTGTTTTGCACAAGTTTCTTGCAGAATGGAACCAACAGTACTAATTTTACTACTGAAAATTATTAGTATTCTTACTATTAATAGGCCTTCATATCTGCAAGGAAACAGTAAGGCAGCATCCCAGCTTGTGTGGAAAGAGAAAGGAAAGCAGTAGAGGGTATCAACATCGGGAGCTTTCTGGGGCAGGAAGAATTTTGTTCCATGCTGGTAAAAGATTTTTGTAGGGCACTATTGGTGTTGGGTGCAGTACATTAATAGAATTACACCTGTAATAATAAAGATACAGCATATTTACACGATCTATTAAGAGAGTGATAAGATATGATTCCCCCAAAACATCAGGTAAAAATGATTGCAAGTTTGTGCTACCAAAGCCAGCACCAGCATACCCGCAGTCATGCCTCTCACAGAGGGAGTATTTCAGGCAGGACCTTAAAAGAAGTTATTTCCATCTTTGAAACAGATTTCAAAGGATCACGGGTTGATTCTTATCACAGTTGCTGCAGCCTTCTCACCGTTGACTGCAATGAGAAGTGAAAAGCAGGATCAGGCCCTCTGTATGCCCCCTTACTTGGGTAGAGAAATGTCCAAACGTTATGTAGGCGGATGCACACATACTGTGTACATTAAATACCCTTTTGGGAGGCTTGTTTAGGTATTCCTCATTCTGACAACAGGGTAAGGGATAAAAAAGAAACCTGTGGACTCGAATTAGTAGGTGAACCCACTCTGACCTGGACTGTGTCAGTGCCAGGAGGAGGAAAGCCTTCTCTCTAATGAAACTTCATTTACCTATGGACTCTTCTTTTCCACAGTACAGATTGAATTTTGTCTGTTGTATGTGACTGAGGAATGGTGTTGTGCATGTACAGACTGTATGTTTGAAGGAGATGTTTTGACCTTTCTCATCTCTTGACTGGTGTTGCAAAGATGGAATGATGTAGAACAGAGATTTTGTGACAGAGTAATAATAAGAAAGAATCTGACTGCCAGTTGCTCATTACTGGATCTCTTTTAAATGCCAGAACCTTCTATGTTTGCCTTCAAACAACACTGAGCACCTAAATCACCATAGTAAACAGATATAGAAAGAGACAGAAAGGTTAAAAGTGTACTCATAATCTCTTGCTTTTCCTCCTAAACATGTTTGATAGCAATATTGTTTTTAAAAACAATATGACCTCATTTGTAAAGCAATATTCATGCTAAACTAGTCAGCTGTTAAATATACCCGGCACTGTGCATTATGATGAAGCTAAACCAGAATTTCAATTATTTTCTGGACACATTTAAAATTATAATACTTTACTGGGTTAGTGTTATAGTTCATCCAAATTACTCACAAAGTATCATATCAATCTCTTGCAACTGCTTATTGCTTACATATCTGAGGAGTTAGTCGAAGTAAGATGCCGTCTGGGGTAATGACCTTCATGCTGACTTAGTGCTTTGATGGTTATGTGGCTATAAGTGCAGGGATGTCTAATGGTCAAAAGTCAACGTTTGTTGGCCATAATATTTGTCACAAAAGAAACAGACTATTCATTTGGACCAACATTTGCAAGAGTATGTTCCTGAAAGGAAAATAAAGAGGGAAATAAAACACTTGATGATCTGTGTATTCTTCACTAGTGTTCCTTATACGCTGAAATCCCAGCAAGTGAAAATTCACACTTCAAAATTATTTGCAGTTTTTTATTGCCTGGAATAAAGGCAAGATCAAAACAAAGCAAGAAGATGAGGAAGATCTATTTCATTATACTCCCACTTTCTACTTATGTACCTTATCTAAAGAGATGTTAAGAGACAAATGATGTTGCAGCCATGGTTTAACCAGCTATGAGTAGCCAGCACAGATTTATGAATATTACTGGCAAGCATGGCTTAAAGCAGATCTCATTGGAGCTGCAATATGGCTGTGTATCCAAAGGGAAAATCAAAAGGTCCACTGCTCTTTAGACAAATGTTATAATAATAGTGTACTTTTAAAGCCATATTAATATTTTTTAAAAATAGGCTGTAATACTAGGTCCTAGTCAACAAGTTATTGCAAGGAACTTGCATTTTATGCAGCATCTTCAGCTGGGCATGAATTCTGCACTTTAATAAAACCACATAAGAAGTGCTGTTGGCTTCATCTCTACCCATCACTGGATCGTGAAGCTGAGTACTCAAGTAGCGCTAGATTTTCTGTTCAGCATACAAGCACAATGCATTTCCTAGTGTGCTCCTGCAGAAGGTGTACAAGAAGCAGCATTTTGCAGTTCAACAGGCAGGGAGGCAGGGATTTTAAAGAGAAAACGGCTGTTCATGGAGGTCATCCGTAAAAACATCTGAGCTTTGAACTGACCCTCTACGACTTGCAAGAGGCCACCTCAGCAATCAGTGGCAGATGCCGGAATTATGACAGTTGAGTCTTGCTCCTTGCTCTGGCAGATTTTCTGTCAACGCTGACTCACTTAAACCTTAGTCACATTACTGAAATCAGGCTGCTATTGTTTACATATTAATAATTGATTATTAAGTAATTATGACAGCGAAGCTTCATCATGCCGTAGCCTCTCTTTGTGGCAGATAAGCCTATCTACTCTTACCCCAAATGGGACAAACTTAACATGTTTATGAGCTTTCTTGAATTAAGGCTTAAATTATTCTGCATGAGACGGTACTCCATTGCATTTATCCAAGCTGGTCTCTTTTGAATTGGAGAGGCCAAGAAATAAGCAGCCTTTTAAAAATAATAATCAAATAATTTGTCTCTCACATTGTGCTATTCAATGCACTGAACAAGCATTAGTTATTAACAGAAATAGTAATTTCCCACAGTAGCAGACCATACCTAAACACTCAAAACCAACTGTGTGAAGGGCTAGTACTTCAAGATTTTTACACGTTGAACATAGTCATGAAAAGGAATATGATTATATGGATCTATTTTTAGAATAAACATTGTGCTTTCATACGCAGAATTCTTCAGTCTGATCAAGAGCCTTTCAAGGGAAGGTGTTGATCTTTCACATGTTTATTACATGTAGTATCTCCAGCTTCAAGTGTAGTCCACATGAATTCAAAGCCAGAGCCCATTCAAGGGGAATGTGTTCTGAAGAAATGCTGTCCATGAGATAAGCTGTGGATTCAGTAGAAATGAGTCAAAGTTTTATTTTTTTAGGATAAAAAGCAAGTGTCCATAAACATGATCCTCATCTTCTTTCTACATATAATTGTATTTAATATAAATGTACTTCATTACTGGAAAGCAGTCTTCATGGCCATACAATAGCAAACAAATTCTTCAGAAGCATCTTTAATTATTCATTTGACTGTACTATATTTTATGCTACTTTTCATAAATGTTAATCTTTATTATTGCCCTACCAGGAAAAAAAAGAAGGAAGGAAAGAAATACCTGTTATTAAATGACCTATCAGGCTGACATGGATAAATGTTGGTAGCTATTTAATTGTTTCCCATCTGCAGTTTTATACAGTTTCTATCAAACTGAAGGGTAATTTTTTTAGTAGCTGCTTATTTTAAATGTACAAAACCCTTGTGTGTAATTCCATTAGCTGCCCTACAGCATTGCAATCTACAGTTTCCCTGAGGCTGTTGTGAAATATTGATGAAATCCTTGCTTTTGTGGCTTCCTCTGATACACTAAACATTTGTCTGATGTTAGTTGAACTTGAATGGATCTGTTCAGAGTTATATCAGTAGTGACTTCAAAGGCTGTAAGGCTGTTACAGTTTTTTTTTACAAACTGAAGTTTCAAAGCCTTACCATGTGGTACTTTAAAAAAACAAAGTTCATATCAAATGAACCAAAGTGCTAGCAATACACTGGTAAGACTCATTACAATTTCAATTTATATAGATATATATTTTTTTATGATTTTGATTGGTAGCTCATGCCATTTAAAGAAATTTAGATTGGTATTTAGGGGAACCTAGGATAATGAAAGAGGGAAAACATAATTTGAAACTTGGATTTTAAATGAGGTAATCTATAAATTTACAAAGCCACTCTGATGTTTTCCACAACAATAAATAGGACAAGAGAAAACAGAAGAAAGGCAAAGAGAGACAAAAGTTTCAGACTTAGGTTTTCATCAGTAAAGTGATTTACACTGGTGCAATTAAAATGACTAATGAGGAAGACATATTTGCTGCTACTCTATTCTTTTAATTGTTCAGGACCAAACTGCATTTTGGAAAGCACCCTTTGCATCTGTATTAGCAATTAAATGCGACGCGTCTTCATGGTGCAGTGATGTGATGACTGCCTGATGCCTGTCTAAAACTTTGCTGGGAGAGGATTTTGGTGTGCGGGACAGGCAGGCGGCATGGATGGGGCAGAGGTGGGGGTCTGCTGCTCGTGCACAGCAAAGGGCTGTGAAGGCTGCGTTCTTTGCATTCAAGTGATGCAACGATTCATAGCTTTCATTAGACGCATGTTGGTTGAAAATACAATCTGGAGAATATTAAACACCTTCAGCTGGTTGAAACAATGAAATTGTAAGTGCCAGGGGTCTGTAGAAAATAACAAACAGAAATGTTTTTAACCAAAGACAAATTATTCCCTTACACTGTAAGCCCTCACATAGGGAACTTCAACTGTTGGCGCTGAACGTGGTTAAATCCATTTCTGCAACAGCTAGCACCTAGCAATTCAGTCATTCAAACTGACTGAATCCAGAGCAAGGCAAATATGACTGAAGTTGCTTTTTTTTCACAGTGCTATAACTGACTATGTAAACAACATAATCCAACATAAGGAAAATTATTCAAGAAAAAACTCCCATAATAATTCTGTCCCTGCTATGGACTCTCAGCTCAGTAGAGCGCATCAGCTCACCTCTCTTTTTGCAGCCTTCCTTTTGTTTGGGGATTTTTTCCTGTTTTATTATTGGTTTTGCTTTGAGTTTATGGGTCACTCAAAAGCCAGTTCCCTGCACATATGCTTCCAGCCACCAATCATTTTCATTTGACTCATAACTGTGTAGGGTGCAATGTACGAAAGACATAATCGGTTCTCCTTTGTGCTGCTAAAAGTCCCACTGAAACTAGTGGGTATTTTGCCTTCTTAACCAGTAGAAAATTGGACATTTAATAGAAAACTTTATATTACAACTCTAATTAGACTACAACAAAATGAAAGCCCAAAATTGCTTCATTTCAGCATCATATATAAATAATAGTTATGGCTCCGTGGAATTGCCTTTACGTGTTAAAATTCAGTTATGGCAGAAGCCATAACTCCAAGTTTCCTTGCTCCTAAGCTGCAGTGGCTTGCAAGCTTGGCACCACAGAGGTTGCTTCTATCCTCCAGCAGTGGATGGTAGTGGATGTTTCTTTTCCTACTCTGCAAAAGGCAGAAATTCATGCCCTAGTGACAGCTGCTGCAACGATTTGAAAAACAAAGTTCTAAAAAAAAAAAAAAGGCAAAGGATCATTGGGAAAAATCTCTCCTTTGAGATGACAAGTTATTTTGGACACAAAATGGCATCACTAGGGTGGTGATCAAAACTTCCATACTGAACCACTGCAAACTGAGCTTGAATGTGATGGTAAAGAGTAATAGCAGCAAAAGGTGCAAATGATTTCCCATTCTCCAAAATAATTAACTGGCCTCCCAGAAAAAAGACAATTGAGCAAATTCAGCCTTTTCTGAGGTTTTGAGAACATCTAAAACCTTCCTCAGGGTGCACATGGCTTTAGAAATAAACCTCACACTACCAGGAAGTTTAGACCAGATGACAGAGACACTCCTTCGTCTCTGACACCCATGATTCAGAGCCAGATGCTCTCTGCTCCCTCCGTGGTGAGAATGGTAACCTTTCCCTGTGTTTTCTTTCCATCTTGCAGAACTTAACAGGAAGTTTTTTCCCTGGTACAGAAATTTTTAATGTAGCCTAAAAAGCTCTGAAATTATATAATTCACTCTTGTATTACAAATTTTGTATTTTGAGAGATCTTTCCATGAAACTCCATTGCATTCCCAGGGTGTTGCATTGGTTTTAAGCCTGTTAAATTCCAAAATGTCTTTGATATAAGAGTTATGCAACAGAGTAGGGACTTTTTTTTCCTCAGCTGCCAAGTCCTCTCTTCAGTTGTTTTTCAAACTGGGATAAATCTATAGGTATGAACTTCTACAAAGAGCCAGGTTAAGATTTGTCTTTGGGTAGCTAATGTAGTTAGACATTTTTGAGAAGAAGGAATGAGAAGTGGTCATTATCCATTATCTGCATGAAATATTTCAGAGAAAGAAACAGTTTCTGCCAAACACAAAAAGATGTTTGAGCTGAAGCCAAACAAGAAGGAAACAAGTTCACCTTATAGCATTGCAAGATTGCTCTACTAATGATGTTATTTCAAGTAAAACTGGAATATATATATGAAGAAGTGCAGATGGTGCATGGGTTTTACATGGATTAGCAGTGTTGTTCTGGACAATGATTCACTGTCCCTTTTCTTGGCAGAAAATAAATTTTCCAGTCTTGGAAAGAAACATGTATGTATATTTTAAGAAATGTGTCTCTATGTGGAAAAAGAGCAAATTTGAGGGAAAATAGCATCCACTGGTGGAAAAGTTAACAGTCAGAATGAACACTTTTTTAAAAAAAAGATGTATTCACACTACTATTCAAGGTTAGAAGTGATGTATAACGTGGTGCAAATTACAGGTTATTCAGGGGTGTGAGGGCCTGAAAGTCAATACTGGATTCAGCATCACTGGGAGCTTGGCTCAGTGGTGTCTGCATAGTAGGATCAAGGTTTCAAGATGTGGATGGTTTTAGACCCATAAGTTCAAAGAAGAGATTTTGAGGGTATATTAATTGGACCTGCTTTCTTTTAGTTACTCTGTAGAAATATGCTAGATATATCTAAGAATATGTTACCTTTTGAAGAATAAAGAATCAGCTGTTTATTGCAACCCTTGTCCTAGAGAAGCAGGTTTCTTACGTTACTATTAATACAATCACAAAGGCACAGAGAAAAAAGTTAAAACAATTTAGAATTGTATTTATGATTATTATCCATATGATAGTATTATCCTTACTGATGTCATGATTTTGACAAGCCAAATACTGTATTTAATACAAATACTGTATTTCCATTTAAGAAGCCAGAAATTGCTTCCACTCACTGCTCTGAAGCTCCTGGGTTTTGTCCAGTTTTCAAGATGATAGTGAAATTTCAGTCCCCTGCTTCTTCAGGACTGCACATTGCCCATGCTACATCTCTGCCTGAGCCTGTTTAATTTCAGTGGGAAAAATTCTTATCTGGGAAAAGGAGGAAGCATTCACCTGGTTACTGAGTTTGGATTTCTTTAATATTTTTTTTTTTTCCTGTAAGACAGCTATATACAAGCATCTCAGACTTTTGGAGTGTCAGAATAAGCCTAGGGGAGAACTGGTGGGAAAAGAACAGGTCACTCAACAATTTATTATATGGACATCAGTATGATGTGCAAATATTATGCTACTTACTACAGACACTGCATTTAAAGCATGTGGGAGTGCAGGCTTAAGACACCATTACCTTATAAAATAAATAATGCAAAGTCCACTTAAATTAATGTTATTTCTGTTAAATAGCTACATCAGTTCATATCAAACTTCATGTCCAATGAAATCTTTCTAAAAACCACTGCTGGAAGGACACATGCATTTCTTGTACCCTAGGTTGTCTGCACAGGTCTCCACTGTCCTTAAAATGCCCACAGCAATTTAAATCATTTACATAAACAAAAATGGGTTTACAAGTAGGATACTGAAGTGTGTTTTCAAAGCTGCCCAGAACTCTTAACCATTAAAATGGACCTGACTGATGGTTTTGTGAAATTTTGATGGTGCTTTGTAATAAGTTACTTCTACTACTTTCATAAGAGTGTACAGACACACAAAAAAGAGGATTTCTCAGCACGAGTTACTCTTCTGTAAAGGTTATAGTAAACATGTCAATGCCTAATTAAGCAGAAAATTTTATCTGTATTGTGGGGGATGTGCAGCTGTCTGCTACTTCTGCTTCTCCTAGTAAATCCTTTTAGAAGGACAAAGGATATTGTGAGGAAGAAACTACTGTATGTATCTTCCAAAGGAAAAAATTACCCTCTGGTGAAAAATGGGTTAATAGTGTTCAAAGAATTGGTGCTGAAATGGAGAATCAAATTTGCACTGACCCAAAACTGTGTGAATGCTGTTCGTTGTCTGTTTTGTCTGATTCCTTCATTGGATTCCCTCCTTATTTTTGTTTTGCTCGATGTAATATGCTTGGCAGTGTGATACATCCTGGCAAGGGGCCAGCGTCGCTACCTACGCTGTACAGTATCTCTAACACCGCGAGAACCATGTCAGTCCTGCTCATCAGTTTGTGCTGCTTGTTTAACAAGGTTACTACTCATGATGTGTAGGAGCTTTTGCCGCCTCCATGTCCCTCCATTCTCCTTGTCCCCTTGAAAAACATACGAGCTCAGAAAGGGGTACATGGAAAGTATTATTTGGTTATTAGGGAAAAAGTTTAGGGAGGAGAAAAAAATATTTTGTTCTTCGTGTTGTCTTTGCTGCCTGCCTCAGTCTGATCATCTGTAAATGGGGCTACTAATATTTGCTGTACCCCAACACACTAAAAGGCTTATTTTTTAGTATTTAACACTTTTTATTTAATATTTAGCTTCTTTGCTGAAAGTATCTGCTGAAGAGCACAGTGTTCCTACTACTATGTGATTATTATTTCGTTAGGCTAAAATGATGTCCAGGTCATTTGCTCATAGCCACTGCTGTTATCTTTGCCTCTGGGTTGTGAAGCTGCCTGGTATCACCCCTGGAGGAAGCCAAGCCCAGCTCTAAGCCAGTGTGATCTGTGTAGGTCCTAAGACCGTGGGAAGGGCGTAGGAAAGATGACTCATGTGGGTTTCTTAGCCATCATTTCCCTCTTCTTATACTGCAGCTTCATCCAGGAAACAGTTCCTCTAATTCTGGTTCATCTCTGGCTTGATGGTAGACATGTGTTGAAAGGGGTGAGATACACATGCAGGTAGATTGAAAAATTGAAACACGTATCTGAAGAAAAACTGTGGAAGTCTTTGTCCTTATATTAATTAAAATGCTTCTACCTTTTCGGCCCATCCCTTTTGATTTGCTAAAAGGATATCATTTGTGCAGGAGTACCAAATTCAAGGGAGCAAAATAAGCCAAGTTCTCAAAGACCCATAAAATGGCTTTTCTCAGAAAATGGGAAGGAATTGGATTTTAAACAAATAACACTTTTAGGCTCATTTACCTTGTGCTTTCTGAGCTTTTAGGTTTACTTCACAATTACGAGTACTAGAATTTTATTTTATTTTTGCTTAGTTTTTCTTAAGGGCAGCTTTGATTTGAGGGTTTTGGTATTTATTTATTTTTTTACATACTTACCTGATACAAAAAGCTAGATCTTAAGGAAACACAACAAAGTACTTGTCACCAGGGTTAGCAGCTCTGCGTTTGCACCTAACTAGAAGAGCTCATCAATATATCTCCTACAAAGACCTGTGCTTCTGAAATCAACATTTAGTTTTGATGAGTGGCTGTCAATAACAGTGAATTGTTTCAATGTCTTCTTGCATTGTGCATAACAGCTTTGCAGTGGATGTTAAAAAAATTACACTGGGGTTTTGCAAAACATGCCTGAACCACTCCCTTCTTGTAGGGGTCTAAGAGTGAATTGATGACTATGTTGAGTCATTGTGAATTTATCACTGACTGCAATGGAGCCAGTTCACCCTTAAAAATCCTCTTCTCTAATTCTTCAGTCTGTTCTTAACCAGATTATCTCCTGTAACTTAGGCAGAATTACTGCTGATATAAGGCCAGAAAAAAAACCTAACCGAATTCCTTAATTAATTTTAAAATTTACAGCTCTTCCAGTATCAATCTTATCTTAAGTATTCATCTTATTAATTAAATAGTTAATTTGTCAAAGAAAATCTTTCTGGATTTGTTCTACTTTTCCAGTTCTACAGTTAACTTCGATCTACCTCTGTCACATTCTAATACTCTTCTGTAACTTCCAAGGGTTCTTGCCCTGAAATTTATGGATTTGTTTTTACTAAAGCACAATTTGCTTTTATGGTACACAGTACATTACTTTTATAAACAAAAGAGTTCCACTTTTGCCTATTAGCACTTTCAGATGTTGTATTTTGACATATAAATTATTTGTGTACACTCTAAAGTGCATTTTTAGGTGATCAAATAGCAAAAGGTTACTGTACCTGGATGATGCTATGAATGAGGAAGATTATGGCAGTTATTTTTTTTTCTGTTCCTTGCCAATTCTACCCTTTCTTTCACTGAGGCTAAAAACAATCTGATAGAATTGAAGCTTTTAGTATAAACTTTAAATTCTTACATATGAATTTTCCAACTGTCCCATTACAGGACAGTTAGAATTATACTCCCATGACAGGAAAATTATTAACTCAGAATCTCTGGCAGTTATAAAGAATTATGATCATCTGCCAACAAAATCCAGCAACCTTCACAAAAAGAGATATCATTTGGCTTTTTTCACTTCCAGAACTAACAGGCAATAAAGTTGTAGATTAAAACGAAGTCCGGTGAAGAAAACACATGGTGAAACTAGAAAGCTCGAACCGTAGTATTCTCCTTTAACAAGTTATTTCATATATTGACATTACATTTCAGGTTATGTCCAAGAGGAAGATTTAAAGGAAGAGGAAGATATAAAGGAGGAGGAAGAAGATGATGATGACAACAACTCAACTGCTCAGCTCCAGGGCAGTAATGACACTGGCACGGATGAGGAACACGAAGTGTGTCCTGAGCAGAAAGGGAACTTCAGTTACCAGAATTCCCCTGTCAGTCATATATCTAACCAGGATGCAGAAAATGAATCACTACTAAGCGATGGTAGTGACCATGTGGCAGATATTAAAAGCATTTGCTCTAGAGAGCCACAGGACCCAAAAAGCAGCGCCCATCCCAAAGCCCAGAACGAAGCACACGATTGCATGGATAAAATGACAGCGGTCTATGCCAACATACTGTCAGACTCTTATTGGACAGGCTTAGGGCTGGGTTTCAAGTTGTCTAACTCTGAAAAGAGGAGTTGTGACAACAGAAATGGAGGGAACAAAGCTGATTTTGATTGGCACCAAGACGCACTGTCAAAAAGCTTACAGCAGAATTTACCTTCCAGACCCGTCTCAAAACCCAACCTGTTCAGCTCGGTCCAGCTGTACAGACAGAGCAGCAAAATGTGTGGAACTGTGTTCACGGGCGCCAGCCGGTTTCGGTGCCGGCAGTGCAGCGCTGCCTATGACACCTTGGTAGAACTAACGGTTCATATGAATGAGACAGGTCACTACCAAGATGACAACCATAAAAAGGACAAGCACAGACCTACCAGCTACTCAAAGCCCAGAAAAAGGGCTTTCCAGGACATGGACAAGGAAGATGCACAAAAAGTTCTGAAATGTATGTTCTGTGGTGACTCTTTTGATTCCCTTCAAGATCTGAGTGTTCATATGATAAAAACAAAACATTACCAAAAAGTGCCTTTGAAGGAGCCGGTACCAACCATTTCTTCAAAAATGGTCACTCCAGCAAAGAAACGTGTGTTTGATGTTAACAGGCCTTGTTCCCCAGATTCCACGACAGGGTCTTTCTCAGATACTTTTTCTCCTCAGAAGAACGCGAACCTGCAGTTATCATCTAACAACCGCTACGGCTACCAGAATGGTGCCAGCTATACGTGGCAGTTTGAGGCCTGCAAATCCCAGATTTTGAAGTGTATGGAATGTGGAAGTTCCCATGATACCTTACAGCAGCTCACGACCCACATGATGGTCACTGGCCATTTCTTGAAAGTCACAAGTTCAGCTTCAAAGAAAGGAAAGCAGCTTGTTCTGGATCCTTTAGCCGTGGAAAAAATGCAATCACTGTCTGAAGCACCAGCCAATGACAGCCTGGTTTCAAAATCAACCAGTAAGTCATCTGCAGAATGCATAGCTCCCGCCTCTGAACTAAAAAAAGAGGGTAAAAAAGATAAAGCTGATGATGCAAACAAAGATGAGAAAGCAGTAAAAAATGAAGATTATGAAGACACTCTTCAGAAACCACTGGATCCCACAATGAAATACCAGTACCTCAGAGAAGAAGATTTAGAAGATGGTTCAAAGGGTGGTGGGGACATTTTAAAGTCCTTGGAGAACACTGTCACAACGGCTATCAATAAAGCTCAAAATGGAGCACCCAGCTGGAGTGCATATCCCAGCATCCATGCAGCTTATCAGCTCTCAGAAGGAACTAAGCCGTCTTTGCCTGTGGGTTCCCAAGTACTGCAAATCAGGCCAACGATCACCAATAAATTGAGGCCCATAGCTCCGAAGTGGAAGGTCATGCCTCTGGTCCCTATCTCAGCAAATGTGGCCCAGTGCACTCAAGTGAAGAAGGAAACTGATGACAAGGAGGAGGTACAAAAGGACTATGCTAAAGAGGGCATCCAGTCTGAGCCTGCCTCACTCAGCCAGAGTGAGAGGGAACCTCTCCTCAAATCTGAAGCCTCTGTGGAGCCAAAAAAGACAGAACCATGTCCCTTGAAAGAAGAAGACAAAATTAAAGAGGACAGCGGAAAAGAAAAAACAGTCCTCAAGGAACCAACAGCAGCTTCTCTTAGTAATGGTTGTGCCGCTGCCAACCATTCATCTGAACTGCCTTGTGTCAACCCTCTTAGTGCGCTGCAGTCAGTACTGAATAATCATTTGGGCAAAGCCACTGAGCCTTTACAGCCTCAATCCAACTCTGGCCCCAGCTCTAGCACAATTTCCATGTTCCACAAACCTAGCCTAAATATGATGGAGAAGCCAGTTTTATCTCCTGCTCCAACCCCACCAAGGCCTGCAAGTGTATCCAGGCACTATCTGTTTGAAAACAACGATCAGCCTATTGACCTGACCAAATCCAAAGGCAAGAAAGCTGAGTCAGCTCAAGCACAATCTTGTACTTCTCCACCTCAGAAACATGCTCTGTCTGACATTGCTGACATGGTCAAAGTTCTTCCCAAAGCTACTACACCAAAACCTGCTGCATCTTCAAGGATCCCATCTATGAAATTGGAAATAGATGTCCGACGCTTTGAGGATGTCTCAACAGAAGTTTCCACTCTGCATAAAAGGAAGGGCAGACAGTCAAACTGGAACCCTCAGCATCTTCTCATTTTGCAAGCTCAGTTCGCTTCCAGCCTCTTCCAGACATCTGAAGGTAAATATTTATTATCAGATCTAGGCCCACAAGAGCGCATGCAGATTTCAAAATTTACTGGACTGTCAATGACCACCATCAGCCATTGGTTGGCAAATGTCAAGTATCAACTTAGGAAAACCGGAGGAACAAAGTTTTTGAAAAACATGGACAAAGGACATCCAGTCTTTTATTGCAGCGACTGTGCGTCTCAGTTTCGAACCCCATCTACTTACATTAGCCACTTAGAATCTCATCTAGGTTTCCAAATGAAAGACATGAACAGGCTGGCTGTGGAGCAGCAAACCAAGGTAGAGCAAGAAATCTCCAGAGTTTCAGTTCAAAGATCTCCTGAAACAATAGCTGGAGAAGAGGACACAGACTCTAAGTTCAAATGTAAGTTGTGCTGTCGGACATTTGCGAGCAAACATGCAGTAAAACTTCATCTAAGCAAAACACACAGCAAGTCACCAGAACACCATTCACAATTTGTAGCAGAAGTGGATGAAGAATAACTCTTAAGGTATGCATGCTCTATAGTGAGTTTTAATTACATCATTTTATGGAGGCTTCGTAAGACATTCATACTTTCTTAAATGTAGGAAAACAGTATAAAATGCGTAATGTACTCCTGCTTCATTAATCTAATTGCATGTACATATCCATTTTATAATGTTTTCAAGTAGAGAGCTCGGTAAATGCATAACCACATTGCCCTATATAGAAAAGTTGATGCTTATTAATATTTTCAAAATAGCTGTTTTCCCAGCTCTCACTCTCTTTTTTGTTTCTAAGAATTAATCGTTTCACATCCTATGCACTTCAACGTGGAATGCAGCAACTAAATTCTACTCTTTACAATGATAATGGAAAAAGCAGAAAAAATGCACTGATACCCAAAAGATTGCTACCTCTTTCAGTGTTAACACACAGTAAATCTGATTTTGATGGGGGAAAAGACGACAATTCAAATGTCAAATTAACAAAATCTTAATTATTCCAAGTTTCTTATAATCTCAAACCCAGCTCAAGAATCTACAAATAACTCTGAAAAGTGTGCATCTACAAGTTCGGTTATTCTTTTGTTGATATTTGGATATTCAGTTTTGTAAAATATTTTAATGTTTTACACTTACTTAAACACTTACTATTGTGAGTGGCCTTTTTTGTCGCATCATTTTAACCTATCTCTCTATCATTCCTTTTTTTAATCTTTAAGATGTTCAGTTATATTTGGTTTCATGTTGGTGAGAGTGCTAGTCAATCCATAAACATCACTGACTTCAGTGCAAGTTTTCCTATAACCTGGGGGGGGGTGTTAATGCTTAATTGAGAAAGCAGCTAGGTTTTTTTACAAGCTTACTATTTCAAAGACCTGTTAGTAGAATACTTCTACATTAGTGTTGCTATTTTTTGCTGAAAGATACACCAACCAAAGTACTGCCACAACCAATGTTTATAACATGTAATGTAATATTCAGATGACACACAATTTTTGCATTTTTAATTTTACTTGATTCACAAACTTGAATATTCTTGATTTAAATAAATATGCAGAACATCAACTAAAAGTCCAAATAGAAGTTTTTTGTTCTAATGAGTTTATTTCCAGGAAGGCTCTGTTAGTCATTCCCAACAATTTCTCCATCAGACTCAGGCTCTGCTTCTGTTCACAGAATAATCATGTGCAGATTCAGATTTTCTCCAATGTGTTCATTACTTGAATAACATTCGGAAAATGAATTCGTCAGACAGTCAAAATTAAAGATGTGTTGTGAGTTGTCACTTACGCCACCTGCTATTGTGGCTATTCTCTGGCTAATTGAGGGTGCAGGCACTTTGAGGATGAATACCCGTTTGTGTGAAGATTTCACATTTGTTTGCTGCAAATATTCATGAAGCTTTAAGAAACACTTTCTGTGTTCAGAGCCAGCACAAGGACTATGCATCACTTAAGCTCCATTAAAAAGGCTACTTTTGAATAATTTAAACCACTAATCAAAGGGTTACTTTGGGATGGGTAATAGAAGCTATTACTATAGAGTGTAACGTCAGTATTCAAGTGCAATAAGATTTAAGTTTTGCATACATCTTGTACGTGCTGTCTGCGTTTGACTAGATTTATGCTGTGTCCATATTTTAGCCAACAAAATTCTGTCTAACTCAAAAAGAGTTTGTTTTCTAAATAGGGCTAATACCCTTAATTTTCTGGTTTAGCATTTTTAAACCAACATTAGAACTCAACAAATAAATGTTCTTTGTTTATCTGACCATTCAAAATCAACATACCTGACAAAATATCAGACAACTACAAGACATTGGTTACGAAAAATATACCATACTTTGTTTCCTTCCCCACCAGTTAATGATTATTAAGATTCTGACATTCAGTTTTCACACAAGAGATATTAGAGCAAACCAATAATTTGGGTACTATCAGACAAAAGCTATCTGCCAGATATATTAATGTAACAGTTATTTTGGCACATTCATGGCTTAATACATGACACATGTTTCAGATTTGGTCTTAAAAGCACCATGTTATTACTAAGAGGCAAACCAAACACCCGCCTTTATAAACATGTTACTATTTCTGAGGATTTGGGGAACAAATACAAGGAAAAAAAAATCTCCAAGGGAAAAAAAGTGGTTTCTGCATTGTAATAACCTGCACAGACACATCATGGGTATTATTCAGGTGATATGTAACTACATAAATAAGGTACTGTCCTTCCTGCCTTTGGGTACCGAGAAATTGCTGTCCTCTTAATACTCATCCATTTCTAATTTATATCAAGATGCAGGTTGTATCCTACCTTTGAAAAAATATATTTAAATTGCAATGACAGAGTGATAGCACTGTTATCTGGAACTATAATTTTAGTTGGTATGCATGATAGCACAAATTGTATGAAATGATGGGGTATTTTGGATAGCATTGTAAAGATTTTATTACAGTTTTGGAGCTGTAAGCCTACTGAAGTTCTGACTATGTTAGAAGCATGCAGGCCAGAGTTTATTCATATGGTTTCTTCCTGAGATCTGCAAGGAGACTAAATCAAATAACAGGGATTTTCAGACTTTACTTATTCTTACCATGTTATTTTTAAGATTCAGTATACATTTGAATAATAACATAGAGGAGAGCACGGTATTTAGAAACAAGAAATATAAAGCATACTGAGATTCTTAGTATGCATTTGCGTTGACTTCTTCTAGGCGATATTGTAGTGAACTAGAAATAAAAATAGAGAAAATATATGGAAATAAATGGAAATAAAACAGTGGAAAGAGTACTTGAAGTATAGAAATACATAAAATACTTTCTCTATTTCAATGAAATTTACCGTTAAAGGTTATATTTTAAAATGTTAGCTATCATTAAAAATATAAATGAATAATCTGGGTTACTACTGTAGAAAAATGTGTTATGTATATGGATTTATTTTTAAGACCTCTGTGAGGCTGTTTATAAGAAATTTGCTATAAATTCTTCTTAAATGTAAAGACATATATGTCTGTTTTATATTCATCTTTGGTGTTTTCTTGAATTCTTCTAACTGATATGGGTTTAGTAATATAATGTAAAATTATGTGTAATATACAACAATCAGACGTCTCTATTCTCTTTCATTTAACCCACTTCAAATTTGTTTTTATTGCTATTCTTCAAAGAAAACCCACGAACATTAGGGAACATGGCTTTAATTAGAAGCAATTTGTATGTTGACTTATACCTTTGAAGAACATTTGTTCATTTTTTCAACTAAATTAGAATTTTTATGTTGTCCTGAGAAAAAATACCAGTCAGAATTGTATTTCTCACTTTAAAGTCAGGTGAGATTGGCTATAAACTGGACAGTAACTGAGGCTCTCTGTGGTCTTATCTACAACTTTTTATAGAAATAAGTCTCTATAGAGTCAAATTTACCAACTTGATTGGGGAGATTTCTTTTTCAAAAGACCCTGATAAGTAAACAAGCAGCTACCTGAGATGAACTAATTTGAAAGTAAGGCTGCTGCAAAACAAAAAAATGACTCATAATGATAAACAGTTTTTCTCTCTGTTTCCTCCTTTGTCTTTTTTTTAACCATCAAGTTTAAAGCTTCTACAGTGCTTTTTTTCTACTTTATAGGAGACAACTGACATTCTGTGGTAAATGGAAGAAAGAGCAGAGCAGAACTGAAAATCCTCTAATGCACTGACACTAACTTGCCCTCTATTGTTGAAAATGAGCAGGCAATCATGATTGTTCATCAAATGGCTCCTAATGCAGTTAAAGCATTCAGCTATAATTTCTCCTTGCATTTATAATTACTGTCATAGACTGCACACCTCAGTGAGCAGATTAAAGCTATAAACTATTTAGCCGTAGCTTTAAGATGAGGAACTTGATTTGTCTGGCAGCAGTTATTTGTTAGAGAGCTTGACACTTCACATAAAAATGACTCAACTTGATGAAGAACAATGCAGTTTAAGCAATGCAGTGATTTTAAATCAGTCATTATACCACGCCCTGTAAGAATTGCAAAGCAATTTGTTAAATGATATATAGGACACGTAGATAACTGTATGTGTTAAGTATACCAAAATAGAAGATTTTTTTCTTCTGTGGATTTTATTTTCTCATCCCTCTGAAACAGTAGGAGCTGCTCTGAGCATCATGTTCCACTATTAGCCAATATGGGTGTTACATGGGCAAGGACAATTGCGTGAATTAGGAGTCCAAAACTATATTTTAGAGAATTTAGCTTGCTCTTCATCTTTCATTTCTTGTTAGCAACAAACATTAAAAACTGAAAGACCCTTTCAGGAGAATTAGACATGCTGGGACGTAGCTGCCTGCAGTTGTGTCCATCATGATTTTATAAGCAGAGTTTACCAACAAAACGGAGGGTTCTGCTCACCACATCATCCACCAGAAAGAGAGGGTTCATTGCAATGGAAGCCTTCATTATTCATTTCAAATGGGACTTTTTTCTGACAACTTCGTGTTGGAAAATGATGACTTCTCAATGGTAAAAAAATTCTGTGGGGAAGTCCCATTTTAGGATAGACTTTTGTTGGGATAAACTGGCTGAAATTGCTGAACACCATAAAAGGAGACAGGGGAATAGGAAAGGAATAGGTTGGCCTTTCCACTGCGCTGCAGGAGAGACACAGAGCCCATCCTCAGCAAGGAACAACCGCTAACCCATCACTCCTCCCTCAAAATAGTCCTGTTCTGGTGAAGCCTCAGTTCCCCTAATCCTTTGAAATTTATCACTGTTTCTCCAAAGTAGTAGATCAGGATATTTTTTTAAGTTAGCATTTTTAAATCTTCAAAATTTTCCTGGATAGCATTTTTTCAATCTAGCAATAGTCCTTGTAAAACCAGTAATAGTGTGTTCTTTGCTTCCCTGAGAGCAGGGTCAGGCCAGATGATACATCAGAATGTGTCAGCACAGATATATCAGTGCAGATTTACTTGCTTTTTATGAATACTACAGGTTGCTATTAAGATCAGTATTATTTAACATTGCATTAGTGCATCCAGCCCACTAGGTCAACCCATATTGTTTCTAGGCTTTGTATAAGCATACTGTATATGACAGTTCCTGCCCCCAAAAGGCAGGAACTCTTCTGCTCACAAAGAAATAGCAACTTTTAAGTATTTCGACCAGATTTTAACTGACCTTGAATAGCACCTACCTCCTCAAGCATTCAGTATTCATAAGGATATCAAGATCTTGCATTCTCCTTGCTGTGTCTGATATTATTAAATGCTACAGCCTTCATAATCTATAGCAGAACATTTTTACCCAGTGAGATTTCAAAGGAAGGGTATGTGAGTCTTATTTATACATTTTACACCTCAGCAATCAAATCTCAAAGATCAATAACAAAAGGAAAAGACATGAGCAGTATCCAGCCCTCAAAAGCACCTTTCAATAAAAATAATGTAATTTAGCAGGATGATCACTCAGTGCAAATATGATGGAGCACAGATGGAAAATGAGGAAAATTATAGATATGGCTTTATGGGAGGAGGAAAGGAGGAAGAGATTTTTCACTATTTATTGGGATAATGAACAGATAATTCATGATTATTAAGCTGTAGTCTTCAGGCCTCATTCTGCCATCTCTTCCCATCTCCTCAGTTCAGAACTGGGTCAGTTTGTGCATCTAGGCACGGTCCATTGGCTGAGGAAGGATCAGGCCTTTACACTAGTTTTCACGTGTCAGCAGAGTTGTGCAGGATTTACACCAGTGCAGCTCCAACTCAGGACCCTGTCTGCGAGAAGAGGAATGAGGTAGAACAGACAACGTGCAGCACAGAGCTTATGTCTTAAATGGGACGGGGTTTCTTTTTCAAGAGCATCTCACCTTCAGGAAAGGGGCAGCAGACCCTGGGGTTCCAGCCTATGCGAACACTAAGACACTGCACCAGCTAGCAAGATCACAGCCCCCGAGAGAGCCGAGGCGACAGATACTCATCCTGCCACCTCCCGGTGTCTGGAGAATTGCATTTTCCCAAGAGCGTGAGTTGGCCAAGCCCTTGAAGGTGTGAGGTGGCAGGAAAGGTTTCCTACACTCGAGTTTGCAAGAGGGATCCTGGTGTGGGGTGCAGTGTTGGCTCTGTCGGCTCTCCTCCCTGGCAGATGGACAGACGGGATGGCCGCGGGGCACGGCAGAGGCTGGGCAGCCAAGAGGAGGGGGCATCAGGGGTCGGAGACAGGGGGAACGGCAGCAGCTTGCTGGAGTGGAGGGAAGGAGGGAGACGTGGGGCCAGGAGGGGACTTGTTCGTTGTAGTAAATTTACGCAATCCCTTTATTAAAACAAAACAGTTCCTCCTCCCCTCCCAAATCCCTCCCTGCGAGCACTCGGCACCAGCTCTTCTGCCAGGGGTCAGCACATGCAGGAGTGGGGGAGGGAAGGATGGGGGAGTGGAGGAGGTTGTCATGTCTAATGAATACCCTGAATGTATCGAGATATATATTTTTTTCATTTCAGAAAAGGTTCCATTAAGAGGGAGACAGCCCTAACATGTGCTTTGGCCCCTCATCAGATTTATGAGTATTTGCTCTGCTCTTTAATAGGAAACTCTGCAGCAACTGCCACCTTGCCTGCTCTCCCTGAGATACACAGTGGCTTCTCGGGGAAATGCACTTCATTATTAATGTGAATTTGTACGTTTTTATGACACTGCTTGGGGGAAGGGGCAGGCAGAGATTTCCTGGTGATATATGCTCATTTCTAACCATTTATTGTCCCAGACAATCGAAGAACAATGATAAACATTGTTATAGAAAGTGGAGGGTGCCACAGTGACATTTTTGAAGGGAAAGGAGAGGTGGCTGGAGTGGCTTTGATGTGGTTGTTTCCCTCCACTCCACCTCCTCCAGCAGCTGCGTCAGATGAAGCAACAGAGCGCTCTGTGCGGTGGCAGTCGCTGCCTCCCCTCGCCCGCCTTTTCTCAGGCCAGCCAAGACCATTTGCTCCGTGCTTTGCTACAGTGGAGGGGGTGCAGGCGAAGGAGAAGGAGTTCGTCCTTTGAGAAGACTGTACTGCAGAGGATCACAGGCCGCAGAGTGAACAGATGCTCAGAGTCCCCATGCCCCTGTGCCCCAGCAGTCTCTTTTCGATTTATTATCAAGTGACCAGCATGGAAACTCTGTGCGCACAGCAGCAGCTGCAAGGCAAAGCAGGCCAGGAAGAGAAAGGCGAGGTACGGGGATGTGGTTTACCAAGGCGTTCTCAGCATTCTCCAGTTTCCCTTTCTACTGCCACGTTCATCCATGATTAACACAGCCACGCAAGAGCTCCAGCAGGTGATGAAAACAGTGGGCTTGGGCTGCACTGGACAACCAAGAAATTTCAGCCTTCAAGCTCACCCGAAATAGAGAGATCGGGAAGGCCATGACCTCCACATGCTCTTTTGTCCCCCTCTTTCCCTGCCTTTCACAGTAGTGCTCTGCACCGTCTGGCGAAGGTCGAGGCCATGTTACGCTGCCTGTGCCACGCAGTCCCTCAAGCTCCAAAAGCCCCGGCGCTTGAGGGAGCTGCCTTGGTCCCCGTTGGGATATTAGCTCTCTGCATCCCTGCCAGGCTGAGCTTTCTCTGTGCCGTGGAGCCCGTAGCCTCGAGCTATAAGTGAACGATTGCCATGTTTTGTGTTCATATTCTATTCCCTAGCCCTAAGTATGCACAATCCTTTGTAACAGGAGATGTGCCCGACAGCTGAACACTGCTAAGACTTTCTTTATGACATTTTTCTGCTCTTCTCGTAAAGCTGAATACTAGTGAGGTAAGAACATCAGAGTAGCCATGCAGGGTTAGGTCAAAGGTCCATGTGTCCTTCCTATCTCTGACCATAACCAGTATGAGTGTAAGAACAGGGACAGATATGTGGTGCCGTTCCCAGAGCACTCTCCCAGCCTGCAGATTTACAGTTCAGGGACTTCTTCATCTGGAGGAAATTATTTCCCCCTGCTCCCAGAGCTGCAGAGGACATGCAAGAGGCCTTCCTGATAGCTGTAGAAACTTGGGCACAACTGTGACACCTCTCGTGGTGAGCTCTGGAGGTGCCCCATCCCAAGACAGAGAGCAGAGGATGTACAAACCAGCCCATGGCAGTCAGAGCAGGGCTGAGCCTTCACACTTGCTCTTTGCACATGGCTGAGGAAGGAACCACACCCAGAGTGCAGAAGTGATGTCAAGCCCCCAGACCTAAGGGCATCACGCTTTATTCCATTCTCTCTTCAGGTTTCCCTGGGAGTTTTCCATGATGCAATAAAAATGCCACCCTCAAAAGATTTCTCTCACAACTGTATTCAGAGGAGGAGTTGCAGTCTTACTGCAGAGCTGATACTAGCATGGACCAGTAATTCAGAGGAGGCAAAACTGCTTGTTCCGTTGCACGTGGATAATACTAGTTTGATCCCTTCTGGGTTTGCTTTCAGCTTTTCTAAACCTCCAAAGCACTCTGTGTGCAGGCAAAAGCTTTTTTCCCCTCTCCTCTTGGAGAACTGTTGAAATCTCAAATGTGAAACTGCTGTTTGCATAGTCATTTAATGAAAACTCACAAACACTCTCCCTGTCTCTGAAAACCCCCAAGTTTATACCATGAGCCGCACAGATTACCTGAAATTATTTATCTCGATACATGTAACTGATATCCTGGTGTAGTGCACAGCTGCTGGTAGATATCCCCATCACACAGCTCCACCGCTCCACTTCTCTCCTATTTCAAGCCAAGGTTTAGAACCTTTCTGTCCGGTTCCCTGTCTCTGCCCACTGCCGCTCTTCATGTGATCTCTGTACAGTCTCCCCATAGCCATGTGTGCATCGGTGCTCCAAGCACAGCAGTGGCTACACAACACTGACTATATTTCTGTGGGCAAGACAAGCTACTGGCACTGATCACTGTTGGGACTGCATCCTCATGACTACCAACTTTCTTTACAGGGCCATTAGAAAAACTGACATTGCCTTTTACCCACCTCTTGATCTACATCCCAAGGGACATCACATAAGAAGAGTCTTTCTGGGATATGACAATACTGTGGCCTGTTTCTGCTTATGTTCATGTGAAGTGAACACACTGCTCTGCCACTGGAGAAGGGCAAACTTAATACTTCCTTCATGCTCGCTCAGCTCAGGGGTAAACAGCTGCGTGTGGATCACTCTTCAGTGCAGCTCACCCTAGACTAGACATACACAGACAGATAGGCTGTGGGTGGGCTTCCAGTTCAGTAATTCACTTCCCTCCATAATCCTATGGAGCCCTAATCTGTTGGCCTTGGTTTTTTATGGTGCAAGACCCAGGTTTGTCATCCAGGGAAAAAACGACGGGGGAGGTAATTCTGTTTATTTGATCAGTGTTTTTTTAAAACATTGTCTGTGCTCCCAGGAATTATGTGGTGGCCTTCTTCTATAAATCACAAATGCACAAAAAAATAACTCTCAGTATTTTTCCAAAGAGATTAGGGTGAAAGTTCCTACACTCATATTTCATGTCTGGAAAAAAATATCAACAAGAGTGATAAGTATAGCCAAAATGAGTGTAAAAGCACACCCTGTCATTTGTTTTCCATGTGCCATATGTTTTCTGAATCCTGCACCTCCCACATACAAATTGCATGCAATAATGTGGGGTGCACACATTACTCAGGATTATTTAGTTAAGCCCTGCCTATATGGAGGAAATTAACTTAAATAAAGTCAAGCCACTGTGCTTTGTTTTGGTTTTTTGCTTATTCTGGATTCATAGAGTAGAAAATTAAAGATCCCACTGTGCCAGGCTTCATGTCATTTGGTTTTAATTTAATTCATCTCTTCAATTCTCCCTGTTTCTCCTTCTCTTTGAGTATCATTGGTAGGTGGTCCAAGCATCAACCAGAAGATTTACTAGCAAGACTGAATGTATGAACGCTATGAACACATTGTTTTTCCCTATATGATTTAATGACCTTTTTGGCATTCCCATGGCTGTTGAAATCTTCCATAATAATTCCCTTTGGCAGCCAAAGCTCCTGTTGATCAGGTGAAAGCTGATGCAAATGTCAAATGTCAATAAATTTGTAATCCATAAATGTAGTACTTGGTGCTGGAGTGAGACAGCGTTAACCAGAGCGCAGCAGGAGAAACCTAGGATATGAGCTACATCTTACTGTGAACAGAAAACAGACAGGAAAGGAATGCCACCTCCCAAACCTCTCCATAGCCAAGCTCTTTTCCTTCTCCGTACTCCCTATTCTCCCTGCATGTTTTCTGAATTGCTGAGCTTTGCCAAAAGAGGGGTTTATGGCTTGCTTTTGGCAGAGTCTGGTGATGCAGATTCTGTCCCTTGTTCTGCTTTTGACTCATCGTGTGAGGTTGGGATTTAAATTCTCTGTTTCTAAAGGAGCTCTTTACAGTTCAGAGGTTTTGGAGGCTTCAGAGTTTGATCCTGGAAATGATTAGTTATGCAAGATATTCCAGTAAATTAACAAGACCACTTATATAACTTAGGTGTTGCAGGAATGAGTCATGACTCATTTATAGTTTTAAGATGCTTGGAAAGGGCGAGCCATGTACGAAGCCTGATTTTATATACAATAAAGACATAAGAACAATCACATAATTTCCCAAGAGATTTTCTTAAGGGCCCTCCACTTTGACCTTTGGCTCTGAAAAGCTCCAGTTTGTTTGACATTGAAAAAAAGCAAATGTGTGAATACAGTGCCATGAGCATTTGCACTTTGAACATGCTGGGGCGGAACACAGATGAACTGGAAAAGGTTGCAACAGCTAATGTACTGGGAAAATATAACAGAGGCATTTACTTAATAACTCAACTAATTCCTTTAGCTCACCTTGTAGAGATTTAACCTTTGAATGAGAGAGTCCCTAGTTCAAAATCCCGTGTCTCCTCTGTCCTCATGTTAATTTTTAAATTATATATCATTGTTGAGAGGCCCTTGTGTTGAGCATTACAGGCTATTTTTCATGTCTAAAATGGGGAATTATAACTGAACATTAGCTACTGGCTATAAATCACACAGAACAAAGTGGCATCTGCATCTACTCAGTAACAAGAGTGGGAGAATTGTAACTTACTTAAAATGAGACAGGAAAAAGGACACAAACGCAGTAGCAGAGATAATTGTGACTTGAGAAAACTAATGGTTCTTCCAACTGTGATGCTCTGGACTCCTCTTCTCTGGAGCTCTCCACAACCAGCATTATAAGTGCACGGTCACAGTAGGAGCTCAGTCAATCTGGAGGGCAAACGTGGAGCTGGAAGCTGTTTCGCACCCCCCTGCCATGCCACCCAGCATGCTGTGGTCGTGCTGGGCCAGGGCTGGGGTAGGGGAGAGCCTTTTCACAGCCTGGAAATAGCACTTGTGTCTCTTGCTCTCCCCATCACTATCCTCCAGCAGCAGGCATGAGCGAGCAGTGACCACAGTTCCCTCTCCCTGGGATATGTTTTTATTTCTAATTGTAGCTAAAGCCCAGGTAAGGAGGAGGCAGCACAAGGCAGTTCACAGAGCAATTATCGAGGCTGCTGGGTACAGGCTGACCAGCTCCTTCTCTGCTGCTCAGCTCACAGGGCAGGAAACCCCACTGCTCCTGTGCCTTTCTGAATGGTCCACTAATGATACAGTGGCGTGGTTTAAACCCAGCCACCAACTAAGCACCCTGCAGCCGCTTGCTCACTGTCCTCCTCCCGGTGGGATGGGGAGGAGAATTGGAAAAAAAAAGTAAAACTCATGGGTTGAGACAAGAACAGTTTAATAACTAAAGTAAAATAAAATATAGTAATAAAAATAATAATAAAAATATAATAACAATAATAATAATTGTAATGAAAAGGAATATAAGAAAAGGAGAGAAATTAGACCCAAGAAAAGACAAGTGATCCACAATGCAATTGCTCACCACCTGCGGACCGATGCCCGAGCAGTGATCTGCCCCTCCCGGCCAACTCCCCCCAGTTTATATACTGAGCATGACATTCTATGGTCTGGAATATCCCTTTGGCTAGTTCGGGTCAGCTGTCCTGGCCGTGCTCCCTCCCAGCTTCTTGTACACCTGCTGCTGGCAGAGCATGGGGAACTGAAAATCCTTAACTTAGGATAAGCGCTACTTAGCAACAACTATATCAGCATGTTATCAACATTATTCTCACACTAAATCCAAAACACAGCATTGTACCAGCTACTAGGAAGAAAATTAAGTCTATCCCAGCCAAAACCAGGACATACAGTGTTACCTTAAAAGACAGCAAAATAGGCTGAGCGCAGCCTCGTTCTTGCATTTGTCTCTGCTGGCCCTTCTTCTCCCTTTTCTTTTCTTTTTTTTTTTTTCAGTTCTTTCACTTTTGAGAAAGCTTCCAAGATCGTTCGTGTCCTCATTGGCGTAGGCAAGACCCACCTGTTTCCCTGTGTCACTGGAAATTATTTGGTCCCTTTCTAAGAGAGCGATCATCCTGAACTCTGTACAGCACCTTGCACAGTGCGGTCTTGTGTCTGCTATTGGTTTTGGACCCTAATGCATCAATAGCGTAAATTAAAAAAAACCAACTACACATGTTTCAGCCTAAGATGCCAAGAGTCTCCCAGGATGTTTGTTGCTGCCTGTCCATTCAGATATTCCTCTTTTTGGGGGTCATGCACCTTCATCTGTACAGCACCAGCCACTGGAGCTGCTTAACAAACTACCTGAACTGAACGTAGCCAGGGACTTAGGATTAGTTCTCCCTGCAATGCAGGTCTCTTCTTAAAAAGAGTACAGATCTCCACAAAGAGATTTTGCTGAAATTAAAGCTTTAGGTTTCTTTCATAAGGGACAATAAGGAAAGCAATTTTTACAGCTAGGCCAGGTGAGTGTCCTGGCAGGAGGCATTCGCTCAGGAGCTGCCACCCGGACAGGGGTATGAGGAATCCTCCTGCTGCTGTCTGATGAAGGTGACCTGCTGCTTGATGCGAGGTTCTTTTCTGCTCCCTTATTGTGTCCCAGTCTGGAAAGTGGGTGCAGTTTTTCTGGGATTAAATTCAATAGTCAATACTTTACGTCCCTCGCAGCTTCCTAACAAAGCCTGGCCTCGCTCCAGCACTCCATCCCTACACAGTGGGCTCCAAGGCAGCGGTCCCCAAGCAGGAGGGTTTGTTCTGTTTGTGCAGTGCCAAGCACAACGGGTTTCTGGTCCAGGACTAGTCTCTGAGTAACAGTAATTGTAACAGGTGCTTTGCTGATTAGAGGCAAACTTAAGAACATTCTTAAAAGCTTTGCAGAACGGAGGCCTATGTGCTGTATATTTATTAGGCTGTTCAGCAGTAATTCAGACAGCTGAGAATTGTTGAGGACCTGGTCTTTCTAATTGTGTGTCTAAATCATAGTTTCACTGTGATTCAGAGGTACTAACGTTACAGTCTACACAGAATGGCTTAGGTTATATGGTCAGATTCCTGCAGATGGTCAGTTTGTATCATAAAATTAAAAATTACAACTTGCACCATAAAGCTACTGCCTCAAATTTATTATATATTGCAGCACAACAAGCAAATTAATACTAGATGCAGTATATGCCTAGACATTAATGTGAGCAGAGGATGAAATATTCTCCTCCCAGCTCATTGGTAGATGCTCCCTTCAGAGCAGAACTGAACTGCCCAGAATCACCAAAGAAGAAGAAGTCACCAGGAGTGCAGTCCGGCGTGATGCTGGGCTCCCTGGCTCCAGGGACGTGGGAAGGACATCCCACGCCTCGCGGCGCGAGGCCCCAGGGCTTCTGAACTTGCAGTTCTGCTCTGTGCATCACGCATGCAAGAGCTGAGCTCTCAGCAAAATCTTTTTATTATTCGTCATAAAGAATCACAGCTGTGAAAAGCGAACTAGGGAAGGAGAATGGGAACAGGCAGGCACTCTCCCTTGGACCGATGTAAATCAGGAGTAACTCCACTGCAAGCCCGCTGAATTATGTTGTTGTCACTTGGACATCAGACCAGAATCAACCCCTTTACCTGCAATAGATGAGTGAAATATCTTACAACTGTGTGTCCAGGAGCCTGCTAAGCTTCTTGCAGAGTTGCTGTCAGTATGCCCAGGGCAGAAGCATATTTTTTTTCTTACTGTTGTACATAAGGGCTCTGCTGCAGCCGACAACATGAAATGTGTTAGTTCGGTTTGTTCAAAATGGAGTGTGTTTGTTAAGTGTTGCCTCTTTGATGTTGCGCTGCCATCTCCATCTTTGTCATCATTGCCCATCTTTTTCAATCTAATGAACTCAAACCATCAGTGCAACTTAAGTTCGGCTGTCTGTTCTTGCATAGTTAATATTAAAAATGTACTAACAGTGTGGCTGCGAAATCAAATTATGCACATAAATATGCTGGCATAGCAGAGGAGGCGGCAGAAGCTGAAGTTAGCAACATTGATGCCAGTTCACATTTGCAAATCAACCGTCAATCTGTCATTAAACATGTTATCAAATGATGATAAGTGTATGCTTCTTGCTTGCATTGGCGCTCTTATTCCCGATGTTGATGTGCATTAATGGGATAATGTGCATTAACATAGTCTTGCTTGGATGAACACAAAACATTTTTTATCCGTCTCAGTTTGTTTCCCCCTGTGGCCCCCAAGTAAGTGTTTTGTGTTATCAAATTGCCAAAAAATGGGAAAACACATTACTTTTAATTAGCAAAAATTTTGAGACATTATTTTTTTTTAATTTTTACCCAGACTATCTCCTGTGTGTTGTCACTCGAGGTGGGGGAACACACACAAAAAACATTCCGCTGCCTTCTTTAAGTAAAACGATTAATGTCAGAAACTCAGAGACTGACAATTATGTGCTGTCTTAATGCACTGGCCTTTCATCTGCAGTCCTTGCTTTTGACACGAGTGATGGTTTCAGTGCAGCAATATGAAAGGCAGGAAAGGAAACCATCTCAGGCATTCCCAGCCCATTGTGTGGTGCCGCACTCAGACATGGCAAGCAGTCCTTGAGCTGGCTTCATTTAACAGTTTTGAATACAAGCCGGCAAAGGCTGTACCTAGAGATTAAACAAAAAGCTGAAGAAGAACGGGGCTGCTCTAGGAGGGAACCGAATTTCTGAAGTAACTTCCCACGCGATTGCCCAACTCCTTTATCCCCTCCCGCAGGGCGCTGCATAGTCAGGACTCCACTCACGCTACACACTACTGGTAAACTTCCAGGGAAATAAAAAAAAATCCTCATTGGAAAGAACAAAAAGTGACTGAAGGCATAAAGCCATTAAAAGAGCCTGGTTATCACCCCACAATAGACCAAGTGCCTGCCTGCCTCACAGGCTCTGCCAGGGCAGTGCCCAGACAGTGAGGGCTCGGCTCCTCGGCTGCCCAGGGAAGGCTGCATTGCCCTGGGAATGATTTGAAGAAAAAAAAATAATGGTATTTTTGATTATTGCTTCTATTTAGATTTGAGTTGTTTACCCAGGCTTTTCGAAAAAGTTTAGGTGGAGCTCCACTGGAGCAGAAAAAGCATCTTTCACACTTATGGGACTTTTAAGGTTTTCAAACTCTTTTTGAAAAGTAAATGAAGAAAGGTACTTCCCACCCCCTGGAGAACAGCTGTTCTTTTAAACCCTTTCATATTTATGCAACAGGGGCAAAATTGTGATGATCTACACAGGTTTTTACAGTAAAACAGTAATAGTAATGAAAAGCAAGATGGATAATGTCTGGTCCTGTTCAAAACACCGGGAATTCTTCCAGGAGTTTTACTAGGAATTTACCAGTAGTGTTATCAAATGAGGCTCAAGAGTTGCCTTAAAGGAAAGTCAATCACTTAAAGTGTTTTATTTTTAGTTTATGAGCTGGAAAATAAAACTTCTTTTAAAACTTTTATGAAAGACATCATATTATTTATGTGTTTCTAAAATGGCAACTTTTTTCTCATATAATAGAAATGTTTATAAATCACTCTTAGTCTCTGCTTATGACTACATCTAACCTCCAAAAATGGTTTGAGATTTATCTTGAATTTAAAAAAGTTATAACTAGTAGAATAGTCAGCTCCTACAGACTATGAATTTTTTGGTAAATGAGTCAAACTTTTGATCACTCTTTCTTTTTTCTCAATCTAATAATGCCATTAACTTTAGGCATCCTATTCAGGTCTCTGATTTCTATTATCTGGATGATTTAAAGGAAAAATAAAAGGGAATAATTATTGATTTTTTAAAAATGGTCTTGATTTTTTAAAAGTCATCCATTGCATTTCCTATTATTTCTAAATTATGGCTACATCAGCACAAGTTTCATAATCATAAAACTCCTATAGCAGTAATTGTATTCCTGTTAACTGTAGCTTCAGTGAGTCCTCCTGTTTTCTACTGCTAAACCAAAGAGCTTGTCTTCTAATACAAAGAGCTTGAATTTTAAGTAAATTTTCTGTTACACATCCATTACTGGCAGAATTTATCCAGCAACATTTTTTTTTACAGTTGTGTAGCTTTACGTAGCTTCTACTCCATGAGCTACCTTGAAATTAACTTGTCAAATGTTCGTCCCACTACTTAGGGAAGATTCCTAATCAGATGAGTGGACCAATTTGTCATGACTTGGAGGAGAGGTGTTGGAAATCAGGTGGCATTAAAAAGGCTCACTGTGAAGGCTGTGTACGAGGGATTCCTGTAAGGCAGCTCAGGCTAGGCTCCTGTGAGGGACTATTTGTATCAGAAATGGCATTTGGGAAACTAGAGCAAGAAGCATGTCTCGGTGTCTCACTTTCCACATTGACTTTGACCCCTTTAATATACCTCCCTCAACGTGCTTCATCACCAGAGCCCAGCTCGCTCTCATTTGGGGCACTTGGCAAACACCAGAACAAGGTGCAAAACTGTAGAAAACTGAGCACCGCAAAACTGAACCCTGAGCCAAATTATTGGCCACATCATGCTGCTTCAGCCAGTCTCTACTTGAAACAGATGTATTAATCAGGTGTGTTAATTTACCAATTTTCATTAAGCAGTTTGAAACAGTGAGATGCTGTGTTATTTGTCGGTAGGCATATATCAAAGCAAATATTGAATAAGGGATTAGCACTAACAGTTATGCTATTCTTCGTCTCTATTCTCCCAGTCTTTATTCTTCATACTGTATCTTGTTCTATTATCTTAGGCCTGACTTTGGAGTGTTTTCAGTTTTTGAAAATGGCAAGTAATTAGTCAATATGTTTTCACCATATGTATCAAGCTCAGTAAAGAGGCAACCATTGGCCTTTGTCATGGCACAGTAAGCGTTCGTTTTCTCAGCACTTCAAGTTACGCTGAGCGTGTGGTGAACGCCAAAGAATTTAATGAGGAATTTTACAATGAAACATTTGACATAATAATTCACAGTTCAGCGCAGTTCACAAATTTGGGGTGAGTCCCCTTTTAAGATCGCCTCTGTGCTGTTCACACTAGAGATCTTGCATGAGCTGCTTCTCCCCTGCCTGGTGCCCTGTATGAGCAAAGAGGCTGTGCAAAGGGTGGATTAATTGTTATGACTCAAAGTGGTCCCGTTTTACATCTTCTTGGCACAGATGCTGTGTACAACAAGGGAGAACTCTTGAAACCCTTTTTCCTTTCCAGACTGGCTTTTTACTTACCCCACGATAGTTAATGCATACTTCCCAGATAGAAATTTTTGCTTTAAGGCTTCCTCTGTTGCTGACTGTTAACAATCTTAAAAAAAGGTCAGAATCTGATCTTAACACTGCTGATATGAAGTGGCATTTGCCCAGATTTTGCCATCTCCTGAGCAAAAATATGTCCAGTGTTTTCTACAGAGAGATGGGATAGACAGCGGCCTTGCCTGGGCCATTTTCCCCTCTTGGGAATACTGTATTTCAGTTATCTGTGGAACAGGTTTCTGCATTGCCCGCTGGGTTTCTTTAGATTTGCAGATAAAACATTTGAGCTCAGACTCAGTTCAGCAAGTTACAGGTATTTTGCTTAACATTTTGGGTTAGATACAACAAATAATCATGAATACGAATGATGACATTGTTTTACTGAAGTCATGATTTAAATTTATGTGGCATTGCTATTGAAGTCAATAGGACCTTCTCCTGAGTATGTTTTGCAGGGTACAGTATCATTAAAATATGACAGTTAATAGTCTTGTTTATGTTATTATATTTAATGAATAAATATATCAGTCTGTACATCAAACTCAGTTGTGTTTATACTCTTTAATTGTAGTCTTATCTCCCCTAGAAGCATGTTATATCTTTTAATTTTATAATTATCCACTTTATTCATGTGTGACACTACAGAACTGCTGCTTATATCCTATGAGACATCCAAATACAAACAGATGGAAGACAGGCAACCACTAGGAAATTCAGATCTGGATCTGAATCCAGCTCCATATTTTCAAAACACTCCACAATTTCAGATCCAAGGTCTTGGTTTGGGCTGTTGTATAAAGGAGCAAAAGTTGTAGAATATGAGTCTAATTTATATAGCATCTCCGAACATGATCCCTCAATAGGGATTTTACATGATACTTCAACACCTAAATGTTGCTTTCTGTCTCTTGAAAGAGACTTGATCTTTAAAGGCAAAGAGGGAGCACTTCTTACACTGGCCTTTCTGAAGTTTTTCAGAAAGGGAATTCAAGATTTATTGGGCCGGGGAGAGGGAACAGAAATATAAGCATAACTTTTTAGCCTAGTGGTTACAACACTTGGCTGGAAAGGGTAAATGCCAGTCCATGCTCCAAGGACTGTTTTGTTTGAACTAAAGCCACAAGGCAAAATGCATTCTAAGTCCTTGGGAGTAAAACCTCCGGTTCTACCTCCCACCGGTAAGCAACCCTCACTAGGCAGCAGAATTGTGCCGATGCCCATGCCCATTTCTTCTCTCTCAGTTTGAGATTCACTTTTGTGAAGCTTCCAAAGACCAAATAGAGGTTGGAAATGTAGGTTTCAGTCCCCTACAGCCTGGCTGAGTGCTCTAAGCCTGAAGAAATCCATAAGTCAAAGCTAAAAGTGTTTTAGAAGAGCAAATTCTAATACAATTTTTAAAGAAAGTCTACAGATCCACCTTCTTAGAAATCTCCTAGGCTATGAACCCTGAAAGGAATAACTATTTTACTGGAATAAAAGTAACTGAGTAGCTATATTTCAGCTATAACTGAGTAGATTCCCAAAACCCCAGAGGGATATACCCTATAATAAGAGATCAACCTGCTCTCAGCATCTTTCTATTTTCCAGGTCTGGCCATAAGCAAACCCTCCCTCAGAGCTTGATGAATTTTATAGGTTCCCTTCTGAGGCATCCAACTTCTCCTAAGCGCGAAAGTTAACTCTCTGCTAAAAACATGCAGTTTCCCAAAACATAGTTATTCAGCCCCTATGTCCTGCTTTACAGCTGAGTGAGGGTGATTCTGTGCTTTTCATCAGCACAAATTCCCTGGGGTGGCACTAATTACAAACCAATGAATGCTTTGGCAGATGGGTCTCCTCTAGACTTGAGTTAGATGAGTAAATCCATCAGCTGGAGGGCAGTCAGCAAACCCTCATGTCTTGCCGTGGAGCAAAGCTCTTAGGGAAGAGCATCTTTTCGCTCACAGATTGCATCCAATGCCCAGCTTTCTCATTTGGGATCTTTTGCCAAAACAGTTACAGGAAAAAAAGCCAGAAGGTAAAGTCTAAAGGCATGATACTTATACCGTAAAAGTTATGTTATCTAATTACTTGTATTACAATGATGAAAAGTTTGGTAAAACACCCTGGGTGTTACACGTGCACATAGGAAGACAGCTTTCACATGATTCTGCAAGTTCTCCTTTAAAATTTTTCTTTTCGTCTGTCGATGTAACACAACAAATATTTACTGCGTGATGCTGCTTCTGAAGGTAGTACCTTCTTTTGGATCCAGTAGCCAAAGCATGTGCAAGAGCAGGCTGGGAAAGGGGAACACCCATGTATAAAATCATAGCCCAGAACAAGTTGCTGAGATTACAAGAGAGCAGCTGGCAAGAAGAGACACGTGCAGCCAGGTAATAACAATAAAAAATTAAAAAAAAAAAAAGGTTAAGTTTCCCCAGGTACATTAGTAGTTTCTGAAAGCAACATCTTTACTTAGTATATTTTTTTTCCTTCTTGACTGGTTTATCTAGTTGCTGGGCAATATTTTAACCTCTTTGATTTTGAAAACCTCCCTCACCTATTTTGTGTTTGAACAGAACTTCTAGTAAGTGCCCTAACAAAAGTCACCTTTAAGGCAGTCATCTAAGGAAGGGAAAATCTGCTTAAGAGACTGACACAGCCAAAGTGAATACTTTTCTCAGTTAGCACTTGAAGAGGAAAATATCATAATATTTAAACCAGTTTTGAAAACTTTCCATGAAAATAGGGGAAGGGAAAAAAAAACCATAAAACACTAGTTGAATACTGAGAGAGGCCAAAGAGAGTTCAGTTACCATAGAGATTATTACTGGCAATTGGTACTCAACAGCAGATTGGGATCTGTTACAATATTTTTATTAATCTTTTCTCTTAATTGGTTATTTATATATTTTGGATCCATCTCTGTGCTGGGTCCAGATTTTACTCTTTACCTGTCACTCTTTTTGACATGAAGCAGTAATGACTGTGCCAGATATCAGGCATTTCCTCGATTTGTAAACATTAGCAGGGGTCACGAGTACATAAAATACCACGTGGACAAGTCACTGTGCTTGGCTTTGGCTGGCAAAGGAGGAGGGAGAAGCATCGCAAACACACTCAGTGTCTGTGAGGCTTCATCACAAGCACTTTTCCATGCAAACCCTTATTGCCATTACAATTATGACAACTTTTTGTAGGTACAGCAGAGAGGATGCAGAATGCTTTTTCCCCGTTCAATTTTCCCTTGTGTATATGCAAGCCTAGTCATTTAACACATGTGCATTCCAGTGCATAAACTGGTAATATAGGAAATATCCTATTGTAAAGCCTTTCCCTCTCCTCCCTGTCTTCCCTTCCGAAAGATTCATCCTGTTGCCCGTGTGTGTTGCAGCAACTGAAAACACCCAGCTTTTTTATAGCCCTTTCAGTGGATGTACCCTTAAGGGCTAATGATAAGGGACTTTTTAAATCAGTTAGCTTCTAAAACTTCAAGTCTTAATTTTTTTAAGAGTGCCTAGTTCTGTATACACCCGATGTTAAACACATTTTAAAATGCTGCTGGTTTGTTTTGGGTTTGTTTGGTTTTTTTGTTTGTTTTTTTTCTGCCACACCATTTGCCTTTGGGCAGATATTTTTTCAGGATGCCTGACATCAGCCAGAGCCAGCTGGGTTTTCATCCCCTTTCCCCCTCTCATCCCCAGCCTGTTGCTCCCTGCCTGCATCTACTGCATTTCGCTTGCAGGGGCATGGTGGAGCACAGTTGCAGGGAGATGCTGAGCAGGGAATCTGGCTACAACGAGTGTTCTCAACTGCACAGTGTGAACAAAGTATATATAAAAAAAAGAGAGAGAGAGGGAGAAACATGTTTTTTTCGCCTCTAATCTCCTTTAGTTATCATGATCTCAAGGGTTATTTGTAATGATAGTAGGCACTGCATTTCAGATGGAAATGTGATTTTCCACGCTGACGGTGTCACTTTAAGTAAACAAAGTTAATTCTGCTTCCTGCTATGCAAGGTCTAATCTCATTACCCAAACCACAAGTAGCATAACAGAAAATATTCCCATCTGTCAGAAGAACTTAAAATAAAGGTGGAAACTGTTTTTATGTTTTGTGCCTCTTCTTCCCCCCCAGATCCCTCAATGGACGTTAATTATCACATCAGATCTCTTTAAACCTGTTCAGATCCCCTGGCCTCTGCCTGTGGTTCCTTTTTCATTTGTTGTGCCTATAGAATAATGATGTTTATGCTGCATCTTAGAGTTAAAGCTCAGTTTTGATGAACTGTAGCTAAAAGCTGCAAGCTGGATGGCTGACCCATCCGTCTTGCCATATTCTGCTACAAAGGAGGCAGAGACCAGGTGACATCAGGTTGGCTCAAGGCTCTCTCAGAGGTGATCGAGATTATGCTCAACCCCTTTCCCACCTAAAATGAAGAGAGCAAATCTTTGAGCTAGAGACAGTCCAAAAGGGAATGGGGGGGTTAAGATGGGGTGAGCTGACCCTGTGCCTACAGCTCCAGAGGATTCATCGACCTGTTGCATACACGCCTGTCTGTCATAGGGGAGGTCCTGGCCTCACTGAAGCTGTGTGAAATGGCAGAGCCAGGCAAGCCCCCAGTGCCACATTACTGACACCACACAGGGCCAGGTTGCAGGCACACTGCTGTCTTGAGTTTGTCCAGCCTCAGCACGCGCCGGGGCTTCTCCCAGGCACGGCTTGGGACTGCTGCCAGCGTGCAGAGTGGATGGGGCCAGTGTTGTACAGAAGGGAGCTCAGACACTTTGCCATACCAGGCATTAAATGGCAGACCAGTGCTGAACAGCAATCCCAGACCAGCATGAAACAGCCCCACGGCAGTGCAGCACTGGTGAAAGCAAGGGGGGACCTAGAACAGGGGGCAAGCCCTGTGGCGCTGATAGGCATTTTCCAGCACTCACAGAGTAGGGTAACTGCACTCATTCGCTTGTCATTTCCACAGGTGTAAATCCAGAACAGGTCCCCTGGATTTAGCTCAGTGTAAGTTCATTACGATTTACACGGGGAGGAGAATCAAGGAATTAGCATTGGCAACTCCAGCAGGAGCTCTGCCGGCACAGGGAGCAGACCCCAACGTTCCCAGGTCTAACTTTAAGTGGAAGAAAATCCAAACATACTGTCTAGTAATTCTCAGCTCATTTCAAAGCAGCAGCCACCAATCATAAGAGGATCATTCATAAAACTCTCCAACAACAGTGTTTTTCATCCCTTCTTCATTTAAAATGACCTTTACATGATGATAACGTCTGCCTTGCTGAGTCTTAATTGCTTAATTAGAGAAGCAGGTTCTCTATTAGACAAACATTTTTTTAAAAACTATATTTTTTCTTGCAAGTATGATGTTTTCTTTCATTTTAAGCTCATCAGCAGTATTTTAAAAGCTTTAAAAAGACACTTTCAAGTGGTTATAGTTCATTAGTTTATTTATTTATTAGCTGTTCGGAGGTTTTGTTTCCCACTCTCTTCCTGAGAGGTATTTACAGCAGGAATCTCTACCTTTCACTACCATGCTTGCATAGCACTTCGCAAAAATGCTGGATTTTGCTGAACAGCTGTTACATATTCTGGGTGTGCTTGGGAATTTATTTATCATGGGCAAGTTCTCAGGGCTGAGCAAAATATCCTGCACCTGCTTCACACGTGGAGACCAGAGTTTGTGCCCTTGCTGAGAGCTCTGGTAAGCCTTGCTCTGAGCTCTAACCGCTGTGTTCTCCTTGATCTGGCCTTTTCAGCAGGTTCAGTTTTGTTTTCTTTCTTATATGGAACTTTTGAGCAGTATTAGACTATTTTTGTAGTGGTGTTTTTAAGATCTAGGCAATCAATCTGTTACTGTACGGTTGCTTCTGACTGCATGATTGTTGATAGTTTTAAAGAAGTCAGTTGACTCATTTGTTCTGAAAAGCCATGTAGGTTTTGCCTTAGGTTGGATTTTTTGGGATAGCATTATTATATTAATGTGCTACACTGAAAGCAGAAGGTTCCAGAGGTGATTTGTACTGTTGCTGATCACAGAGATAAGCTACACCAAAACAGCATTTCTGAAGTAAGACTTGGGGCTGGAGTAGCTACATTCATGCAAAAACCTCTGCCATCGCCAAGGCAGCAAGAACAGCATTACAGGTGCTGCAAGCAGCTGTACAACAGAAGCAAGAATAAACACTTGAGATATCCCAGCCCTGAGAGGCAGCCATATGTACTTCTCCCCAGAAACAAGTGTCCCCTTGCTCTGTTCTTTCTAAAATAATACCTTGCTGAAAATAGAGAAAATCACCATAAACAGATGAGTGATAAATGACTGCAATGGGAAAAATGGACCAGAAGTGACTTTAGGCAAAACTGGCAATTAAATTACTTGGACCACTTACAGTGGTAAAGTGAGAAATCCTGATTTCTGTTCATAAAAGGACCTTGGACTTATTTTAGGTGTTTTGGATGCTGAAAGGAATTTCAAAGGCAACTTGGCTGCCTCTTCCCTTTTTGTTGCTGTTTCAATAACATAACACCTTGAGACTCCAGTTGTGATTGTGTCCCCATTGCTTTTAGCACAGTACAGGCGAGAAATGAGGAGGAAGGAAGCACTGTTATCGTCACCTGGGGGATGCAGGAGGGAAAGAAAAGTTAGTGGCCACGTTGGGTAGTAAAACCTGATGAGTAAAAGGATGCCCATAGTGATCTGACGAAATGGGGTATGCAGGAGTGCATTAAGCAGCATCCTTCTCTGACACCAATAAGCATGACTTGTTTTCAGGACTTTGAAAGTATTTCAGACCTTTGCTTACATTCATTTCAATCTAGTCGTTTTTTGGGTTCTCAGCCATTGTGCACAGACTATTCATCTCTCTGCTAATAAAATTCAGAGCATGGCAGGAGTTAATTGCAAAAGGTGATATGGCTTCTCTTTGGATAGTTCTGTATGGTATTTTGGGCAGGCTTTCTCTGCTCAAGCTCCAAGCCAACAAAAAGCCAGGTGGCTGCGCTGGCATGGTGCTGAGCCCTACGTAATACATCTGATGGAAAACAGGGTTTATTAGCTTGGCACCGCACTCCCTGAATTTCAAGGGTTTTGGGTAAGTTCTGGCTGGCATCCCATTGGGTCAGACTTACCCCTTCTTATATGTGCCTAAGGTAACAGGGGAGTATGCAGTCCTGGTCTTGCTGATTTGCAAAATTCATGTGACCTGATACCTGTGTAGCTTACAATGTTACACTTGGGGTTTTTTTTGAAAGCATGTGTCACTTAAGTACAGGGAAAGAAGTGAAGAGTACATTTTGAGGTGGGGTGGGGTGTTTGTGTGTGTGGCCAGAAAAAGTACTTGCAAAGGGCAAAAAAGTATGTTTTCCTAGCAAAGGCCAAAAACACTTAGAAATGATCTATGCCTAATATATTTGTTGTACCCTGAGGTCATAGAGGGATGTGACTTTCAGGAAAAAAATGGATAAAACTTGCAGTTTTGAAACTATGTATTTTACTTCAGGGCATTTTCAAAGGCTTTTTTATTGTGTCTACATCCACTATTCCACTTATACTTTTCAATTCCCATATATTATTCATGATATCTATTTTAATAAGTTTTGGGTCAAGCCATTGTTCTCTGTTAATGGTTTGTTACAAATAACATTGCTTGGATGCAGTGTTGGAGCCTTTCTGGAATGATACCCTGTGATTATTGAGGTGCAAACCAAGTAACAGGCAGAATGAAGTCCTTTCGTGAGTTTTGGATTTTTTCCTCCATTTCAGAGTTTCTCTTTTTTTACCTAATTCCACTCAAAGCCTCAGTAACAGTTAGGTCATGTAGCTGCACCATCAGAGTTCCTTGTGAGGAAGGTTCAGAAGCGAGATAAAAGAGTTGCAAAGCAGAGCTAAAGGAGCCAAAATATCTGGATTCAGTTTCTGCCCACGCTATTAAGGCAAATTAAACATAAATTGGAGAGAGGTGCATCTGCAAACACACACAAAGGCACATGCCATGTGTGGGATGGAGAAGAAACTGGTGCTGGCATTGCCAGAAGAAAGTATTATCTGCAACAGGTCTCCATAAAAGCATTTTTTTTATTGAGTAGCCATAGAAAACCAGGGCCCTGCATAACTTTCAACATGTGGCTAGGGTCTATCAGCTTTATTGAAAATATTCATTTCCTTAAAATTAAGCAGAGTCTGATTTACTTTGTTAAATCTTTACCTTCCTTCTGCAATTTAGATCTCAAAAATAACTTCCCCCTCCCCCCCCCCAAATGCAAGAGAAGCTTCTGGCAGGGAGCTGAGCAGCACGGCTTAGTGTGTGGCTGAGTACCCTCCTTCCTGCGTGACCCTGGTGTGAGCAATGCGCATTCGCAAAGGGGACAGTAAAGCCTATTGCATATAATATGCTTTACTCTTCTCCTTCCTCTCCCTTTCTCTTTGTCTTTAGACCCTGAAACAGATGTAAAAGTTCATATTCAATTCAGGCCACCTTCGTAATAAATTAATTTCTGAGAAAAAAATCTGAGTGAACTGTGCTACAAAGAAACTTGGTCTGCTCAGCATGTGAGCATTATCAGGTTACATCGTTACGATCAACAATCATTTTGGTATTTAAACAAAAGAGGAAACATTTTTCTATGTCATAAGGAATGTTTCTGAGACCACAACATCCTATTAAGGCAAAATAGGGCTGGCGACAAAGTCTGTTTGATTGGATCTGTGATCTGCCAATTTCTAATGAATGGAAAGAGAAAGGCACGAGCAGTAGAGTTGAAAATCAACTAGAATTTCTCCTCATTTTACTGCTTGTATAAGACTGCTCTCTGTAGCTTCAGTGGTGGAATTCATTGCTGGGGATAAGAACAGAGATTAGGTTAAAAGAGGTTTTCACTGACAAGACCTTATTCACAATGGAGTGCTTTCACTCCTTTCAGGTTTGAAGTTTTTTGACTGTATATAGTGAGTGATATATTATTATAAAAGTTGATATTACAGTAGTGGCCAAAGGCAACAGAAGCATCCATTTTGCTGGATACTTTACACAGGCACATTAAAAAATAATCTCTGCACAAGATGTCCATAGGATTTTATTTCTCTCTGGTGTTTCTTTTTTAAAGGAGTATCTGGTTTATGGTTGCAGTTTTGAAAACTGTTACCTCGTTGAGCAGTTTAGACTAAGCATGAGTCAAAGACAGCCTCTTTTTTTTATAATTCAATCTTCCAAAGTCTGCTATAAATGCAAATAGTGAAGAGATGCCCCAATGTTAAGATGCTGATACTAGCGTGGTATAGAAAGTGCCAGTGTAATATGTGTGAAATAACTTTATCACAGGCCATTTTGTAAGCTCTCTTCAGAAGAGAAAGTTTCCCCAAGTAAAAATGTGTAAACTGTATGCAAAATTGAGACACTTAAAAGAAAAAGGAAAAAGAGCAAAACTAATTACAGTTGCAGTTACTGTACTTTTGTTCCTTTCAAGCTTTTTGCTAGACTTTCCCGAGTTGAACAAAGGAACCAAAGTGAAGTGCTTGCCTGTTGACTCTGCATTCTGCAAACCAAAAACAGGTGAGCGCCTGTCAAGAATTTCCTGGGCTCTGCCTGCTAGCCCTTTTGGCAAATACCAAACTTAGTTTTAAGCACCGATTAAAGATTTGCTGAGGACTAGGGCCTGATCCTTTTCTCATGTCATTTTCCCATGAAGGAGCTTCTCTGAACTCAGACAGTTCACTCCTGACTATGTGAGAGCAGAATTGGGACATATGGCACTATATCAAAAGATCTATTAGATCTCTCAATAAAACAAACACACCTTTTGAAGTTGTTTAGCTGTTTCTAGAGCAAAGCAAGAACTTCAGAGAGAACACTTTGACTATTGGGTGAAAAGGAATCCTTTTTTCACTCTTTTCCCTGCCCTTCCACCTTCTTCCCCTTCCTCTTTTCCCTATTTGACTTTTCTTCTGTTAAAATTTTTCCAAAGGAACCTTTAAAGTCAGGTCTACAGTAAAACCTTTTGCCAGTATAGTAATTTTGGTTAGGGGTGTCATTCTTTTTTTTTATAGCACTTCTATATTGGCACAATCTTCGGCTGTACTAAAAAAAAAAAAGTGATTTTGCTGATACAGCTTATTTCATTGAGGGAGCTAGTAAAAACTTTACTGCTAAAAACACTCTTTTGGCAGGACAAGCTGTGTCTGTATTAGTGGGGTTTGCTGGTGTAGCTGTAAAATGTAGGGTTGGCCAACAACTTAACCCTCAGAAGTAGTCCTGTTGAAATGTGCTTTCTTTGAACTTATTTGGCCTCCATATGCTGAAGAAAGGATGGCTGTAGCATACTAAATTCACAAGACTAAAACAAGCCTTATAATGATTAAATTCAACTCCCTAAACATAACTTAGGCAACTCCCCAGCTTGATTTATGTAACTTAATCTCATCTGGTAAAAAGTATAGCTGTGCTAAGTGGAAAAGCCATGACTGTGGCTCTGACTGTTTTCCCCTTTCTTTGATGATAATATTATCATGAAGATAATAATCTAATATGTCTCAAATTCCCCGTCTGTGAAACAAATATCCTACTATCTGTCTTAGTGCTGTAGAGGTTCAGGAACTTGACTACAAGGCATTTTGATGTTTTGGTACCTAAGGGGTATGAACAGTGCTGTTAATACCAGTTTAAGAGGGCTCGCTGGCCAGTTTGTACTTGTGAAACTGTAGCACCACTTACTGGTTTTGCTGGAGAAATTCCAGCCAGCAAACCCAGGCAACCTTGTTTATCTTCTGCTGTCATCATAACTATTTCCTGAGAGCTGGAAAGATGCACTCCTTCCTTATCCTGTTTGCTGTAGCCCAAAGGATCAAAGATAAGGATTATAATGGTTATGTTCAAGCAGAGGAGTTGTTGATTGGGATTTATCCTTTTAAATATGTGTAAGTCATAGAAAGCTTTGCAGTCAGAAATATTGACTTCATTGATCCATGCCAAGAGCAGAAGAAACCCACGCGGGCTGAAGTGGAAAGGCTGTGCAAGATGCTTATAATAAAGATGTTATCTGATAAATAAGATATTGCTTTATTCCTGACCAAGGAAAATTAGAAATCCAGACTTTAAGTACACCGGTCAGTTCATGCCAAGTTAACTGTGGCAGCATTCGTCTTCCGTGATCAATATTCAGTATTAGGACCTTGCGTTCTTGTTTCTGGTCAAATGAGATAGCTACACAGGTCCTGGTTCTGCATTGTTTATAGGTTTTACAAGGAGAATATCTAAACGAATCAACTTCAGGAGCATAATGAACTATAAATGCAGAAAACATCACCTTCATCACTCAGGATAAAGTGAATGTAGTGTAGGTCATGATATTGCCTTTGGAAACAGCTAAAATCCCATCTGATTAGCTGAGATTGCAGAGGCTGACAAGGGAGGCAAGTGGGGTTAAAGGTGTTCAGCATAAGTGGAGAGTGAACTGTCACAAGTGGGGCCATCCCTTGAGATGGGTTGGAGAATCTGAATGTATCAGTTCACGTGAACAAACAAGAAATCCTAAAAGAACAATAGAATCGCTGCTGCAGGCACAACAGCCTGCTACCAGGCTTCCCGAAGGGTATGCTAACATGTGGATGGCAGGGATGTGATTTCAGAGGGGGATGTTATATTCTTGGATCTGGGTCTCTTGCCCCATCTGGAGCAGTATCAGCTTAGCAGCCTGCAAAGACAAAGTAGAGGAAGGAGGGAACTATCTCAAAAATATGTCTCCTGGCGTTGTAGAGACCATTGCAGACTTGGAGAGAGGGTCACTTGACAACCACTCTGGCCAATATCTGTTTTCTCCCTCATTGACAACAAAACTGGTCTGTCCAGCCTGTGTAGGAAAAAAACCCACCCCGTATCTGCAAATGTCCTCTCCTTTAAAAACACAAACTTCTGTGTTTTCTGCAGTACATCCTCGGTCATCCCCCTGCCTTAAACTTTTGAACCCTATTAGCAAATGCACCGTGGGCAGAGTAAGGGGGGAGTCCTTACCCCCACGAAAAAAAACCCTGATCTGAAGAATTCTCAAGGGGACAATTGAGCACTATCAAACACAACTGCAGTAATACTTTACTGTCTGCTGCAGATATTGAGCCCTCATTGCAGTAATTGTCACGGTGACAGAGCTGGGAACACTTGCTGTAATTAGGACAGTTGTTTTGTCATGTGTAACGATCTGAAGAGAAGCAAGGAAAAGAGGCGAATGAGCACTAATCTGCTATAGTGTAGTGAAGGAGAACCATGCACTCACACACAAAATACAGCACTGCTGCTAATATATTGTAAATTCAGATGAGCAGGCATTTTGAGAAGGTGAAGAAATAGATGTTAAAACAATACATCTATTCAGGGGAATTTATGCTCGCTCAGGTGTCTGACTGTATCTGGAATAGCAAGTGCAGATGTTTTTCTGTAGAGATTTTTTGAAGGTGATCCTGGTGATATCTAACAAAAATCCTTAACCAAACCTGTGTGTGCACATGTATATAGATATATACATGTGTGTCGATATATGTTTATATATTTAAGCAAATTTCTATAGATGGCATGTATCTTCCTCCAGTTTGCTGCTCCAGTAGTTCAAAACCATACAGCACAAAATTAAGATGGACATTCAAGTGTGTAAAGTGGTTAAAACTATCGTTCAAACTATTTTAATTTCTCTTAAGTAACCACTTCAGCCTCCTACTTTTTTCTATTTCTTGTATGCAGGCTAGTGTTATAAGCACTATCTTTTTTTGTTGTGCTTCAAATTACCTTCTATTCTGATTCAGTGAGCCTGTAATGGCTGTTATGGTTGAGTTTTATCTGATGACAAACACTACCTATGTATCAAAAACTCTTGGGAAACAAAGCTACAACTCTGGATTTGTAAGACCCAGAGCTATAGGGTACCAAATACCTCTTGGGTATTAAGGAGGTAAGCAGTAAATATACAAAACAAGGCTGTACTATGGATTCCTACAAAATTAAGATCATTTTGAAGCCAATCACCTCTTAGTCATCTAAACTGCATCTCCCTCAATGCCTGATCAGGTAACATTCCTGTATCAATCACATAATTTGCTTACCTCAAAAATTACCTGTAAGTAACTCAAAATGCTGCCGAGAAGTTAAAGGGGGAATCAATTCATTTGGTAATTATGACCCCCATCTGGTGTAAACCTCGTCTCTACAGAATGCTATTGCTGTATGGGGTACACTTAGACAACCGCAAGACTATTTAAACAAGAATTGCACTGGCAGTGGTTAGAGACAGTACTATAAATTTTGCTGATTGAAAATTTCCCATGTAAAGCATTTTTCAATGAGAAACTGGTTTTTCAACTATTTTTTTTCTGCTTTCCACAAAAATTTTGACATTTTATTTCACAGCTGGAAAGATCTTGAGGCAAATAACACTTGCCATTTAGTGTTCTTTTTTAGTGGTAAGCTAAATTTAGCGTTCATATTTTCAGTTACTTTTTTAGCTTTCCAGTTTTCACTTTTCAGTGAAATCTTTCCTTCACTACTGAAGCCAATCAAAGTTTTACCGTCTACTTCAGTAAGACCAAGATTTTACTTTCAATGTTTTACTACATGAAATCATTCTTGTAAGGATCATAAATGTCCTTTAGAGATTATCAACCTGTAACCTGTATTTTAAAAAGGTTACAGGGATGACTCGGGAACAACAGACCACTTAGTCTGATCTTGATTCCAAGTAAAACATAATGATTAATGCAGAACTCTATTAACAAAGAATTAGAGGGTAAAATACAACTAATGACAGCCAGCAGGGTTTCAAGGAATATAAATCTTGTCAAATAAACATACTGTCTTTTTGACAGGATTACATATCTACTTGAGAAAGGTAACTGGGATGATATAATATACCTGGATTTCTCCAGGGCATTTGACTTAGTCCACCTGTTGTTTTGCCTCATTAAGTATTTAAGCATGTGTTAGATGTTTTAAATACTGTCTCACCAGTGGATCTCTCAGTGTATTGTTAATAGGAGATACCAGTGAAATACTTCCTCTTTCTTAATTGTATTGGCTTTGTAATATTTGTACTGATGATCCAAGCAAGGAGGTAAAATACATTTGGTGAAGGCTGTAAGGTGACACAAGACCTGATGGAGCAGTGAATAACGAGGAGAAAAAGTTGCTACGTAGGAGCAAAATGAATCTGCAGGTTAAGGGGTTTCAGTCCGGCAGAATTCATTTTAATTCAGTCAGATATAAAGAAAACCCTGTGGGAACAAAGCATATAGATTATGCCTATGGGTTGTATCTACACTAAGACACAAGTAGGTATATAGATAGGCAGTCACCTCAACTAAGGTCATGGTGCAGTGCTACGGGGGAAAAAAAACCTATTCTGTGTAAATAAAACTAATAATAAACTAAAAAAAAAAAAAGGGCGAGTTAAATTAAATAAAGCAAATAAGGAACGGATTTTATTTTTATATGCAGCTTTAATTGGGTCACAATGTGAAATGTCCATGTTTCAAGAGTATGTGGAAATATTCTAAAGAGAAGTTAGAGGAGGCCAGCAGAAATGACCTGAAGGCTGGAAATCCACCCTTCTGCTGTGAAGTTTAAAGAACTTGACATATTCAGCTTATTGAAAATACTGAGAGATCCTTTGATTGCTGTGTGTAGGCATCCCTACATGAGAGCCAGCTTCTTAGTCTTGCTGAGAAAGCATATTTAGCTGGATATTTATGTTGACCAAATTTAGCAGTAAAATAATAACATTATATTAAAATGAGACACAGTTCCTAGTTGTGAAGGTGATGGAAGCTCAGAACAGTTTCTCAAGTGCACTCTTGAGTGCTTTCTTTTCTTCAAAACAGGATTAACTGCCCTTTTGAAGCATATATATAAAATCAAGCTAGATTATAGGGAAATTTTATTGCGATGACACACTTTAGAACTGGTATATTGTGTGTACTTACATATGTGTGCGTGTCTGAAGGGGCTTTTGCATGTTTATGCACAACAAAGCAATGCAGTTCATTTATGTGAACATTAAATAGTGTGCTTGTGTCATGTAACGATATTAATGGATGAGATTAGGTGACGTGTTCAACTAGACAACCAAATAATCCTGTATGTTTTAAACCTGTATAAAGCCCTTTTCTTAGCTTTAAACTAGCTCAGTAAGTGAATATATTTGTATTCGCTCTCTTGTCAGGTAGTTATGTATTTTTTCTACTCTGTGTGTTGAGTATTTGTTTCATTAATTTGAAAATGGTTTTAATTTCTGTGGTCATTTTTTATTAAAAAGATAAAATGCTTTCATTAGTATTTCCAATGAAAACATTTTATTTCTCAGATAATTTTTTTTTTTTTCAACACCAGACTCTTGAGATATGAATGTTTGGGGCCTTTTGATGAAAAGTAAAAAACTTCTACAGTAAGCAGATACCTTTCTACTGAAAGATTGCCTTAGTTAAAAATCTAATTTCCGCTGCAAAAGGGAAAAAACAGTTTTGAAACAAGAAAAAAACCTAGACAGCTCCAGCGTCCTGCATCACTATCTGAAACTTGCCTAACTCCTGTAAGAGAAGGGATCGACAAAGTAATTCATTAACAGGAATGTTCTCCTCACGGAGGGGATTGAATAGCTGCATGAGAAGCTTTAAAGCCTCCTTTGTGTATCCAAACAGAAACATGGCTCAAAGAAACAGGCATCTACAGCAGTTCGGAGTGCTGTGAACTCTGGGCTATTTGTGGATTGGCTTTGAGAGGAGTTGCTCTTGATTTAAGAGTACATCCTAATACGCCAGCAGCCTGGAGACTGGGGAGACTGGCAAGGGAGAAAATAGTGCGGAGAGTTTGCCTGGCAACAAAGGCATAGCAATTTGCTCCAGCGTTGTTGTGAAAAGAAGATGCTTTTGTGAGTAGAGAGACATGTGATAAGTGTAGCATGAAAGCGCCACGGAAGTAATTGTTCTCCTGAACTCAGCTCTGGTCTGCTCTGACTCGCGGTGGGCAAGGTCTGAAACGAGGAGATCTGTTCCCAGTCTTGCATCTAACAAAGCGACTTAAGAGACTCCCTCCCCTGCAAATATATCCTTTGCCTACATCCACGATCACTGCAATTGCGCCGAGGCCTTAGGATTTTTGCACTGATAAAGAAAAATGCAGCAGAGCGCGGAGGCTAGCTTTGAACAAGGGCCTGTTTTACAAATTTTAAAATAATGATTTTGGTCAATCCAGTTGGGTGCAACTGATAAATGTCGTCCGCGGCTGTTTGCCAACTGGATTCACCATCAACATTTGTTCTCAGTATCATGCCGCATTTTGGGACATCTTCGGCCATGGTGCCTGTGCCATACTAGAAACTAGTCAGTTGTTTCTGATGCATATTTATCAGCTTCCCCTGTGTGTTTGAGAGTGACAGTGGGTCCACAGCATTTATCAGTCACCTGCGGCTGCTCTGATCCTTGCCCCAAAAATATTTATGCCAACATCCCCACTCGGACAGTTACCCACTGCCCCCGTTGCTGTTTGCCCACTATGCGGTTTGTCATTACGCTAAATTATGAGCTCTTTGGGATAAGAATTGTCTTCAGGTCACTCACTGAATACCAGTTTGCAATTTCCAGGGTGGTTTTGCTGCCGAGTGGGGTAGCAGTTGCGTTCCTGCAGGTGCATTTCTAACCTGCCCGCCGCGGCGGTGGGAAGGCTCTGGCAATCAGCAACCCCTGGCTTATTAAGAAGCACTGGATTTTCCTTAAACTCTGATTAACCAATTATGTTTGTTCTGATTTAAATTCTTCTGTCTTATATTTCAGCACAGGACAGAGCAGTTTACTGAATTTAAAGAGGACTGCCGCAGTTGTGTAAATGAATGAGATGTTGTCTTAAAATAACTATTTATACATGTAAATCTCCCTCTGGATCTTCTAAACACTTCGCATCTCTCCCTCTAACTCATGCAGTGGCATCTCTCTCTGTCATGCATGTCACATATAACCAGATTGTAAAATCCAAGGAGCAGAGGGCATGTCTCTCTTCCTTTTGTACAATGCCATGTAGTGGCTGGAAGGATGAGAAAGAGATAATATTTTTCTGCCAGGGACACAACTAATTAAAGAGGCTTCTCCCTAATAGAAATTAAATTTGAGACTCTATGTTTGTTTTGAAACAGTCAAGTTAGTATTTATCTGAAATTAGTTTTAGAAAATTGGTTATTTTTCTTCTTTATGAAAGTACAGTTTCAGCCCAAACAAATATTATCATGTAATAACATTGCTGGAAATTTCTGGTTTTCAATTTCTGTTTGGCAGTATGGGTTCAATGTAGTTTTGGAGGAAAAAACCTGCAGTTGTTAAAATCACTATAAAATGAAAACTTGTAATATGAAACAAAACATTAAATTCATGTCACATTTCCATGCACTTTTAAATGGCAAATACAAATTTTCATTGATTTTGTTTTCAGAGATTAAAAATACGAAGGAAAAAAATTATGTCTAGTAACAACAATTAAATCTTCCAAGTTAATTTCTAAGTTAACTGGAAGAGGTATGAACATTTGTAACTGTAAGGTGGTAAATTGTTCATGCAACAAAACAAAACAGCTACTAAGAAGAGCTAATATCCATAGTAGTACTTTCCATATTGTCTAGTTTTCAAACTTATTTTCCCAGTTGGGAATAAAGTAAATTAAGCTGTTCAGAGTAAATGCTGTGATGCAGTTTAGTGCTACCTGCTTAAAGACTCCAAGTGAGGCACCTGTGGATATATATTTAGCTTTTTGCCTTTCATGGAAATCATTAGATAGACAAAATGGCCCATCTCTTGCTTGCAAAAACTATCCATTAATGTACCATCCTTCATCAGTGTAAGTGGCAGGTTTGGGTTTAATTCTTTATTTTCATCAGAAAGGAACTCTGATTCCAGTCTGTGTTAAAGGTGGAAAGCTAATTTTGGAGGGATCATGGTTGAAACTTATTTTAGTTTTATATTTTTCCTCCTATCATGAAGGAAAGTAGAAATAAATGAGCTTGATTCACCATTCAATTATGTTAATTTATAGCCCTATAACCCCAGCAATCATACTGACATATAAATGATGAAACAGAGCATATGATCAGATCCCTATTACTACAAAAGAAGTGTTAAGCCAAGGGTGAGTGAAAATTTTGGAGACCGATAGTGTACAGATGGAAAAATGCAGTTTGCTCACAGACCCCAGAAAGTATTCTGTCAAGGTACTTAATTATGATGTTTCCTGGAATTAACACTGAATTCTCATTTTGAAGAAAATTTTCTAGCTATTTAAAAAAAAAAAAAATACAACCCTCTGCTGTAAACTAAACCTATACATTTAATTTCAGGACAAACAGAACAATTCATAGAAATCAAAGTGGATACTGTTTCTTTTTCATTTTCATGAGCTGAAATTCTTTCTTTTTGAGTCAGCCCAAAGTGGATGATAACGATAATAATTTGGGCACTGAATGAAACGTGCATAGCTCTACTTAGATCATATTTATTCCAGATCTCATATCACTGTCTTCAGTGAAACTGTAGCATGACCAGATTTGGCCTGTAATTATTAAACTGTTAAGGCCAGTCGCATAAAGGAAATTGAGAGATGCTGTTACCAGGTAGCTGTCGTTGAGGCAGAGTCAATTTTCTGTCTCGTGCCATGAATTTTCGTTAGGTTCTTGATAAATATCAAAGTGCTTGTGGGCAAGGTGGGATGTGGTGAGGTCAAGGGAGAACAGCTGAAGTGTGTTGTGATTCCGTGAGCTCAGCGAGCAGAGGCATCACCTACGCATACAGTAGCAATGTGCATCTTAGGTCACTGATGATGCAACAAGTTCATTACATGGAAGTCATTTCCCATTGCAGTCTCAAAGCGGGCATCGGTGCTTCTGCTCAGGAGCTGAGGCAGGGCTCTCCCACGCGGGCTCTTCACGCACATGCTGCCGCCTTCGAGAGGACTAAACCCGCTGCAGGTCATCTTCAGTCCTCTTTTCTATGAGCTAGGGAGCAGAACTAACACAATCTTAAAGCTTGTTTGCTCTGGGACTCAAGGTTTTCTTTCAAATGATAAAAATCTCTTTTTTCTAGCTCCAGTGAAAACAGAGATTTCAGAAAGTTGTAAGGCCAGCCAAGTGTGCTGAAGTAGACTCTGGCTCCTACTCACTTGCTGGCATTTTTCGACTATATTGGAACCTGTTTTATTAAAATGGAGTCCTGAGGGCATTGGAAGCTACAGTATGTATCTTTGGGGAGGAAATTTGGCAACTTCGAATTCTCAGGCAGGATTTAGAAAAGCTACAATAAACCAAAGAAAAGCTCATTAAAAACATGCTGAATTTTTTCTTGTTCACAGTAACCCCTTTCTCAGTCCTCTGGTGTTTTAAAAACCATCAGTAAACTGAAGTTTGTAGCCAGGGAGAGAAACAAATAGCCAAGGGACAGGTTAGACATGGAAATGCTCATGTACAATGTGTGATTTTTTTTCTACAAGTACTCAAGTGTGCACACAACTGCCTGTTTTGCATCTGTATCAATACATGTGCATGTTTGCACATCCACTTACCACTTGTACCATATACTGTGTGCACATCTTTGTATAGAAAAAATTTATTTCACACAACACACTTTTCTGTTGAATGGTATTTTGGGCTGCACATCCCATTAGACTCAGGGTATTGTTCTGTAACTAGAAATATCGCAACATGGTGATTTCCACCACATCCTTGTAAGTAACAAAAAGAGGAGAGGTGCCAGATAGTAAATTTGCGCTTTCAAACTGAGGAGTTTTTTTTATTTCTGAAGTGGCTTAAAACTAAAGTCTTGGGTATTGATACACAGCTTGCAGACTTCTTTTGTGCTGGGCAGTCCCTTTTTTGTCCCTACTGCTATCTGTGGCAGTAGGATAACACAAGCTTGCTGGCTCGTGGAGATGAGGTGCACCAGAGGACAGTAACTTCTCAGTACCATGTAGCTGATCTTAAACAACTGTCTGAGTGCTGAAGAGCTCTGCAAGCCACTGCCTCTTCCTTTCAGAGCAAAAGGGCACAATTTCAAAGTTACTGGCTTCGATATCCTCAGTTTAGGCAAGGAAATACAAGTGAGGTGATCGTTGGAAAGCTTGACTGTCTGTAACTGTCCCTCATCTGTGGGCCCCAAAGAGCACGGGAGGCTCAAACCAAGTCACCAAAAGTTGCCAGGTTTTCTCATGTTTCTAGAAAGTATGTACTTTTCTCAATCATCCCTGAACCTAGTATCTGATAGTGCATCTAATAAAGCCTATAAGTAGTATTTTATGAAGCTACAGTTCCCTCCCAAGCTCACCAGGGATCATTTTTCTCTTTGAAAAACAGCTCATCATTAGGAATCAAAGATGTTTGATATACAAAATAATTTCCCAAATTAGGGTTTGTCAAATGTAGGTTTGCAAATGTCTGTGCTTTTTTTTTTTTTTTTCCTTCTCCTTCCCCTCTCTCCTGCTTTCCCCTTTAGGTTGATTATATCTTGCAACCAGAGGCAACATAAAATTGTACCACCCTTTCCCCTCCTTCCATCCCTCCCTCTGCCTTTCCTTATCTTACCCCCTCTTCCCGACGGTAGCTCAGCCACGCGGCACCCCCACCAGAGCCGTACCCTTAGGGCAGCCGCATTATCCTCAGCACATCCAGCAAATGCTTCATTAAATTGCAACTACCTTTGCAGTGCCCACCGGACACTCGCGGCAGTCCCCAGGGCTCCTGGCAGGGCAAGAAAGCTGGTGGCGGAGCTGAGCAAGAGGGGGATGTGGATGGCTCTCCCTCCTCCGAGTGCCAGCAAACAGTTAACGGTTTAATACTTTACAAAAAAGTCAAGACAGACTTGTGATTCTTGATGTTAATGAAGGTGTCACACATTGTCTAGAGAAAGTTGTGCCTGGCAATCTTCCTTTTTTCGGATGCCTACACCACTGACATTTCATCTCGCATTCAAAGAGCACTACCTTAATGAAATGCATAATTAACATATTCTAATTGTGCTGAGCGCTGTGATGATTTTGACAGAACTCACTTTCCATGTCTAATTTGATGCTAATTTAATCTGTTCCTCTCCCGCTGACATGACCTTTCTTGATTGAGTTTCACTGAGGAAATTTTTTGATGGATTGATTTATCAGCATTGCGGAGACAACAAAGGCTCAGGGTGCATGACAGAAAACGGAGCGGGAATGGCCCTCCAACGCCTGCATGCTCTGAACTTTCCGGCTGCAATGTCCTCTTTCCAGAGACTGCTTGTCTGATCTACTGATGGAATTCAAGAAATGTGACATCTGTGTGTGGGTTTGATCTCCGCGATAAATACAGTAAATATCTTATTGTGCTCGTGAATCCCTTGGAAGGAAAACTTCTCCCTTTCCTGCTGCTGTTCTGTAGTAAGTGGCGTGGGCCACCGAGTAGCAGAGCAGTGCCGGCAAGGGCAGGCTCTTGCTATGCTTCTGCCCTCCGGCAAGCACCTGGGGTTTTTGGACCCGTTTTAATTAACCTGGTCATTACTGGCTATCAGCAAAATGAAAAGCGCAGTGAAATACAGCACAAAATGTAACCTACTTATTAGGTTGCTTCGTCAAACTTTCTCTAATGCTTCCTTATAGATGTGTGTGTTTAATATGCGGTACGTGCGTTCTATAACACACAAATGTATACATCCACACACATCTGTACGGATATATATAAATAATTTATGGATTGTGTATATATGATTATACCCTCATTCAAATATTGTAGAGAAGGTTTAATAATCCTCTTAGTGTTGTGAAATATATTAGCTATATCTCACAACACAGAATGTGAGCGTGTGCGTGTGGGAACACACAGGCGTGCAGTAAATCTCGTAGGGAAATATCAAAATTTCAATTGCTGCACAAAACTTTTCTTCTGTATCAGGTGGCCCGTACCTATTGTTTTGTAACGTGACAGCTTCTTCCTACCCTCACAGTATACCTAGCTTATTATACAGGGTTCTGTATCAGAAAAAAAAAAAGTCCTTCCTGACCCTCACAGTGATCTCTTTTATACCCTGAAGCATGAGATTTGAGTTATCTTTGCATGTTACACTACAGCTGTTGCTGGTCATAAACTTAGAGTTCCTTGTACGGCATTAGCATGTGCATTTTTGCTGCTTTGGAAAAAGCAGAGATAGCATCTCACTTTAGAGATCATAATAATATTTAATTGACAGCATTGTTGAAATGAATATTATAAACACCAGTCACATAAATTCTTAATTTTTTTTGTTTTCATGTTTCATCTTGCTACAGATTTCTCTTAAGGAGTTAAGACATGCATGTTCACTTTCTTTAGGAGTTGATGGAATAGTTTAGGTTTAAAAATGACTTGTTGATATAAATCCCAGATTGTTTCTTATCAGTGTTTAAGCTACACTGAGCAAGAAATAGATGCTTAAGGAGAAGGGAAAAGCAAGTCCAGAAAGCACAGCGAGCTGGTCATTCTCACAGCTAGAGCTATGAACTGCATATATACTGCACTTGCATGTCAACGTGTAGCCCTACGGATTCTTGCTTAGTCTGTGCTTTGAGAACCAGTTCCAGAAGGGCTCACGTTCAGTGAGCTCCACAGAAAGGCACAAAGGCAGTCTTGAAAAGTACCGTAGCCACTGTAACCACATTGTGCTTCCCCACACACATGCTGAAGGTGAGCATGGAAGAGCAAGTGGTCCTCATCCCTCCTCTGAGGGACAAATTGAAGGCACAACCGTAACACACTCAAACTAGAACTAAATTTATTGGTGCTAAGGAGTCACACCCATCTGCACTGGGCCTGAATTTGATTCTCAAAGTGGATGATGTTTGGTTTTGGTTTGTGTTTGTTGGTTTTTTTTAAAGGAAACTCATTTTGCAATAGTCTTTCCTGTCTTGATTTCAGCTCTTTGCCAGAAGAAGGGCCAATGCTGATTAACTCACAGATCCCCTGCTCTGAGGAAAAAAAAAAACCAACCCTGAAAGATTTGGCACTTGTGTATACGTTCTGGCTAAGTCTGTTGGGCAGCTGCATACCAAAATGTGTAAACCACGTTATAACTGTGAAACTATGAGTCATTCAGTGTTATTTACCATTGATACTGGCAGGCAGCCTGATCTGTTACTGTAATTATGTCTCTGTCTCTACCAGTGAGATCAAAAGTACAGAAATTCCAAGTAATAGGACTACAACTATATTAGTAGGGTGAAACTCTGAGCATCTGGATCGGAGAAAAAGATATTGAGTGCACAGTGTTACAAGAGATCAAAGAGGCAACTAAATCTAATAAAACAGTAATAATTGGTAAGCTCACTTCCAACATATGGAACATCAGAATTTGGCATTAAAATGTTATTTCTTAAGAACTTTAAAAAATTGGAGTAGATAGTTTGAGGACATACAAGACTTGTGTGTGTTCTGCTCTAGGTTCAGGATGTCTGAAAAGAAATCAGATGCCTTCATCCATATTTAGACTAATTTAAGAACAATTTAAAAAAGAAAAAAAAAAAAGCCCAAGTCATCCTAAAGAAATCTTACTTGGATATTTTCATCTGTGGTCACCTGGGTGCTTCTGGTTACTTTACTGATGAAACCAATTGGAAAGAAGGGGAGTGGAATTCAGTTTGCAGCCATGCCTGTTCATCAAACGCTCTTTTTCATTAGAACAGTTCACTTCAATAAAATCCTGGGCACTTTTGATAAGACAGTATTCAAGGAACAAAGCTGTTAGGAAATGACTTGCTCATAAGTTCCAGCAATAATTTTTGGCCTTAGAATATTACTTGGTGTTTTTCATTGTCAGTCGAAAATGAAAATGTAGCATTTCAATTGTAACCCATTAGAAATGTGGCAAGGCTCACTGTTCTGTGCAGTTGATCTACAAATTGCCCCAGAATACTTCTGTGAACTTTTGATCTGCCAGTACTCATGGGGGTGCGGGGGGGGGGGGTGTACATCTTTCCAAGAAAATGCCCATTAATTTGAATGACTGAATATTCAAGGAGAAGGTTTTGCCTTATCAAGGTTTCTACAGAAGGAAAGTGAAAATTAGTAAACTGTGTTTAATATAAATAGAACCTGACTACTGTATGAAGAAAAGTTTTTAGCACTGAATGCTTTGCAGATGGGTGCATCTTCTTGCAAAATGGCTGAGGACAGAAATGTTTGGAACATGGAAAGAAAAAAATTAAGGTATAGATATAGATAGATGCAGTGAGTCATTCTGTCGTAACTGCATCCATATTTTGGTATCTCCATTGTTCGGATTTGTTTCTGATGGAACTATAAAAGCTCTGATTTTTATCTGTGGAAAAGTCATTTAGTATGTAGGCCTTGCACAATATGGTTTGTGAGAGAATGAGTTTGGAAAGACATACTGGTAGCTAGATAAAATACTGGTTAAAATAGAAACAGAAACGTGGCATCTTTTTCAGTGGACCGTGGTGCTATTTGCATTAGTATTTAGTATTGTCTATTTTTTGATCAGCTCTCTGACATTTTAGGAATGATAGTTATGACTCATGTAACCTCAATTCTTGTTCCAAGAGAACATCACAGAAAATATTTCTATAGCAGCCTTAAGGGATATATGGTAAAGCATAGTTTGTGGATTCATTACAGGAGAGTGGCTTCCCATCAGGTGACGGGTTTATCAAATATTAAAGCACTTTGTATTCTTCTTTCTTCCAAAATTGAAAAAGCATCTGGGAAAACCATTTTGGCCTTGAAACTGTTCAGGTCTGCCCTTTATTTTGGAATATTTTGAAGGATTAACTTGCAGCTTTTTATTCATGTCAAAGAAAGAGTGCTAGTAAGATAGGATTGTGTGAGCTGCGCATTTGGACTTAAATTAAGAATTCAACCCCATATCTATAAAAATGAGCTGTATATGTACATTTGCCATAACCCCTGAACTTCAAAAGCAAAGGGAGCAGCTGTCCGTATCTGGGATTATTGTCACTATCCCCAAGAACTGCCACTTTTGAGAAACCCATGACCGTATATATGTGTGTATATGTATAGTGTAATATACATTAAACTCCACTCCCAGCTATGGAATCAACAACAAAACAAACAAACAAAAACTTTCAATGCTGAAATATCTGAAGCAAGCCTTTTTTCTGAGGAAATATTATTGAGGTGCTGAACAACATTTGATCACTTGCAACCCTTTCAACTGACGTTCTATTATTCACATGTCTCTTTCATTATGCAACAGATGGTGAGTCCTGTCGCTGATTTTTTTTCTTCAGATTCACAAAACTTCAATGGATTGTAATATGACCCTAAAAATGAGTAGAAAAAGAAAATGCTTGTTAAGGTTTTATCTTAGATAATAATCCATTGACAGAGAATAACGGCTGACCTCCTATAAACCAAAAAAAAGGACACATTTGCCTTATTTTATGAAGAGCATTTGTCTAAAACATTTGACTGAGCTGCGGAATGTGGCCTTCAGCTGAAATGAAAGATGGTCCTTCTGTTGCTACACAAAGCCATATTTGCTGCTGCAAAGTGCAAAAGGATAGGCTGACAAATTGATAGTATGTCAGGAGCGTAACAAACTTGTATTTGTCTTCACAAACATCTGCATATTTGTGAAGATTCTGAATGAGAAATATTTCATTTAGAGGCTTCATTTGGCAAATTTAAGATAGCCATCATGCTGAGATCTAAACATTGTTAGAAATGGTTTTAAATAAAATCCCTCTGTCTGCTTTCTGGTCACTTATTAATAGACAGTTCACAGCTCTAAAAGACTGGGGGGGAGTCTTAGAGCAATTAAAAGCTATGCTCCATATGCTTTTGATGTTTTTTATCTCATCCTAGACTAACTAGATCCTGAATTATTATGCCATGAGTTATTAGATCAGTTAGTTTGCAATAGTAAGTAAGATAATAATAATGCTTGTATGTTACCCCTCCTACTGATAGATTTTAATGTCTTTTTCAAACATAGGGCTCAGTCTGGCAAATACTTGCATATCTGATTAACTTCAAGCACACCAAACATTCATCCTGCAGCTGGGCAAGTGGGTCTTCACCTAGTCATGTCACAGGATGTGCTGCTGAAATGTGACAAACTTTGGGGTGAAAAACACCATGGGATTGTTTTGGGGCCAGATGGGAGTCATCCATGCCTTCTAACCTCTAGGAACTTAAACTAGGTCCTCGAATTAGAGTCTGGGCTCTCTCTGCAACCAGGAGAGCAAGGTATAAACCTCTGGTGGGCTATTCAGAGCACTTCAGTTCAGTACCAACTTTTCTCCTTTAGCTTTAGAGGAAACCTGAACTGCTAAACTAAGTATACTTGGAGTAATACTAGTATTTGGATTCAGCCTGTAGAAAAATTATCATTAAGATTTGAGAACTTGGATAATTATTTTGTTGAATATCGACATTAATATTATTAATAATACAGAATATTTTATCTGTAAATCATTTCTTCTTTTGCACCTCATTTTCTATGACAGTAACAGTTGCAGGAGAAGTTCAATAACTGTTCAGGTTTAGGTTCTTGTCCTGTAAAAAAGATGCATGCACATACTCAGATTGAGCTGTTTGTTTGTCTTTTAAATCAAATTCCTGGATGGATCAAGCCAAGCCAAGATATGAATGCCTTTTTTTTAACTATGTATGCCTGCTTTAAGGCATGAGCTAATTGATATCACAATATCATACTTCTGTAGTAAAGTTGATAGACCAGATACTCCGCTGCTACAAGCCAGCATAAAGCTTTTCTGTTTTAACCAGTTAAGAATCTCATTGAATACACATATTTTTGGCAGGAATGGCTCTTTAGACACTATTATAAGTTGGTCTTTCACATTTTTGCAAAAAGTCTTTCAGGCTCTGCCTCTTTGAGATAGGCAAGCACGAAGGAATCGACATGAGTCTAACTAAACAAAAAAATCAGCCCCAGTGCCTGCTTCTTGCCAAGAACAGTGCCCCAGAACTAGAGCACTGCTGTGTTTACTGGCCCTTTCATAACACTGTCAGTATCGAAGAGTTGGTAAATAGAGAACTCATCCAGGAGGCTGTCAAATTCTTCTGCACTGCTGCACACCCCAAGATGATATGCTAACTCCTCTACCATTTTGCCAGTAAGCCTGAGTTTAGAGGCTGGGTCAAGAACGAATGACACTTTTCCAGTAGGCTGTCCTTCAGGGGAAATGATTTTATCTTCTTATTTTTTTCTCAGTACTGACATGAAAAGGGAGCTATTTGATGCTTTGAATAGAGAATAGCTATGTACTTATTAAGTACCTCTAGGTTTCTTCATATCATCACCTCCAACCCATTGCTAATTCTCAATCACACTTTAGTATTTCTGATTCATACATCCTAAGCAGTTTGCAAACATTCTTGAACAAAGCCAATACTATTTGTATTACAGTAGCTTCTAGAAAGCTTTGCAAAACAAAACAGTCCTTGCCCTAACAAGCTTTGAGTCCAAACAGCAAGGCAGACAGAGCGGGCAGCGGCACAGGGGACTGAGTGATTTGCTAGGGGCACGCTAGATACCAGTCGTGGGATGAAGAACAGACCCCTAATCTCTGTTGTTGTAGGCAGACGCTTGCTCCCCAGACCACAGGGCTTCCTTAGCAGCTGGTGCTCCTTGTTTTGAAGATTGCTGTGGGACTGCAACTACAATTTCATTTCAAAGATCAAGTACGCAAGAGGCATGTTTAAATTTTGTCCTGTAACTATTGGTAAATTAGATCCAAATGACAACTCAGGTTTTGTACTCTCAGTGTCTGGGTCGGTGCTTGTATACAATAAATGGAGAATTGTTGTCATATTACAAGAAAATCTTTCATATCCTTTAATACAAGAATATTAGAAACCTGGTAGGTGTTTTGCTGTGTTCAGGCAGTTATTTGATCAGTTGACAGTTTTGGGGTGTGATGCCTCATGATTGGCACTGTCAACCTGCTGGACAGTTCAACAGATTTTAAATGGATTGTGTGGCAAAGAGTGACTGTGAATCATTTCCACCCATTCTGGGGAAAAAAAAAAAAAAAAGAAAAGAAAAACCAGAAGAAAAAGAGGGACACGTATTGCAGCAGTCCAGGTGAATTTGACATTCCTGCAGATGTGCAATAACATAATCTGCTTCTTTTCCCGAGTTCCTCTACTACGGTAGGCTTTGTTGGCATGATTAGCCTCCTTGGTAGCATCCTCCAGAGGGAATTCTACAGAGATGAAATACAAAAACTGCTTTAAAATGATAAGTCACAAATAGGATCTGCCACAAGGCATTATAAACAAAACTAGACACAAGAGACTCATAAAAAAATTAAAGTATAAAGTAACAGAGAAAAACCCAAATCTTCCTGACTACAATCTCATTTGCACACCTGATTTGTTTGCACAGCTTCCAGGATACAACAAGCACAAAGGCAGTAAAAAAAGCAGTCAAATGACCAACACAATGGCCATTGACTCAGGCATTAATTTAGTACAATTTTCATACCCACTAACCTGAAGGGTATATGCAGCTCTGTTTTGCAACATTTGTAATTTTTCTGCATATGTGTGTTGCTGAAAATCTAGTCTTAACAGCCCTTGTAACAAAAAAGGGAGACACTGGAGGAGGGAGAATAATTGAGGAAGGCATTTTCTTAAGTTTTAAGGATTACAATTGTCTAACTACTATTATCATCTGGATAAAACTAATCAATGTATTGAATACATTACCAATAGCCCTAAGATATGAGAGTGATATATTTCTCCTGACACATTCATTTCATGATACTGCAAACATAAACTTTTGACCTACAAATGTAAAATGATATTCCAGCATATGTGGACTCTCTTCAGATTTTTTTATCATATTCTTAGTCTTCTTTGGGGATCTTGGACATTTTTTTTATTGTTTTGATCTCGGTCATATTTTTGCCCTTCCTTAAAGCAAACAGTTCTGTTACTATTTCTGTATAACAGTAAATTTAGCATAAGGAGTCCTCTCTTTCCCATCTTCCTCTCCTATAACTCCATCTTCTGAAAACTTCATGCTTTTGATGACAGCCCAGTTGAAGTTAATACATGTATTAGCCTGGACAAGCAGAAATCTTTAATATTCCTAAATATTTTTTGAAGTAAATCTTTCAGTTAAATTCTTCAGTGTTTTCATTGCTCAGAAAACTCACAATTCCTCACTCCCCTCTTTCTCAACTACAAAATATTTAAAGGTGTGTTCCCCAGCTTTTAACCTCATCTGACTTGCCACGTATCTCTCTATTCAAGAGATGTCATTCATTGTATCTCCCAAATTATAGACATTCTGCAGCCCCAGTCTGTATGCTTCTACTCTGATGGAAATCACTGGCAACTGAGTGCTGTTTATACCAAAGGAGTGAATCCTGCTGCTTTTCATTTTCAGGCCTGCCGTTGCCATTTCCTTGTTCCTTGAAAAAAATAACAAATGGGGTGACTGGAAGTGCGGCGCCTGCCTGCGCAATGCCAGCCACGAGGAGCTCGCGTGACTGTAATAAAGCTAGATGAGATGTGGTGTCTAGTTGCTGACATTGGTGGACAAAGTTGGCCCATGGATAGTCCTGACTGGTCATATTGATATCGCAGTAATGAAAAGCAGGTGGGTTGCCAGAAGAAGAGCAGCTATGAGGTGGGTGACATAAGCGAGTGGCAATTCCAAAGGTCTAGTAGGCGTTAGAGACTTTAGCTTCATATTCAACTGGTGCAAATGGGAGTGTTGTGATGGGAGTTAAAACTTATAAGCTTAAGTGTGAGGTTGTTCTTATTACATTCTAAATTCTAATTCTCAATGCTGAACCTTGGCTAGTCAAATGAGTCTCAGCTGCTGTTCTTGCATCTTGAATCCCTGTTTTCACTGTACCTGTGCTAAAGGAAAAAGCTAGACTGTACAGAGTGATTAACATCAGGACTGGCCAGGAAACGATAGTTCTACTTTGGGAAAAACTTCAAGATTTTACACATTCATAATTTGTTTCTCATCGGTGTGAGAAACCACTAGTGGGGACACAGGAGAGCAAGAACCACTGCAAAATTAAAATGGCCCAGTAGGTAAATTTGGGAGGGTCACACTCAACACTATCCTATCCTCTGATCTAGACAGAGTGAGATCTGACCCTCGGTCTGTTATGTCTTTAATGTGCACTCTAACCAGTCAGCTCACTTGTGGTCTCTGGACTGTACTTTTTTGACCTGAAAATTGCTAATTGCAATGAAAATGTCATCAAGATGCAAGAGACATGTTTCCAACAATTGTTTTTTCTTCCAGAGAAAAACAACAGTAGTGGACAATATTGTATGTCAAAAATTAAGTTCCTGACATTGCAATTCAGAGAAAGGCTTGTTATGTTGGTAACAAATACTTAAGGGAAGTGTTGTCAATAACATAGTCTGTAAGATATCTTGAGCCCACTGAGCAAGAACTGCTACGTAAGTATAAATTAAAAAATATCACTTGATATGCTTCATAAAATTATGCATTGGATGTATCAGACTAGTTCAGGGACCTATTGTAAAATTCTGGCTTATATAAGTAAATTTGAGCTCTTGGTCTCTAATGAATGCTCCACAGCAAAGATAAACTTGCTATCTATTTCTACTGCTAGCACATTCTTCTTTCATGTGCATGGAAATTCCAGGTTTAGTCCCAAGGGGTTGCATTTATAGTCTGTGTGAGCCTGTGTGCATGTGTGACTTATGTAAGAACTGCATCATGGTTTCATTACATCATTGAGATCGGATTCTGACATCAGAGTGGTTACTGGACCATACACCTACCTCCATCTTCTACTCAGTTGAGTATGTTTGGATATGGTGAACGTGTGGTGGCTGCAGCTACTGACAGGAACTGCCAGGCATTCAGCTGTGTCCAAACAGCTGTATTTCCATCCATAATTAAACCATCAGATTTTTTTTCTATTTGTTTGCTGTGTCAGGTTGTTATATCCTGCACAAGTATATTCGGTAAGGCACCTTTCTTCTTATCAGTCAGGTATGACCAAGTTTGTCTTTCGGAATTATTCTGTAGAGATTGAGGCATTGATTGTCATCTTACGTGAACTAGATGCAACATAAAAATTCTCTCACTTCCTTCCTTAAGGGAAAAAAATTCACTTCTCCAGAGGCAGAGAAATCAGTTCGTGAAAGATGCATCAATTAGAAGTGGACAGCATCATGGAATATTATTCCAAGATACCACTAAAGTAGCAAAATTAATTAGGCCTGTGGTATTAAAAAAGTGCTAAAACAACTGATAATTTAATCTTAAAACTCTCCTTCAACTTATCAGGAGAAAGAGAAGCACAGAAGAATATATTAGTGTGCCAACTGTGGTTTTATTTGGGGATAACCTGGTCATTTACTTTTCAAGAATTCTTCTAAGGATTGTCAGAGATGTGTCTGATTAAATTCGCCACATTAGTTTCTGCCTTTCTTTCCCTCCCCCCAAACACACTTATGGTATCATTATGCAAATCATTGCACTAAGACGATATATTGAGATGTATGCTACCAGTCCATGAAACAGCAGGAAAGTGGGAGGGAATATTTTGCAGAAACCTTTGGTCTGTTCCATGACAGTGTAAATCTTGTAATACAACTTGCAGTGTTGGGCTGTGAAATGCACACACGAGATCACAGCGACCACACAGTTCCAAACCTCCATCCCACTATGGTTCCCTAAAGTGACCTTTGGGGACTGAAACTAAGAATGGAATTTCAGGGCCAATTATAAATGGCTTTTTCTTCCTGTGATTCAACAATCGGGTCCTCCTGAGATGCTCTGCAAGAGGAAGGAAGTGCTTCCACTGCAGGTCTAGAGAGAGCAGTGGCTCAGTGTGCACATTATTAGGTATTTGTGGTAAAAATAGTGGGTTGGGTAGGTCCAACCCCCTACTTTATTTAATTCTTTGCTGTTGAGAATAGAGGGAGGAACTCCAGCAAAGCAGAAGCATATCTCAGACATTGCATACATGTGGGCAACGTGCCTCCCTACCTGCCTCCACTTCAGGCTTGTTCTTGTCATTTGGCCACAGTAAGTTGGTAGCAGTCATGCAAACAATTTTCATTAATGCAGAATCAGGCTTCCCCTCCCGGTGGTTTCTGGGATGTTTTTGTATCATGCCATGCTGTGGAGGATTGCAATCTGGTTACAGAAAAAAGGAGCATTCTACTTTATTACTTAGCATTGAGAAAAACAAGTCTAATTGGCTTCTGCTGTGCTTTAATAACTAAAGAACAACAAAGGCATTTAGTCATTCACATCATTTCCTGTTTTTAAAGGATTTTAAATGCGACTCAGTGATTAACATTAAAAAGTAGCTACTATGCAGACATAAGAACTACTTCATTTTTTAATTATATTTTAACAGGTATAGATTCAATGTTCTTGACATTTATAAGAGGTCCTTCATTTCCAGCAAAGTAACATAATGAAAAATCCAGTTCCATGGCTTGATCGCCTTCGTGTGCATTCCCAGAGTTGCTGTGGCAGACCAGACGTATATTCATGTTGCCCATACTATTACACTAGCCCAGTCTGTGGAGTGGTAGTCATCAAAATAGAATCAAAGGAAAATGTTTCTACTTTCCTGCACATGAAAAAAAAAGTTTTGATTGATTTTTTTTTTTTTTTTCCTGTTCTGTCTTTGGTGTTTCATTGTGACTGGAAATCCACTGTGAACTCGAGAGCGCCTTCTTCAGTGAAATTTTCCTTTGAACCATACGCTTTTGCAAAAAAGCTTTTGGGTTGATTAACTGATATTTTCTGAACCCAAAAGACATCCTAACAGAACTGTCTTGTGCTGGTTTGGGTGTCTATGACTGACACTTACAGAAAACCTCCACATTGCTAGCTGGAGGCTGAAGTTACCACGTTTCAATTCCCTTCTACAAGCACTGGCCAGAGCTGTACAGTTCAGCCCATCCCCAACCTCCCTATGGCTCAAAGATGACGATGACCAGGGTTTGGTCCTGTCTCCTGTTCACTGCCTTTTGAAAACACGGGGCTGTTAAAGGAAGGAAAGACGTGCATGGCCCCAGGGTGCTCGGAGGCTGGGGGGCCATGGGCAGCCCGCAGGCAGGAGCTGCCGCTGGGGACCGAGAGGGACCTTGCGGACAGAGACCAGGAGGTTTCAGAGGAGAGAGAGCAATAAACCCTTGAGGTATATGGATCTGAGCTACCTGTCAATGGACTCCAGACATGTTTCTTGCCGCCTCTTCTCCCTCCGTGTCACTCTAGCGTGACCTTAGTGGTGACCATTTGACACAGGGCAAGCAATCGGCCATTTAGACGTCACTTCTCTTAAGAAAAGCCCCACTATACAATGTGCAAAGGGGGGGTGCTACACGTGAGCATGTCCTCAGGGGCTCAGCTGCAGAGCAATGTGCATCAGCAGCTGGTAAAAGCAAAACAGGTTTATTTTGCAAGTGTCACACAAACATGGCTTGCATGGGTTTTTTTGTTCTCATGTACCATAAGTTTCACTTCAACATTTTGGTGTGACTGATGCTGAAATGCAAAGTAAAACCCATTTGAAATTGCTGAGTATCATCTTCTGTTCCTTGAACTTGGATGTCGGAGAGGGGGGGGAGAAAACCCTACCCTTCTGTCATGCTTTGTCAGTTGTTTGATTCGGTTTTCTGGCATGATACATGCCTGCAGAACCCACCACCGCGAGTCTGCAGACTGCCATAATGCCCACAGTAACATATGAATACATTAAGCAGAAGTCCTGATTTTGTAGGATTGCTGCTGTTTTTCATCCTTCTCCACAACTGACCCCTGCAGATCTGGACCTCGGAGAGGTATTTCATGACAGAAGGAGCTCACAAATGGTGTAAGATGTGTGTCGTGGAAAGGTTGGCATCATATTTCTTGTGTGTGAAAAGGACAGCAAAAATCACCGAAACGGACTATAATAACTGATTCCTTAGAGCTCGAAACTCCCTCAAGGCTGAAACATCTTGGGCTTTTCTGAAGAGAGGCATATATTTCGAAGAGAAGGAGGGGAGGAAATAAAAAAAAAAAAGAAGCCTAATCTTCTGCTGATGTGGCCTTGGCAATCGACTGAACTGACAAGGCTGTGTATTTGTAAAACAAGCTGTGCTAAGTATTTTTTCGGCCTCGTGTTTAGAAACACACAGAGGGGGGGGCAGAAAAAAAGAATAAATATGGAAATCAAATGTAAAAACTTCTTGCACTCACAACCGGCTTCCCGGAGGGAATTCCTGCCTCTGTTCTCTGCTCTTCCTCCACTCAGCAAAACGACTGCCAGTCATTAAGCGGAGCTGTACGGCGCTCGCTGTACAGTAATTGAACACCAATGGGCCCACCTTCATTTGCATCCCCCATCTCTTGATTGGCAGCTGTACATGAAATGCCATATCAGTTGAAAGTATGTTGTGAGCTGGCACTAATGATCCAGTGGCTCCGGGGAAACCTGCCATATTGTAATTCGGCTATCAGGCATGAAAGAAATAATTCTAAGTGCCAGCAATGTGAAGCCGAATAAATGTTTCAGTGCTGCAGGTTGCCAAGGGTGACACTTCTGATTTAGTATAAACGAATGCCCCGTTGCCTTTGGGGTTGGGGGAGTTCGCATTGTATCTGAGATGTGTGTATAAAACATTAGTATTAGAAAATGGCTTCGGCACGGGATGGGAAACAGAGGCCTGGTCCCAGGCGGCGCGGGAATGTTTACAACTAATGACTGGATGAAAGGATTTTTCTACCTACTGTAATGACAGGCAAAATAGGATTTGCTTTCCCTGAGATGGAGAATAATGGCTATGTTAACTCTGCCTTTCCTTTTTCTTTCTCTCCCTAAATGAAATGCTCTTTTGTAAAGAAAATCACATCTATTTTCTTCAGCATAGTGGAGGGAGGTGGTGGATTTAACTCCTTGGGAGCACTGGGGTTTCGGGCGGAGGGAGGTGGCGAGGGTGTTAATGGGTGGCTTCTGCGGCCAACCCCTCATCACCTATCATGGGCTTCATGCCAGGAAAAGATTTTTCAGTAGCCTTTATAGTCTTGTTTAATGTTAAAAATCTGGTGAGAGATGAAAGAAAATACTCCTGATGCCTTAAAAATGTAATGCAGCTTTTACTTTAATATTTCAGCTCCTGCACATTAGTATGTCACAAAAGGTGAGACTGGAGGGCCAGGTGTCTGCAGACACTTGAAAATGGGAAGACAACATGTATGAAGAAGCTGGTGCTCTCCTATTGTGACTGTAAACACACAGCTGCAGTAATTGTAAATGTTGCTAATTAATTGCATCTGCACATGGGATGATGGTGGCTCTGCAGTAACTGCAGATGCAGGTACAAAAACCTGTCAGTAATTTTTTTATCTTTTTAAGAACAAAATCCTCTGATATTTTGGAGAAGAGTGCACAAAGGTGCGTGGGCAGTTTGAAACTCTTTTCTTTCCATGTCAGTTTACAGATAAGGTAAATTCTTACTTTTGTTATCCACACCCAGTCTGCCTTGCAAAATGGCAATATCTTCAAATTTGCATCGCTTTTCTTAACCCTGTCTTTAACTTCAGCAGGGTTACCTGAAAACCTGGCTGGCAGAGAAAAAAAAGTATAATGATGGAGAAAATTAATCCATTATTTAAAGTTGCAGCTAAGTAGAAAGTGAAAATGAAAAATCTGAAAAGAGCTAGTTTAGCTTGGTAATGGTTAAGCTGCTGCTTTGCTGAGACCTCAATCTTTTCTGCTGTCTGTGTTATTTCCTTGTTTTCATGTGTTCTTATTGTGTCCCTTTGTTGTCTCTTGTTTTATACTTTTATAGTAAGTTGTTTTGGAACTGAAGGCATCTCTCTGCTTTGTACAGCACCTAGCGTGGTGGCACCTTCCTCACTGCCTGGTGTTTCAAGGTATTAGAGTAACATGGTTGATGGTAACATTGAATAGCAGGACACACATGTATCAATCCTCCTGGATAAAACAGAAACTGGACCCACAACAGGGATCCCCTGGCACCGTGTGAGGTGCTGCCTGTGAGATGTTGGGTCTTCTCTGCTCCCATATGCATCAGTGAAGGCATTCAGTATCACTCAGGATCAGATCCTGACTATTTTGTTGAGGCTTTTATTGTTGTTATGGTGCCCCATGATGAGATACCATCTGTAATTTGTGGTCAGCGGGGATGCAGGAAGAAAAATGACAAATTAGAAGCACAAAATGCTTTAAGATGAATGAACTACCTGAGAAAGAATGTGTGTCAGCCTGCAATTTATGAGGATAAAACATCAGAGCTGACAATCTATTATCAGAGATCAGATGAAGCCTAAAATTTTGGATATAGATTTGAATAGCCCCAAACAGAGGCAGCAGATGGATTGGGAGGCTGATATTCAGGGATTTCATTTGGCCCCTCTTGAAAAAAAGAAGGATTTCTTTCAAACCGTGGCTCTTGATTTAGTTTCAGATGTCAATCACTTGGCATCTTCAAAACTGTTTGGAAAAAGTGTTTTGGTTCAGCTGCATCTCAGCATAATAAGCCTTTCAGAAGTGTCTGTTCAGACACTGAATATTATTCCTTATATTTCTGTGCTGTCCTGCATCATCTGTACCCACACAGATGAGACCGGAGAAGAGCTGCGTGTACATATGAACTTCATACAACCCCGGCACGTTGATATCCAGCGTAGGTTGCCTCCAGCACGTTTAAGACAGCCTAAGGTTGGATGTCCTGGGCCAGACCACAGGCACACCTAGCCTGACACGTTGTCTCTGCCAGAGGCTGGGGAGGGACTCCAAGACTAGTGGGGAGGGAGTCCAAGACCAGTGGTGACGGCCTCCCCAGCGTGTCACCCCAGCCTGCGGTTCAGGGACCGCCTGTGCCACGGGTTGCATCTGTGTTTCGTGGCCCTCCATGTCCGTAGCCTTCCACAACCACATCTCAGCACTTCTTGGGCACATTTATGCTTTTGGCATCCATGGTGGCACTGAGTCCCACAGGTTAATCTGCTCCCGTGCGAAAAGCAAAGTGTTTCCTTCTGCCTATTGCCAGCCCTCTGCCTGATTCAGCAAGCAGCACGGTGGGACCGACCGGCAGGATTTCCTGCTGAAGTTCCCAGCGTGTTTCACCATAGCTGCAAAGGCAGAAGAGTTTGCTGGAAAGGACTGTCAGAAACTTTCCTGTTTCGGTCGTGGTCTCACCAGATGCTGTCACTCAGGTGCAATTGGATGGCCAATTCACCATTCTTTTTTAAAGGAATGTCCAGTCTTTGAGAAGCAGAAGGAAATACTGTTGTTGTCTTTTATACATTCTCCTTCAATTTTAAAAAAAAACCCAACAAACCAAACTAAAACACCTTCTCACTAAGAAGGGCTGGTTCTAGGCAGCTTTGATTATGCTATCCATATTCTAGCTCTGCATCCCCTGATCATTCATCCATGATTCAGATTTGCAAAATAACCAATACATAAAAGGTGAATTATTGTTTTCTCTTTTAAATATAACGAATGATATATTTGTATTTGTAACACATCAGCTATGTTCCTGATTTTGTAACAAGTCTCTTTCCTAATATAAATATCCCCGAAGCGAGCAAGATGATTTCAGTAATTTGAGAATGGAATGTATTCCGTGAAAGTTAATAATATGGTGCATCCCAGAAGTAAGAGAAATATAAAGACATACAAACCAGATGATATAATTTTTATTTCTATAGATGAAAATCCTGGGAAAAGCTTCTTTAAATTACCTAAGTGTAAAAACAAATCCTTTGTAATAAAGACAATAATTTATGCCATAATGAAATTTGTCACATATTTTATTTTGAGTTATTTAAAAGGTTTAGTTTTGTAGAGACAGTCTGATAGATCCAGAGTGCCTTTCTGCAGGGATTGCGTAAGTTTTTTCCAGAAGTGGATCAAAACCACAGTGAAAGTTTGAGCAACGAGCCAGTCATCTCTCCAGCTGTCTATTTGTGTTTAGCTATCCATGTTTGTAGTTGCAATCACACACAAGTCATGCAAAGTAGGTGGTGGTCAAATGCATGTGAAATTCTGCTTGGCCTGTATCAGAAGTAATAAATGTGGTAAGGCAGAATAAATATGCAAAATATAGTACTTTAACCTAATAACATGACCACTCGCAAGCTTTAGCATAACACTGAAAATCACTAATGGAGCACTGTGCAGATTTTCATGATACAAGCAGTCAAGAATCATGCATAATGGAACAGTGCAACAGCTAACAGCAGATTCACACAAGATAATTTAAACTTGTTTGTATGGAAATGAAGAACTGATCTTTGAAGTGGTCCTTAATGAGATTCTGCTTGATCCTCTCTGTATCCGGAGAAAGTCTTCCGTTTTCCTTTTGCATCCGGCTCATGTTGCTGGGGTGCAGAAAAAGGACTTGTTTAAATTATGAATGCCAATTTGCATCTACATGGTATTAGGTGAGAATTAAGTGCTGCCAGCAACTTCGCGTATGCTTGCAAAATTGTTATTGAGAGTTATATATGTTTATAGTCCACTCCTACACTTTAAGTTACTCAGCTTAGCATTCTTTGCCAGTGTGGCAGAGTCATGACCATACCCACAGCTTAATGCAAATGAATCCAAAGAGATGGTAATAAAATTTTAATATGGATTAAAAATACAGGAAAGGTATTACCATCTCACATGTATGTTCTACAACAGAACAAGTACTAGGAATTTTGGGGTTTTTTCTTTTTTTTATGGACTTTTTCATTCCCACTCATATGCTGGAGCACTGAAATGTGCTGAAAATAGTTCTGCAGTTTATCGTCAAAGCTATAAAACTCCACTCTAAAAGGGCTGGAAGGCAGACGCCGTGCTAGTGCATCCTGGAATGTCTTAAACAACCACGAAGCTTCTGAGCAAACTCCCCCATATACCGTCAGAAAATATTGCTGAGTGATCAGCCTTTTCTAAACCTTAGCTCTATCTCTGAAAGCATCCATCTGGCAAATGAGGCTTTGTTTTTGCTTTTGAAAGGCAGAGGGAAAACATTCAGTTGGTTTTTTCTATCTGTGTGTTTGCATAGCTCAGGAGATTAAGGAGGACTTATTTAAAGTTAATGATTATGTTCCCGTGAGGGGAAAACACCTTTCTGTGAGCTACAGGTTCCCTCATCTATTTTTGTCTTCTGATGGGACATTTCTGCCTTCGAAGAGAGCAACCACAGTAAATATCTTCAGATGACATTAGGCTCCTAACCTGCTTGCACGCTTATTTTTCAGACTTCAATTTAAAAAGGCAAATAGTTCTCTGTAATGAAACAGGGAGGAGGAACAGAGTTCATTGTGGTTCATTTGTTGGGGTTCACATAAGCCCACAGCAAACTAATACGTCTGGGTTAACTGACTCTACAAAGAGCACCATGGAAATCTTCCTGCTTTTAAGAACTGAATGAAACAGTAGGTAGGACTTGCTCAGATGCACAGGAATAGTTCCTGTAAAAGTTTCCTGCTGGTGGATATACTCTTTAGCAAGGGTCACCCTGAAAGGCATCCAGCCTCCCCAACGTGACAGCCAAATATTTCTCATCTCTCTCTTCTGACCGTAGTTAAGGACTGGTGTGGGGTGAATATACCTAATATCAATCAACTTAAAAGAGGTGTTTGATGGCTAAACATAGAACTTATTGAAAGAAACTACTAGAAAGAATATTTGGCTTTCAAAGGAAGACGTGTTATGAGACCTAGAACACCTTCAGTTTGTGCCAGGCTCAGCAGGAGCGGCTGGGACACAGCACCCAGCAGGATCCTTTCTCTGTGTTCACTGGGCTTTAGATTAGCACTTTCTTCCCGTGGGTTTCACTCCTGATTTCTTCACCCAGGTTTGTCATCACCCATGCTTTCTCATCAGCAGGATGAGCTGCCATTGTAAAGCCTACTGAGGATTTCTGAAACTCTTTCATCCCTTCTACAAGGAATAGGAACGAATGTTTGGTGTCACATGTTTGCTTCACATGGTTGTGTAGTGAGAAGGATACTGTCCCAGAGATTAGCTTAGTCCCATTTTCCAAGGTCATGAAAAAAACTTTTTCTACTGCTGTTTAACTTTTTTTTTTTGCTTTAAATGTAGGAGTAAGAGATTTAGTGCTATTTTTTTTTGCAAGACCAAATTTAAAAAATCATGCAGAATTATTGTTTTTCTTATTATATACATTTTAAGTGTTTAATTATATTATCTTCACAAAGTCAGTCAAAGCAGCAGAAATTGTTAAATCTGTTTAGTTAAGTTCTGGTGGGTTTATCTTCTTCCTTCAATCCACCATTGAGTAAACACACTAACATCAAGAGCACTTTAGAAGGTTTTGCTTTTGATCAGCTATTTTTTGGCAAGTTTTTTTTTGGACCTGCCACCTTTGCACCTGGTGGATGCAGAAAAGAAAGGTCTCTTCTGTGTGCACCACCTACCTGCCACGCTCAGCAAACACCAAGCGACTGGTGCTGAGCACCCGTGGCAGGGAGGTTCAGGGCTTTCAGCCCTTTGGTGGAAACACCCAGCACCACCTTGAGCAGTTTAATGAGCTTCCAGCTTATACAGAGATGGGCAGAAATATTGGAGGACTGAGATGAAACTTTAGTTTATTTGTGCACACACTCTTTTTGTTATAAATGTCACATATGTTTTCTTTGCTTTTACTGAAGCCCATTAGGATCTATTCTGCTTTGCTATGTACAGAATTTACACACAAAGCTATTATTATTGCCTAAGGGGATCCTTATAAGTTTTATAGTATCCATATAGATTTGACAACTTGATGCATCTGATTAGTTATTGTGTTTACTCAATGCCCTGAGCATTGAATGGATACACGGGGCGGGCCCAGGCCTTAGAGAGAGATTCGCTGGCAGATTCGGCTTTTGGCTTCTGTCCTGAGCTAAATCACTCCATAGCCACTGCATTCCCCAGTGACTCATGGTAAGAAATGACGGCTGCACAGCCCAGCCTCTCCTGTGCTTCTTCATCAGCAATGCCCCTAGCCCTGTTTTCAAAAGAAATCCATGTCAAAAAACTTTCCCTTTGTCATATACCCACAGGTAAATTAATGGTGTGTTCAATAGAAATAATTATCTGTTAATTTTTCTTCTGGATCACTATCTAAGCAGGAAGACTAAAAGGAAAATTGAGATGTCTGCTCTCCTATTTTCTCATGTAGAAGACTTTTATGGGTCTGTCTCATTAAGGCTGGTAGGTGTTAATAGTAGGTGTTAATATGTAAATCTGGTCCTAGAAAGGATGAGGAACGGTCTGTATTTCAACATGTTGGCCATGTAATTACAGACGGATTATGGGCTTACATATGTGCCATTTCTAGTGGGACAAGTGAGAGATGAGGAGGCCGGTAAGGTCACACATCTACTCCAGAGGTGTCAAAGCCCATTCTGTGGAAAGGGCCAAATTATGTTTTTAATTACGATCCAGGGACTCGCGCTACAGCATTAAGGTCATGCACTACCCTTGATCCACAGCGGTCTCCTGCCGAGGACCCTGGGAGGTTTGCATAAAGATCAAGGCTAGAACCAGACTCTTAAGAAATAAAGGAGTTCCCCATTAATAAAGGCTCCCAGTGCATTTGACATCGCTCAGTGGGGAAAAAAGACATTATATATGGCATGCTTTAGACTACAGCTAGCCTTGCCTTGTTTGCGTATATTCCGGCAGCAGTTGGACACACGCAAAGAGAGCAACTGCAAGCGCAAGGTTTTCTGGAAAGTCTTCAGAGCTTCTTGTGTCAAACTTGTTATTTGTAAATCCTTGTGGTTGATGCTTTTGCAATTGTGGTTACTATTTTCTTTACTTTCTTACTGGGAGAAACCTGATTTTTGGACAGTGCTGTTTGTCCATCCTCCAAAATTCCTTCCAAGCTCCTTAAGCTTTCTCCCCTCTACTGAAGCATCCAAAATAATTTTCTATACCTGAAAACACAGGACTAGTGCTTTCAGTGATTTTTAGAACGGCTTTGAAATAACCTTTTGAATAAAACTTGCACAGAAAGGTCTTATAAAATTGAGTCTGAAAAAATATTTGGGGTCTCCCCTGCATTGTAACCACAAAGTAATGCCCCAAAGAGGGAGATGTAACAAAACCTGTCGGACAGAACAAGCACTGATTGGAGCTTATGTCTGTGTTAGCAGAGCGGTCAGATCACTCTTGACAAGAAGCCTTGGAGAGCTGATGTTGCATGAACTTTTTGTTTTGTTTCCAACCGAGAGCACGGCTCTGGACTCCCCAGCGTGTGTGTGCGTGTGCACGTGTGTGTGTGCATGCGTGTGCCCACGTGTGTGTTGCAGAGAAAGTCACTAACTCGCTCCTACCAAATTAGCCTGCAAAACAGTTGGGGTAATTTAGGACTTGCACTGCCTGATCATGGTACAGTTACAACAAATAAAACATTTTAATATGAGCAGTCACTGAATGTTTACTGTATCATATTGCTGGGAGCTGAATGTGTGCCAAATGCTATAACAGAAGGGAGCATATGAACTCCAGAATGATGACACTAATAAGGAAATTACAAAAGGCCCAACAAATGGCATTTGTGTTAAATCAATAATGCTCTGTTTGTTATTTTTTATTCTAATCTTTCTTCTAAAAAAAAAAAAATTATCTTTCCAAACAGTTGGCAATTCCCATTCTTGTTCTTCTTCCTGAACATAATTAAAAACATGTTGTGGCGTCTACTTAAGACATCAACTTTCCCAAGCCTGTCTTGTCCACTGCGTTTTAAACAAAGACACTTGTTTTGGCATTGTGCCCTTAATTAATCATTTGAGGCTTTATTGCTGTACAAAAAATGTCTTTGTTTAATGATTCATCACAAGCCCAATTTCTGCAGAACTTAATCAACTACAGAACTAACTTTCTAATCAGCTTAAAGTAAAAGGAAAAAAGAGAACAAGATTGCTTTTGGTGTATTGTTTTGATAAAGAAACATTCGTTCAAGGCACACTAATATTCTGGGCTATTTATGATTTAAAACTATGGAGATCAGGTTGGTCAGTTAGCCTGGGATTTCAGGAGAAGAAAACCTGTTACTTATTGAAAAGCATGATCCTTGGAGTCCTCACCAGCATCACTCGCCACCACTTTCTGTGCAGCGCAACTAAATGGCAGTAGGCAGGCTTCTTGTGAAAGAGGACTTCAGACTTTCGATAAATTTGCAACATGAAGTTCTGTATGATAGGAAAGCAATAATGAACAGGGCTGAGTTTATGAAGTGCAGAAATTATTTTTCACCACATTTTCTTTTTTCCTGGCTCTTTTTTTTCTTCTTTTTTTTTTTTTCTTTTATAACATAACATTCTTCCATTTTACTTTCACTTTAAATCTCCTATGGGTACTATCAAACTTTTGTTCTAGCAGTAGATTTTTACAGTAAAGGAGTTTCCCATAGGACCATATAGGACACTCCTAAATTTTCTGTGATTGTTTTGTTGTTCTGTTTGATTTGGAATAAAAAGTTCAAGAATAAGGAGTTCAAGTCCCTAAATGACACAAAAGAACAGTTGTGCTTTAGTGACCATAAGCAGGACCTAGCCCTTGCAGCACTAGGAGCTATGCAAACACATTGCAGGATACGCTCCTTGCTCCAGTACAGATTACACAGATAAAACACACACAGATTGTGAGATGATAGTCTTTGGCTCGTTGTGCAATTCATCACATACAGCTGAGGTGCAAGTTAAATGACTGACATCTGACAGACACAGATATGATAGCTCAATTATTCCAGACGCGGGAGAAAAAGCTCCTCTGAATTTTACTTGAAGTTGTCAGAATTGCACCAAAGTACGCCCAAGACCATCTTTTTTTCAAAATTAAGTTTTTCAGTATATTTGTAAAAATATAAAAATCCCCAGTCCTCTAAGCAACCGTACACAGCTTGCACTATGTCAAAACATGCCTACATTGAGTAAATATATTATTATGCTATGTTAATGTGTGTTATGTAACGGTCATCTATATTAATGTATTCTTCATGTAAGATAATAGTATTAATTTACTTGAGTTTATAGATTTTGCTGCTATCTACATTTGGATTTTTACTCTAGAATTCCCTTTTTCAGGTCAGACAAAGTATTTGATTTAATACACAATGCTACACTCCCTGCATTGCAATGAGTTGTGCCAGTCCTTATTAACCCCCTCAGATGAGTTTTTGGTTTGGGCTGAAAACAACAAAGAAGGTTTCTGTGCTCATCCTCACTTCTCTGCCCAGAAGGTGTTAGCATCGTAAATAAGCTCTGCAGGTCCCCAGCACAGGCTGCCAAAGCAAGAGAACAAAAGAGCAAGACCCTTCGCTTTGCCATCATCTCTTTGAGTCTCAAAGCCCCAAGCCCCAGCAGTTCACCTGTGGCACCCATGGGAGCACTTCTCTCACCCAGGGGAGAACTGAACCTTTCTCCCGTTAGCATCGACTATGACGAGAGATCATTTCAAAGCTTAAATGCCGTTTGTTTGCATTTGTTGATTTGGCTGGCGGTATAAAGTACCATAAGGCAGGCACGCGCGGTGTGCAGGCTTACCAGCTCAGCATCACAGCCCCAAGAGTTTGCAGAGTGAACCCTACCAGAGCTCATCTTTGACCCAAGCAGCAGCAGCAGCAGCGGGTCTGAGCCCTGCCGTAAACGAGCTCTTGCGATCCTTACTGTGCCAAAGTCTCGCTCACCTTTGCAACATTTCCTTAGGTTTTTGGCTAAGCACAATGAACAGCCAAAACTTTATTAATACCCACCCTGGGCTGAATCCTCGCAGCGCTGGTGCCAGCCAGCAGCGGCTCAGTGTGATGGCAGCTCGCGGAGGAGAGGCGGCACGGCATTTGTCTATTGTCCCTCCTCCCAGGAAGCCTACTTAAAAGTGTAGGACATGTCCTCTGGCCTGATCACCAGGGTTACTTTTCTTTGCTACTTGGCAGCTGCAAAAACGCACCCAGCTGTAAAAAATAAGAGTCTCTTCTCTGTTTGGCAAGGTCTCTCTGGAGTTGGAGCGTGTGTGTGTGTGCGCACGCATGTGTGTCTAGGCAGGACAAAAGCCGACTTGATTAGCAGTTTAGTCTGAACATGTGTTTGCCACCAATTATATTCTTATATATTCACAAGTGCTGAATGCCTGGTTAAAGTTAAGGTATACCGCGCATGTGTCTGTGATTGTGTTTAATAGACTGCTGAAAATCAGGCTGTCACTCTCCAACCCCAAACTAAGGCACACTAGCATGGTACTGCAGTTGCTTTCAGCTAAGCTACACCGAGTGTACAGCAGGAGCAGAGCTCAGGAGCTGCTGGTTGCTAGTGATGCGCTCTGGTCATTTGGCAGTGCCCAGCTTTCCATAATGCATCTAAAACAATTCTGTGTGCAAAAGTCACTTTTTGTAATTGCAAGGAGAGGAACTCAGCCACAAAGTGATGGATTCTGATTTTTTCTTCCCATTAGGATGATTTAGAATTGTACAATAAGCATCACTGCATGGCTGCTAGATAATGCATGTTATTAATTTGGCACATACTAATGCTCTATTTATGTAATATTTCATACACTTTGCAGAGCTTTATATTCAGAGAGCAACTGTAGAAATAACAGACATTCAGATCTGCTCCTGCCATTTCCTTTTTTCCTGAGCAAAAGAGTAGTAGCTCAATGAATTCCTGAATCACACAGAATGGGTTTCCTCATGTTGTCTCCACAATCAGCCCTTCAGCCAGTCACTTGGCCCCTAATAGTATGGGAAAGCTAATAATTAAATCCTAACTCTTTGAACCTAAACAAATGAGGACAAGTGATACAATTAAAATAGAGAGGTGCCTGACTTACCAGCCTCCTTAGAACCTGCAAAGTGGCCTGCATAGGTCTCTCTTTTTCTGATAGAGTTTCTAATTTTAGCCACTTAGTCTTGCAGGAAGGGCATCTGCTCCTCTGTTTATCAGGGCCCAGGCACATTCTCCACCTGATGGAAATATCGGGTAACAAGCCAGAAGGAGCCACAGTACTAACTTCTGGAAGAAGTATTAGAGGTTGAGGACTTGCAAGTCTGGACCTTATGAAAATCCAGCATGTAAAGAGAGAGAAGAGTGGGAATCCTGCAGGGAAGAAGTTGGGAAATTGAAGCAAGTAGGGAAAAAAAATTGGTGTTCATCTGAGACAGAAGAGTGACCTCTTAGGTGGAGTTCATTTGGGAAACAAATAGCTGAACTTTGGTTCCCACCTCCAGGAGTGTTTGTAAAATTTACTCTGCATTAGTACTCAGAAGATCAGTGATGGCTAGATTCAGTCATTTATTCAGGAGAAGCCCTAGCCCAAGGATAGCAATGTAAAACGTGTCTCAAATGATATGAAAGCTCTCTGATTACCTGGTATTTAAGCTCCTTCTTGCCCTCCTACATTCACCGCTTACCCCAGATTTCATTACGTGTGCTTTGTGCACTCTCTCTACTATGCCCGTGTTGATGTGAAGTAGAAGAGGTTGTTGCTAAGTGACATGACAACTGCAAAGTGCTTTTCAATTTCTTTTTTCTGTTCTCTACTCCCACCTTCCACATACATCCTGTATGGAGAGTTTGCTGCTGGGAACATCCCTGTCTAGCAGCAAACACTGTGTGACAAAGCTCCAGGTCGCTTTTCTCACAGAAGTGGCACAGAAGCTACCGTTGCTGCCCCAATGCTTCTTTCAGTTGGAAATTTGGGATTGACCAAAGTTCATTCCCATTTTTCTTTGCCCATATGTAAATCTGGGTGATTCAGTGTCCAGTCTGAAATGGGTTTGGTGGCGTCTTCCCCAGCCATGTCTAACAGTTCCTGCACTCTTCGTACCCAGCAGAGCAAAGCTATCAGCCCAAACAGCACAGCCAGCTTCTGATCTCTGTAACTCAGCCCTGCAAACAAAACCTAAGGCAAAGTTTTGACCTAGCTGCTCCTGCTGCTTTCTCTATGCTGTGGCTAACTGTCATGGGCTGTAAAGCACCAGGTTCTGTCGTGGTGGAAGATTTCTATTTTCAGTACCCCTCTGGTAGCCTAAGCCTCTGTTGCTGAAGCCCTCCTCAAGTTATTTCGTCTATTGGCTCCATGTAGGAAAGTAGTTTAATAAAAAAAAAAACCAACCAAACTTCAAACAACTAGAGCCTTTGAACTTTACCTCTTGAAGCAATCTTTATACTACTTACATCTCCCTGCATTGCGTTTCATTGGCCAAACCATATCCTTTTGTTTTGTGCCAATACAGTGACTCTAATGCTTGATGGGCCCCATCAGGACCTACCACAGTGAAATGCAGCTTACCATAGCAAACCACAATAAAATGATAACAGTAAATAGCATTACAAATCTTGTGCATGTGTCTGTCCTGGGTCCTTCTCTATTCCGTACATAGGTTAAGCCACGACTTCTTGCCACGCAGAATTTGTGAGTGAAAGACTGGCATTACGCCTGCGCTGTCTGTTCTTTACCACATTAAAAAGGTCATAAAAGGATAGTCAGTTAAAAAATCCTGGTACTGAAGAGAGCCTTTGCACTGAAATAAATTCCAAGCAAGATTTTTTTTCTCAGTTTGGGGGGAGGGGAGCTGCTAGAAGAAAATGTGAGCTCAACTATTAGCTTTCCACTTGTAAAACTTCATATATCACTAAATATATTGCCCGTAGAGGACAGAAGCTGTTAAGACGGAAAAGAATTTTGAAGATGGATGAATGACAAAGACAAATGAAGATTTTTATTTTAGCAGAAGTTTCCAAGTGCTGTCTCTGGGTTGGGAGGGTACTGTTAATAAAGTACACTTGACATATAACTGTTCAAGTTCCTGAGAAACAGCTTTGCTTTAAAGTTCGGTAGAGGATCAAAAAGAGTGAATTCTCTGTTTTTCTCTATGAAAAAGAAAAAGAAAGCCCTGAAAAAGGATAGGTTTTTTTGGGAAACGGCATCTATGCCTTTTGTCTTTTCTTCTCTTTGTGGTCCAGAGACAGTGCGTTGACTGACTTCTTCAGAAAGGAGATCAGTGAAATTGTCAGTTGATTACTTCTCCTTGATTAGCATTTATAAGAGCCCTGTGATACATTATTTGCATTCCTATTTAGCCGTGATTTTTGTGGGGCAGCAATGATTAAACTTGTCACAGGGCCTGATTGACAGGGTCAGATCTTCACTTTCTACTCTTTTGAAATTAAAAACAAATGTGTCAGCTCCCTTCATGGGCCGCAGCGCTGTGAAGCTTGCTTGCCTTGTCATCGCAGATAGGTCAGGAATGTTTTAATTTTAGGGATGGATTCTGCTTGTCAAGCAGAGTGTGATGGCGTGTAGTTCTGGAGATGAGATGTGAAGGGTGTAAAACAAAGAATGGAAAGAACAAAGACAAAGACACTCACATTATTAGACAGATTTAATTAGTCTGAATGGATATTATGCTAGATGAAGCAGTGAGCTGTGAAATTAACCCTTGATTACGGATTGGCGGATCGTGCTCATAAAGAGAATCAAACCTTGGTGAATGGGAAAGAGGTGCCATCCTACCCTCACAGCCTTCTTCCCCACGACCCCTTCCCGAGTCCGAGAGGGGGGAAAAATCTTTGAAGGAAAAGCTGTCGTCGGTGGCATTCAGGAAGTTAGGGCAGTCCCTCCCTTTTTCCCGATGCCTGAGGCTAGCGTGTCCAAAGCGCTGAAACCAGGCAGGTTACACAGAGGCAGATTTTTCCATGAAGGGTGGCGAGTAAAGACTCCCACCCCGTGCAGCCCATGCCTGCCGGTGAAGGGGCACACAGGCAGCACAGAGCCCAAGACCCCTCTAAAGACATATTCCCACCTCATTCCTGCCTCCCTTCCCACCACTACCAAGCAGGTTTGGTATTTGTGCTTGAAAACATATTTTGCTATGATAAGCTGTGGGTTAATACAATATTACTCACCTCTAAGTGAGGGTTTAAGCTTCAGAAAGGCCGGTCTATAGAGCCTCTAATACGCAAGTGCCTTAATGTCCCAAATCCTGAGACAGTGTGGGAGATTAGGGTAACGACAATAGAGAGGGTGCTGTGTTTTGCTGCATCCGATGCTGTACGGAAGAGGCACTTCAGCCTTTTGTGTGCCTCTCATCAGCATTCCCCAAAGCACAGTATCAAGAACTACTCCTTCTAATTAGCACTACTGCAACAGAAGAAAACAAATAGAAAATACAGTGTTACTCTCTTGTTAGTTCCTTGTCATTTCTTCCAAGTTGTTCAACTAATGGAGTAATCAGCCTTTATGTTAAAAAAGAGGAAAAAGCCAAAGGGCATTAGGCGCCCTAATCTACCAATAGGTGTGAGGCCCCTGCTTCCCTCTGGCACATTTGAAATGCTAAATTTCAGTGCAAATTTGCATGCTGGCGACTGTCAGATTAAAAAGGAGTGAGACATGAAAACAAGTTGGGTGAGAGACTGCCTAGAAATGGTGGCTGATAACTTACTGAACAGCAGTCTTACCTCTTTAGTCATGTTGAGCCTCTGTAGGTACCATGCTGCACAGTGATACTTCTCATACCATTTTTTTAAATGTGGTATCAAGAATTCTCATTTTTACTTAATATATAGCAGCATTTAAGTGGTCTCTCTATGTGGAGTGAAAAGAAGCCTTCAATGGAGGACCTGCGGAAGATTAATGAAAGTCATTATCTTTATATGATAGCAGAGAGTTACTATCCACAGAAAGAAAGGAATTTCTGCCTGCACATCTTTTCTCCCCTGGTTTCCCCATCTGTTTTTGCACCCCGAAAGAGAAGAGGCAGAATGAGAAGGTGATGAGGGAATAGGACATGACATGAATCCCATTGCAAAGTCTACTACTGAATTTCTGTTGGTGTTAGAACAAGTCACTTTGCCATTCTCCAGATGAAAACGATTATTTAAGGACAAAAGACTAGTACTTATCATGAAACCTGAAGACACAAACTAGTTCTTAGGCAGAAAAGCCTTGTCATTGAACTGGTGTTTATGCGAGCAGTCACACATTAGTGTTACCGCTTTCAGGGGCCTCTCATCAAAGTCTCTACTATTACGAACCTATTGAGCTGTATCCTCAGCTGCTGTGAATCAACATAACTCTCCTCAAATTAATGATGCTACACAGTTTTACACCAGCTGAGAATCCGGCTCTTCCTTTCTAGCTGTTTATGTATTATTCAGCTAAGTTGTTCCAGTACAGGCCGTACAAAACACTATGCCCTTCCGAGAAGGATCTGCTTTCCAGACCCAACATTGGTCCCTTGAGGCAGGACCCTTAATCTGGGTCTTCCCTGTCCCCGGTCTGGAAGGCCAATTGGGTTATAGAATAATTTAATTAAACGGTTTTAATTTAATTATTTGATTCAATAGTTTCTTGCTATCTCTGCTGCTTTCAGCGTGAAGCAGTGCTTTGGTTACCTGCTGCAGGGGAGGGCCTTGCTGGTGGACGTGCAGGCGCAAGCGCGTGGGTCGGCCGGCTTACAGCGGGGCTGTGCAGGAGCGCTTGCACTGGACATACTGTCTGGAGACTGCTGGCCTATTTTGTTAAAAGGGAGCAAAACATATCAAACCAGTGGAAAATGCAATTGCCAAGAAAAGGGAAATGTCTGTGTTTTCTGTCTATGTATTTACCAGAAATATAGGTGAGGTTTTGGGTTTCTTTGTTTTGCCAGTTGCCACGGTTCTCTCTCTGGGCACTAAGCTTTGTAGCTCGTAAGATCTTAACATGGCTGATTTTGTCACTGTGGTGCTCCTCCTGCTCACTTTGCAGAGAGAGACTTCAACTAGTGCATTCAGCTTCAACACAAAACATCAGCAGACAAAAGGTATCCAAAGGAGAGGTTTGGACAGAACCATTCAATGCAGAAAATGTTGAGTAAATGCTCAAGACAGCTCTATAGCATTACATACGATCCTTCGGCGAGGAACAATAAGCACTTACATATGGAACACAATGCACATTTGCTTGGATGTTCAGTTTTATATTACCATCCTGCTGTTCATGAGCATAGCTGAAGAATTGGTGCTAGGAGCACTGGCCCCACTTGCAGGGGCATTTCTGTCCCACTGATATGCCTCTATAAAGAGAGGAACTCTGTTTAAACCAGGGAATTAACACTGGTGTAAAACAGGTGTGAGCAGAGCAGACTCGTGCTCTTCACCCAAAGTGGCAGCTCAAAATCATTGCGTTTCTGCCTACCAGATACAGCGTACATTTTCTAATTACATACGCAAGATCCTCGCTCACCTGAGGTTCAAGTTTGCAGCACTGTTTCTCATCACTCACTTAATTCAAAGAGCAAGAGCAGTTACGCACCCCCCACCCTTCCTTTATTTTTCAAACTGAATTGTTTCAGTGGTAGCTTGGTGTGTCAGCTTGTAAGTCTATAAAACAGTTTTCTACCAGCTGGAAATCCAACATGCTACATGAATACATAACAGTGCCTAACCAAGAAGGTTTGTAATTCAGTAATTAGCTGTAATTAATGAACACAAAGTGAAGACTCATTTACAGTTTAAATTATCACATTAGCTCCTGTCACCCTCTATGTACACAAAACAGCAGGAATTCAATTATTTTTATTCTTCAAAGCTAATTTAAAATTTAAGGAATGCCATTACATGAAATAATAGGTAGGAAATGTAATAGAAATCGCTGAGAACAGTTGGCCATCCTTAGAATGGGAGGAAAAAAATGCTATCAGTGATGATTTGGAAATGTTGTTTCATCTGTGAACAGATGAAGGATTGAAATCTACGCTCTTTTCAGTGTATTTAAAAAGAAAACGAGTTTGGTGGTTGCTAAGTCTTTGTGCAGGAAAAGCCATTGTGCATAATTGTAAAAGCAGTTGATACTGATAATGCTGTTGATAGTAACATGATGACAGCATGGAAATGCTCACACCATTATCTTTAATGGGGCTGAGTCGATTGCAACAGCATCGAGCCCCTGTAATATTCACCAATCTTAGTTGTGAAACTTCAGCCTAGCAGGCCTTAAGTAATTGTCACTTTGCAATCTGCCTATAGTTTGTGTGTGTACGTACGTCTATGTAAAATGCTTTCATTGTGCTTTTAAACCCACCATGATGCTTCTCTCTGCAGCTGCCACTGATTTTTTTTTCTCAAACAGTTCAATAACAAGAGAATTCCAAACCCATCTGATGCCGCTTCTGTAGCTCCCACATATCTGCATTACAGCCCTTATTTTTTTGTTCTTTATTTCTTATTCAGTTGCCTTTTCATTTTAAATAGGCCACTGGAAGCTACACCGTCTAATTTTTCATAGGTGATCGACTGCTGAGTTGTGGGTTTACGTAGACAGAGGGAAGGTAGCGATAAGCCAAAGAGAGAGGATTCTATTAGGGAAATGCAGCAGTAACTAATGAATCCTGCCAGTAATTGGGAAGGTGTAAGCCTCTGTAATATCGTAATGATAGTCATCCGTTCTGTGCATCCCCCATCACTCCGAACGATCCCTCATCGTCTCTGTGATCTCAGACACTTAGCCATGCAAATCTTCTTGACAGGACTCTATGTCTTTGTCTCCCTAATTGGACAGTATAGAGTTGTTTATGGATATTGCAGACATTTAGACCTCAGTTGGAGGTTGTTCAAAAATCGTTAGCAAAGTTGCCTTAACAGCATTGTCAAATATTTATTCCCCTGTTTCAATATCTGTTTTTAACCCAGGCATGGTTTGCAATAGAATTAACATTTTGAAGATACACCGTCTCATTCCAGGCTCCGTTTGAGATGATTGTCATTAAGCCATTTTCCTACAGAAAGAGAGAACAACAAAAAAAATCTACCATAAGACCTCATTTCTCAAGGATAAAACATGAGATTGTAGGGCAAATGTGCTGCTTTTTAATACCATTTCCATGGGGAAATATTAAGAATGCTGACAAAGGCAGTTCCACTTACAAAAATTACAGGAAGCTTATGGGGCAAAAATTCCAGTTTAGTGTAAGCCAAAATAAATGGAGAATAATCCCATTCACTATACCACTTCCAGTGAGAGCAGATTAAGAGTCTGTATCACATATACTAGAAAAACTATGTCTTTTTCCTTGGTCAAGACTTGGGGGCTTTAATTCTTGTATATAATCATCTATCTGTAGTAGGTGAAAAGTAAGATATAATAAATGCATCTAATGTTGTTTGCTTAACCAAAAGCCTTTTTTTCTTTGAAAAAAATGATATTTGGGGGATTTTGCATTTTTGTGCGTGATGCATTTATTGTATATGGTTTGGGGATTTTTTGAGCACAAGGGACGAGCTTACGGTGACCTAGACCGTGAATACAAGAAGCAAAACTGAGTTTAAGAGAACATGCTGGAGATCAAAGACAGCGGCCGGTATAGCCACAAATACTTGTGATTTGGAGTGTCAGGGAGAGAGATCAGATGGATCAGGCAACTGAATTTACAGTGTCTTGGTCGTATGCCATTTTACTCAGACAAGTTGTCCCACAAATCAAGAGGATTATTTGCCTCAGTAAAAGCAGATCAGGTCTCGTTTTCATAACTACTAAATTAAGCCCCTAATCCTGCAAAGAGTTAACTACATGCTTACTTCCATTGCCATCTCTTATCACAAGGCTATTTATTGTAGCAAAGGTAAACATTAACGTATTTTATATTTTTTATAAAGGATCAATATTCAACTGGAATAAAGCCAGAAAAAATATATGCAAGAATTTGTCTAAAATAATAATTTGGCAATTTTTTTAACCCAACTGTATTTCCTTTACACAAATAGAGGGTGCGAAAAATTCTGTTCATGGGAATGTTTCTAGGAAGAGTTTCTGAAAGTATTAATTTGCGCCTGTCTGGCAACTATCTTGAAAGCTGTTTGTAGTTTTGGAAATTATTCAGCCAGGGAGCAGTAGAAATGACATTTTATATAGTTGATTAATATAGTAAATAGCAAATTACTGAAGGGGGAATAATCAAAGCCATAGTTGCAGCAAATATTTACCTTATCTGATTTCTCTCAGGTTATCCCAGAGTTTTAGGTACCTCCCACAATCAAACCCAAAAGGTAAAGAAAACAAATTAAAGTAAAACTATTTGTAACACAAGGGCAGGAATAGATTTATTGGTTTTTCTTTTCGGTGAAAAATTTCTGCATATGCGTTACAATTCTTTATTTTAGCAAGCTCCCATTTTTTCAGTTAGTAGGTCTTTTTATAATAAACTTACCGTTCCCCTAAAGCACTACCGATGTCATCTGTAAACCCATAAGCTTTTCACTCCTCTCCCTAAACTGCTGATGAAAAAGTTGTGAACTACAGCACACAGAAAAAAATCCATCTCTTGAAGGTCAGAGAAGGCAGTGAACTGCCTGAATATATAGCCGAATACATCCACAACGCCTGTCCCATTCGAGCTCCCATTTTGCCGTCCCTGAGCTCATTGCAGGGACAGGGGCTGAAGCGAGGATTATCCCCCCTCAGATATCCCTCGTACTGAACATGAAGCCCTGTTTCCTTCAGCCTTTGAAGGACACCCAGGCCCAGGTAAGAGGCTGACAGGGAACAGCCCAGATTCACCCCAAGTACAGCTGGTTCGGCCTCTCCCTCATCTCCAGGCAGGCGAGGTTTTCGCCACCGTTGAGGATGGCACCAGGTTTCTGCTGCCGTTGTGTTACCGGTCCGGGAGGGACGGCACTGCAGGACAGGGTCCCGCTCTCTTCTCCCTGCAGTAGTCATGCTAAAGAAAACTGGCTCTAGATGTGCTTGCTAGAACCTTCTCCTCCAGAAAATGAATGTATTGGCATTTAGTTTTTTTTGTATAAGCACATACACATATATATATATTTAAAATCCCAGCTTTAGAAACTTATGTCGGTGCAGCAGTCTGTGACACTGAATACAAGCTGCTGTGCAAAGCAATTGCCAAATGTTTACATAAACACATAAATAAGACAAATAAATTTATTTTCATTATTCATATTTCCTGCTCTTTCTTTTCCTTTTTATTTATGCTTTAAACAACAGTTACTGTAAATATTACGATAAAAAAATGCCTGCAGTGGACAGAAAGATGATCAAAAAGCCCTGATATAGAGCAATTCATGTTTCTTCTTTACAATCACTAACGAATCTTAACTTGAACCATGTTATGTTCCCATGTGAGTGATAAGCAATGATTTATTATGAAGTGTCACGAAATCGGAATGCCATACAGTGAGACATGAGCTAGTGGAAAATGTGTTCCCTGTTTCCCAGCCTCATTACTCAAAGATGCAGTGTCCCTTTCTCCAAGTCTAATTTACCTGGCTTTTCAAGGCACTCTGATAGCAAAGGAAACAGCACCGGGAGTGAAATACCTGATCCAGGCTGTGCCGTTCACCTACCAGCACCGCTAAACACATTGCAATGACCAGGAAAAAGGGCCTGCCTGGCAATTCAAAACTATTGCTGTATCAAACATTTGCAACCCTAATGATGCTACCCCCAAAAGCAATTGCTTAGGATTGCAGCATCCGTTGCCTCATCAGTACTGTCAGTGCATGAAGGGGAAATAAAACAGGCATCGCGGAGCAGACAAACGGATAAGTTTTCTTTATGCGTCAGAGTTTCTTCTACTCTCTAATGATTCCCTTCTCCCCATGATCCTAATTCATGTAACTGGCATGTGATATATTTTGTAGATAAATCAGCAGCAGAAGAGCATGTGCAGTTCTGGCACCACAGAGTAGGTGATTTACTTGTAGCTCGCACTGGTTTGGTTTTTAAGGTGGGAATTTGTGTTTTAAGCGCTTCCTCACAAAGAAAGAAGAAACCAGCATATTGCACACTAATCCACATAAGCAGCCCTCCTCTCCTACCGATTAATGCTTTCTGCAAAAAGTAACCCAAACAAGCATCATCTTAGATTTTAAGCATTTTTCTGGATGTCTCTTTAAAGACATTAATCCTGAAAGCACTTGACCTGGCTCAAATCGTGGATGGAAATAGGTGCATCTGCCTAAGTGAGGGTGAGGGTTGAGTGTGGCTCCGTTCGGCAGCAGCAAAGAGATATGGAAGCGTGAGCCTTCCCAAGGAGGTATGGCTTGACTGGTCTGGGCACATCATGGAGCAATCAGAAAGATGCGCTGACACCTGAAATGATGAACAATATTTTGCTGGAAAGGCAAAGCCTCTACCCATTAAAAAAAAAAACCTTATTATCTAAACCCATAGATTTAATCAGTCCTGATTTGTTAAAAATTTACCAGCAGTAGCAGTTTCTGTTTCAAAATGTGATCCCATTCTACCATGACAAAATGTGATAGAAGACCAAAAAGTTAAACTGAACAGAATAAACTTGAGAACAAATTTATGTCCTGCAAATTCTTTTATGTGAAAAAAAAAATCTTATATCTAGGCATGTTACAACTAGTTCAGTCTGTCTTAAGGCAATAGTAGCTGTTGTTTTTCTTGCAGAAAGTGTGGAAATCATCAGACGAAAATTAACCAGAACTCATTCTTGTCTGAAAGGCTAAAAGACTCACAAATTTCAAAAACCTTTTTTTCATAGAAATGCTTTATACAGAATCTTTGTGAAGTACAATCCAGAGAGCAGTTGTCTCCCAGCACTGACAATGTCTGCTGTTCCAGAGGAGACGGTGTGTGATGTACCATCCTGAAATATTGTCAGCAAGCCTGGAAATATGAAGGCACTTTCATAGCAAGGCAGGGATGAAAGGAAAGAGGTTTGGGTTTGCTTTTTTGTTTTGCTTTGTTTCTTAGTCCTAATAAAATCTACCAGCGTGCTCTTAACTTCTCCCCTCCCATTTTGTTCAGCAGAGAAGGGGAACATATCTCTCCTGCAGAAGAGTTACAGTGTTCGGAAGAGAGGGAAGAGGTACAAATTCCTTCCTGGAGGTGTTCACTTTGGCCAGTGATAAATTCTGTGTAATATCAAAATAGCTCTGAACGCAGAGATAGGATCAGCATCTCCCCACTCTCGAGTAGCCTTTGCTGTCACGCAGTGAATCTAGACATTTTAATGCCATAGCTCAATAGGTGGGGTTGGGAGAAAACCCTCCCGCAATAGCCTCTAGTTTGATGATTAAGAAATTCTCTTCTGAATTGAAAAAATGTGGGGTTTAATCTCTCCAGGAATTACAACACAAGGGAAACAAGGAGGCAATTTAGGAATTATGCAGCAGTTGAGTAAACACTCGCAGGTGAAAATTTGGCCTTTTTAAGCACCTAAATTAACTGAGGAAATCTAGCTTTACGTGACCCGCCAGTACATCCTGACCTCTATCCATGTCAACCTGGGACTTGAACCCACCACCAGTGTCCAGATGGTTGAACCATAATTGTTTTGTCTTATCTGCTCTAAATTCACTTTTTTTTCAAGGTGTGTTACAAAAGCTATTTCTCTTCTGGGATCTATACAGGTGGCATTTTAAAATGTAGCAAGCACCCAAGTCTACAGAACCTGCTTGTCACAGAAAATGACACAGTTTGCATGTGACCTGTAATGACAGTTGCTAGTTGAAAAGAAACCAGAAATTCAGCTATATCTTCCACACTTTGGTTGCAGCTGCCATCAACTAAATCTCTCTCCAAGGGCAGATGGTGCCCTGTACAATGAACAATTTAATCTTTAGCAAATAGAGAAACTTTGCCAAAAAATCCACTTTTTTTTTCCTCCAAGAATAGGCTGTCAATAACATGTGCTCTCAAATACATTGTGATTTGATGACTATACTTTATTTATAGGCAAAACCAAAAATTAAACATCCTCTCATTTTTTTTTCTCTTTACAAGCCTGTGATCCTTCCAGATACTCCTGTACCAGGCTTTGTCTGTGTGCACAAGCGATTAGGAGGGACCAGTTAAGTGTCAGGATGCTTTGTGCCCGTTAGATATCATCTGTGCTCTTCTTTGTAACTGAAGCATGTGTGTATCCTATGTCGCCTTGAGGCCCAAGCTGAGATCCGGGCTGAAATCTTGGCCTTTCTCAACACAAGTGGCAGAAATCCCACTCTCTCCACCAGCCCAGCATTTCATTGGGTTTCTCCGAAGACACGGCGAGCTGCAGCTCCCAATTTTTCGTCTGACTCTATCTATCGGCTAAACAGCTGAGGCGTGCAGGGAGGTGAAATGATTTGCCTAAAGCCACGCACACCAGATCTCTGGGGGTGGCAACTGGGCTTTAGCACCCAGCTCGCTCTCTTCCCTTCCTCTCCTGGCTCCCTCGGAAGGAGCTGAGGACGAGCCGAGCGCGCGTTGCTTCTGGCAGCAAAGCCAGTTGTCCTTCTGCACCAACCCTACCCCCAGCATCACTGCCTTAGCTGCTGGGCCTATGCAAAGATCTAGATTGCCCAAACTATCAGGGAGGAGGGGGGGGAATTCTTCTTGCTGATTTTTCTCAGCCTAAATAGCCCCCTGAGCGACAGCACCATGCAGTCGACACTGGTGAGCGGTCGCAGGCGGAGGGAGGATTGGGGCAGCTTCAGCCAGCAGCACTCACCTCCACCCTTACTGCATCTATCGTTTGCCTCTGTCTTTTGGGGATGCGTCTCATCGTTCTTGCTTTTAAAATACTCCCGGATCTTTTTCTAGTCATTCGCAGAAGAAACTGCCTGCCCTCTGGGGAACCGCTCAGGCTAACAGATGTCAGCGTTTTCTCAAGCCATGTTGTTCAGGTGGATTTGGAGGATCTAACTGTATTTGTTCAGGGATGTCTAGTAACCCTAGTGAGCTGGGCACCGCTGCACATATTCAGTAGGTCTGGCTGGGCTGCTTTTTGTCTAGAAATACATATATATATACTTACATATAAAAATATATTTATGTCTGTATATTATATTTATTTGTACATAAAATATTACGTATATGCAGAAGAATTTTTGCATCTCTCTCTTAGGTCTCAGGCAGCATGTTTGGTACACATACATGCCTGCACAAGTGTGCCCCTAAAATGTCAGCGTTGCTGTATCTGTGCAGCCCAGCCATGGTGTTTGGTACCATTAATGTACAGTTCCTCGCAGAAATGGATCACTGTGTTCACTGCACTGTGCGCAATACAAGTAGGCATATGCTTAAGAATTTTGCTCAGCCAGGTCACAGCTAAAAAAATCTGTCATACAAAACTATATGCACAGATAACAGAAGTTTCTGGAAATAAGAAACTCAAAAAGCGCATTCTTCTTTTATATGGCAAAACTGTTGGGCCAGGCCAGCTGAGGTAAGTCAGCATAACTTCATTAACCTCCTACAGAGAAGGTGTTTTGCACCAGCTGCAGATGCGTGCTCTGATGATCTTGCTGCTGAAATCCAGAGGTCTCTTATCTGGCCTTGGCCTTAGCCTCCGAACAAAGTGTCTTCAACAAAGGGTTTCCTGAGATAAATGCAACTTAATGACTTCAAGTTTTTATTAAGTGCAGTTTCCATCATCCCAGGCAATGAGGTCTCTGAATTCCTGCACCTGGGTGTTACCAGAGTCAGACAGTTTTGTGTTTAGGCAGACACACCCCAGGAACATCTGAGCTAGAGCCCACATTTCTTTTCCATTATCTTGTCCCGCATTCTCATAAGCTTAGATCACAGGACAGAAATATGTTTTACTTTTACAATAAAGAAGACCATTTTCCACACTCCCCTCTCCGCGTGGCCGACAGCACGGCCAGCAAACGTGAAGTCCGGTGCCTTCTGCAGGGACACGAGGGGCTCAGGGACCTGCTGGTGACCACGGTGGGTTGTGCTGCTGCGTCCTCCTCTCCCCGTGCTCGGCTGCTGGGCAGCAGCTGGCTGCCACTTCTGTGCAGCGCACAGTGCAGCTTCTTGGCACGGCACCCTTCGGTATTAAAGAACATTAAGGACTTTTTCCTGCTGGCATCACATGGAGCCTCTGCGTGTGTTTGGGTGGGTGCTGCGCCCTCAGCAAGAATGAAGAAGAGCTGAAAGTATTAGTTTTCACAAGAGTTATTCTTACCTCTCCCAAAGCGCTTTCCCACCATATTAGAGTGTGTTTTCTGAAACAAATATGTTCTATTTATTTATTTAATGTGCTGTTAAATGACCTTCTGGAAAGCTTTTCCTGCCGCAAAGCTTTAAAATGGATGGGCAGGCATAACTTAGAAGAGCATGCTCCTTAGAATCAAGATGAATCATTTGAGTAGTTACTGTTTAGACTGATATAATTTTAGTTATAATTATGGGTAACGAGAAGGCATTTAGAGTCTGTAATATTGTAATTCATGGTGAGAGGAGTCCTAAATGAAATAAAATATATCCAGATTTGCTTTTTCTCCCTATCTAGGTATTACGCACGTGAGCATGATTCTTTAAGGAACAGATTTTCTGCTGCTGTAAAAATCTAGCAAAAGTAGGTCAAAAATGACATCTAGAGATAACTTGTTTGGTAACCACAAAGGGACTGTCTGTGTCTTTCCGTTTGGCCTTTTAAGAGTCCTGCAATTTATTACTATAGGTACAGCAGCAGCATGAAAAGGTTTTGATCCATAGACTTCCGTGGACTTTGGTGGGTGGATCACAGATACGTATTGTCATTTTTATTATCCTATTACACTACTAGATGATAAAATGATATTAGCAAAGATCTGGAATACAAAAAAAACCAGTATAAACATATGAACCTGCTGTCATCTGCCTGGCTCTAGGGTACCATCACACCTTGGACGGTGCCACTGAAGTGGTCGGTGTTCTCCTGCAGAAACCAAAAAGCAAACAGTGACAGCAATCCCCAAGTGAAGAACTTAAAACCCACCCCATGAGCAGGCAGCCCATGTCCTATCCCCCAGGAAGCTGCAGCATTCAGTTAGTGTGGCTTTGGGCCATGGAGAAAGGGGAAAAAGGAGACTAGAGGGAGCAAACAAAAGCATGGGATTTGGCATGTGTGTGCACGTGTGTGCATGAAAGAAGGAGCGAGCTCACCGCTGCTCGCATGAACCAGGAGCTATGCGAGGCTAAGGAGCACAGCTGAGCAGCACTGGTGCCAGTCCGTGGAGGCCGGACACATGCACGATTAGCTGTTGACATACAGTTGACAGTTGTCTCGGATTGCAGACGTGTTTGAGAGTTCCTATTTCGAAGGTTTCACAGCTGTGTTTTTACGGCAAGATTTGAACGAGGAGAGGGAAGCTGTGCCGTGGATGAGGAGTGGGAAGTGGATTGTTAGAAGGAATCCTGAGTCCTGACACATCTGCATTAAAATAGATGCAACTTTTTACATCTGTTGATGGCTTGATAATTAATGTTAAATAAAAGCAAAGCTTCAGTATCTGCAACTGATATTTCACATATGCTGTACAAGACATCAGCATAATGAACACTTTCAACTGCTTTTTCATAACATAATTTAAATGATAGAGTTTTCTTTATGGTTCAGGTTGAACTACATTTCAAGAAATGCCCAGGAAGCAACAAACTTTGCCCGTCAAGTGCTGTTTGAATGTCCAAGCTGCTGTGCCCTAGACTGCGGGTGACAAGCTCTCCACATACTCCCTGAATCTCTTAGAGACTTGATAATGAAATACATAAACTATGACCCTTATTGATCAGGGCTCACACTAATTAATTTCCCAAAGTTCTGTCCCAGCCTGCAGTGATATCAATGCAAAAAAAAAAAAACAAACCAAGGATGGAGACTTTGGTTGGCCAAAAGACCTAGGGGTGAAGTACTTATCCCATTGAAATCAATGCTAAGTCCCAATTGATTTTAGTCATCTGTGGATGTTACACTGAGCCTCAAAAGTTTATATGACTGTCACAAATGTCTTTTATATCAGTGCTAAACCAAAACTGCCTGCACACATGCAGCAGTGCAGAGAATCCGCTCCAGCTCCCAGGCACCTTGTTCCATCTTATCTTTCCTCCAGCAGCAAAACCAGTTGAAGAGGTGTCCACCCTCCCGTTGCCTGTGCAGCCCCAGCCCTGCGCTGGGGACTCCTCTTGGAAGTGTTTGTGTGGCCTTTTGTGAGACACATCAGGAAGAGATCCAATTTTCGGCTAGGGTGGTACAGACCCACGGACGGTTGCAGAGCTGCAGCTGAGGATTGTATCATACCATAGGGTGGAAATGATAGGAAGGGGCGAGAGCTTCTGAAGCAGGCTTGTTGCTAGAAGAGTTTCTCACGGACTTACACGCTGACTGATGTGCCCCTAAAGAGCTCTGCCAAGGGTTAACAATGTCCTTAAAGTTGCTCTGTGCATGCTCCCCTTGTGATGTGGGAGCAACCAGGAATATTACTAAGCTGATTTTATGGCTGGTCTAATACAAAAGTCTAAGGACCTTCCTCAAATGAATCAAAAAGAAAAGGAGGCAGGAGTTTGGCTTTTCAGTTTTCCAATCCAAGCCCTTGATAAATATTTCCCACTGGCAGGGAACCAGCACTCTGCAGTTACTTTGCTTCAAACCAGGACTCCTTCCCAGATTTAGCACTTTCAGTAATACTACATGCTGCTTAATTGTCCTAACGACATTCTGGAGGCAGAGTTGAATTAATCAAGAGTTATCGCTCCTGCGGTCGGCTGTGTCACCGTTGCCCCTCATGTTGTCCTATGTGGGACGAGCCCATAGTGTCTGTGTCCTGCACCCAGGAGTTAGGCAGATGCTCTGCATGTCAGAGCTACTCCAGAGCTTGATATGATCCAAGGCAGGACTTATGTGGCATGCCACAAATATAGCTTTCCATCCCGGTGAGGGCTGCAAAAAACTACTTGGAAAGGTGAAGTCGAATGCCTGTGCTATCTCTGCATTCTGCACTTGGACTGTTTGCAGAGGGTGACTCTGCAGCTGACTTGGCCGCAGGAGCAGAGCCAGCTCACGGCATTACTGTATTTCAGCGCTAGGCATTACAATAGTAAGGCTTCTGGCTTTCTTTAAAATTTGAACAAGGTGTAAACTGACAGAGCTTTGTCCTTTTTGCAGTGAAAAATAATAGCTTTGCAAAGTGTGAATCGCTCTGGAACGTTACCTCTGAAACCTAAAGACAACATTTTAAAGTGTCAACATGGATTGCTTTTACTATCTTTTAAGTGGGAATAACGATCTAAGGTATTCACCGCAATTTCCAACTGACTTCCGTGCATCCTCAGTTGCCAAAAGTCTCTACATTCAGCTGCCAAAACCTCTTCTTCCCTTCCAACAATTTCTCCATAGCAGGTTTGGGTTGCCAATGCAAAACTCAGCATCACTGTGAAAACTGAAAAAGTGAAGATATTGTAAAACAAACCAAATTATAAACTAAATAGCATGAAGTCAATGGACTTTTTTGTTTTCATATGGAATTTTTTGAAAAGCTGAGTTTATTTTACTTTAAATAAAGCTACTACTGAATTTCCAGTTGATTTAGCCAGAACACAGGCAACACGCCGCAGGATTTGAGTTGTGTTTGCTGAAATGTCCGTGGCCTTGAACAGATAATATATTTTTCAGCAACATATTTCTCTTTGCCCGCTGCTGGTCTTTTTTCCTTTGTGCTCTCTCCAGATTGACTTTCACTCTACTTATTGCCTGCCTCATTTCTCACCCTATTTTTCCAGTTGTTTTTTTCTACTGTTTTTCTCAGTATCTTTCTCTCAGGTTATAAGCAAAACACGACTCAGCTTTGGGCTGAACTTTTAAACCCACATCTTGAAATTAAATAAAGCAAGCACCTTCTGTCTCTATGTAGAAGTAACTTCACAACTTGAGTCACTTAGCACTTTTAGTAGTTGCACAATGGAAAAGCTCCATTAGAAGAACAGCGGCTTTTAATGCCGGGGAGGTGCCACAACAACCAGAAATAACACAGCGATAGTCAAGTAATGAAACACAATGTGGATACCAAGATATCCAACTCACCACGAGGATTTTAGAGTCTATTCTTGGCTGATAGTAGAAAGAAGCTCGTTGTATTGCCCAGGTTTAGGGAACATGAGGGAAAAGCAGAGATGCAGAGTAACACACTCAGAGGACCAGGCAGAGCTGCAGCATCAGTTGGAGTTTACCCACTAATCCCTGCACGGTTACGGACATAAGGATCTGGGGGTTTTATTCACATTTCTGCATCCTTGCTTTTTGTGAGCCTATGGGTGGACAAAGTGAAGCAAAGCTGACTCATTTCCAGAAATGTCTATTGATAAAAGTACATATTCAATAAAATCTGGAATCGTGATTAGAAACTTGGTAACAATAGTTGTTATTATTATTATTCTGCTTACAGGACGAATGCCTTAGTTCCAGCTCTCCAGCCCAGGCTTCCCACACCCAGCCCACCCCTGCGCGTCACTCCGATCCTGACATTGAACTCACAACAACCCGGACAGAGAAGACTGCCAAAAAAACTCCCGCTATTCTTCTTCATCCTCACTAACAATTTGGTAATGAAGTATTGATTTCCACTCCCCTGCTTATGGACGATATTAGATTTTCATTGATAAACTGCACTGGGGCTGTCTGGTCTCCACTGTCCCTTTTTGCTGTCACTAAAACAAAGTGCCACTGAAGTAAGATAATGACTGAGAACATTGATGTACTTATTTCGTCAATTTGTAACACTTGACAGGAAAAAAAATTCTTCATAGTTTAATGTCCAAGTGTGCTACACAAGATGCAGTCACATTGGAAGCTTTACTTTTCATGGTAATGTCCATTTCCTATTTATAACCCCTTTGGGATAGTTTGTCTAAAGGAAATGTTTCTATTCTGTGCAGCTATTACTGTTGCACCTGGGTTGCCCAATCCAGTCATTGCACTAGGGATCAATACATCACAGTAAGTACAAGAATTATTAAGTTAAAACAGATTCTGAGCCAAAAAACCTCTGAACAATGTTAATCTTCTGTGCAAGTTGTTCAAATAGTTATGCTTAACCATGTTGCTGCCAAAGATTTGTTTAAAATGGTTTATTTTCAGTTTGTTTTTTTCCTCAGATATATATATATATTTAAATCTCCATTACGGTTTATGACGAGACATATGCGATGGAGTGATTTTTAAACGAAAGTACTATTATTAGATTATTGAACATTATATAAATATAGGTATATCTATATATAAATATCACTATATAAATATCTATATATAGATATAAAAGAATAAAAGTAGAATTCCTTTCTCAGTTAGGTGAGTGTAAATCTAAAGCTCTCTGTTGTAGTCAATGGAGTTACATTGGATTTATGCCACCGTAAATGAGATCAGAATCTGGTCACGCGCTCTGTCCGGCCTGGCTAGTACCGCCGGCATGGACAGGCTGGAAACTACAGCTGTCTTCAAGTCAACCGAGACCTGGGGAGAAGGGGACTAAAAAGATGGCAATTTCAAATTTGTGCTTGTAACTTTTTTCATTAAAACTTTGAGGTCCCAATTTTAATTTGTGGAATATTCACGTTAATAATGAGATCTAATTAAGACATCCATTAAAAGCCCGTTAAAGTTAATTTAACGTAAAAATTCCAATAGAACTGTATTAGATTTTCTCCATTAAATTAACGTTATGGATTTTTAACGGATGTCTTAATTATACATTATTATTAACGGGAATACTGTATTACACAGATTAAAATCGGGTCCCGAGTCAACTCACAAAATCTTCCAGGATATGCTAATGTCACAAGTCTCACGTTACCTAGTACACTGCTTGGAAAATCAGGCGCAGCCCTGTTTACTCTCGCTGAGCATTTCCTCGCAGCGAAAGCAACCTCCAGTAGGCAAATCCATCTCTGCATTTAACGACGAACTTCCCTTACTCTCAAAGGAAAAATAAGCCTGGATCAAGCTGTAAATCGCCACTCCATTGCAAATGAAATATTCAAAGTGTGCTAGGCACAAGTTGAGAAGAGGATCCTTCTCAAATACGAGAGGGCTTTGGGCTGTCTTTTACTATTGTTTTGGTTTAGACGTTCAAGGATATAATTGAAGGGCAGCATTCACAAAATCAGACTAAATACGTTTACTGCATTCCCTGTGGCATGTGCAGAAGGGCCTGTTTTGACATTGTTTGGGAAATTTTGACATGATCCCTAAACTCAACATGGAGGAGGAAAAAAGGCCCTTCTTATTTACCTCCTAGGGAAAGTGTTGCCCTTATGCCACATATAATAGCAAATTGCTTTTTTTATGGCATGCATAACCTAGATGGGAAAAAATATGGCGCTTGAGGGAAGGAGGGAAAAAGTAAATGAAGTTCCAGGAATGTCATTCTGAAGTAATGAGGCATGGACAGAAAATATACCCCTCACATCATCGGATTGAGATGGCAGTCGAAATAGCTTCATTGAAGTGTCAGCACTCATCCATCAATCAATCATCCACAAGGAAAAATAGCGACAGTACAACGGGGCGGCTTTTATGGGATTTACTCATGGGCATAGGGAATAGCAGCTCAAATGTAGTTCTGACATGAAAAGCAAGGTGCTGATATTATTTTTTATGATGGGAGGATCATAAAGTGAATTGAGAACAGTGAGGTCTGTCTTTGCTTAACCTATTCAACTGGAAATGAACGGAGCTCAACTGGAAACGAGCAGAGCCTTCAGATGGGTTAAGATTGAAGCCTGCACCGTGCTGAGCACCAGCCATTGACAACAAAATTCTATTAAAGCAAAATCAATGCATTAGCATCGAGCTCCTCAGAAGCTGTTAAATTGCACAGCCCGGTTCAGAGTTATTAAGTGAAGTTGCACAAGGTGGGTCCTGCGGCACAGACCCAAAGGCAGCGAGTGCCGCGGCAAAACGCCACTTGGGAGAAACTACATGCCTATCTGCAGCCCCGCTCCTTTCCCCGAGCTTTTGGATTATCTAGAAAAAATATTTGGCTTATTGTAGCATCCGATGGGGGAAGTTCCCACCAACTTCAGACGACCCCGATCCTGTGCCCTGTCGCAGCTGGGCATTTTGCCGTCTGCTCTGGTATAAACCCTCCTTGCAGTATGTTTTGCCGCTTGCAGCCATGGCCAAGCCGCACGGATGCCAACACAGGCCGCTGCAAGGAGCAAGGAGCCCTCTTCCCACAAGAGGCAGCCCACAGCATCCAGGGCTGGGGCTCCTCACACTCAATTTTGGCAGAAAAGAGGCTTTCTCAGTGCCCCGTAGCTGGTGAGCCACGGGCTCGTGGTGATGGTAGGAAACACGGTCCCACCATCGGCCGCCCCAGCCCCAGCTGTGCCGGCACCTGGGACCCCAGAGCTGCAAACCCCTCTCAAGGTTTTTGGGAATGCCAGTCCCCCCAAGGGAGGTCTGGTCGGCCCAGCAGCGTGTTTTGCTCAGGAGGCTTCACTCCAGCACAGGCAAGTGCAGAAACAGCTACTTCATTTAAAATCTGGCCACAAACCTTTATTACACAGTGCTAAACCTTGATTATTTTGCCTGCATCACTATCCTCTGGGAACATTTTAGGTACACATTTGAATTAAGTGATTTTTTTTTTTTTACAATATGATATAAAAAAAGAAAATGTACATCTCTCCTCTCTCTTCCTCTGTACGAAACTGGATGAGTTGATAGTTTATCTGTCATATAAATCAGGTAACACAGAAAATCATTGCATCTTTTCTCTGTCGTATCTACTCAATATCTAGCGTTCTGACTTTTATTCTTATTGGAGATCATCAAAACATTAATTAAAAGCCTGGTGATCAAACAGCCGAATATTTATGATTCACATCCTTGCTTATTAACAAGTGGCATATTGATACACCACATATCCAAGCTGTTTATGCTCTTGCACTGCAATAAAGCAGTAAGAATTGTTACCCTTACACACTGCTTTGAGAGATTTATTCAGAAACCACAGCTCCCTTCCCGCCACCATCCATGTCAAAATAAACCATAGCACCATAAGAAAAAAGTTCTATTATAAAAGAGGGAGACGTAATTAGCATCTCTTTGGAGCCTAATATATAAGAATTTCAGTGGATCAGTCTCAGGTGTTTTTTCCAGGTCGTTATTATTTAAGCTGAGAGGGAGAAGGACACTTAACTTTAAAAATGGCTGTCATTAGTACAATAATAATTGTTGGTTTAAAAAAAAACAAACTTTGAGAATCCGCTAACAAACCTGCCTAGTAATTACTTGTCAATGCAACTTATCATGGGTTTTATTACCTACTTGTAAAAGTATTTTCAAGACTGACCTCCCTCGCTTTTTTAGAGATCATGGAGGATATAAGAAGTCATTTTAAAAATCAATAATTATATATTAACACGATAGGGGTTGAAGCCTTCCAAGCCAGTTTTACAGGCTATTGAGTCAACTCACACACTCGGATGGCAAGGATTGTTTCCCTAATTTTTGGTCTCTTTGCTTTCCTTAATCGTGTTTTGATAAAGCACCATGTTTATTGACTAATTTATACCAACAGTTCAGTTCCTAAAATAGAAAGGGATATTCCCACTGGGAAGCGTCCATGCGGGCTTTGCACGGACAGCAAGCTGCCCTCGGTGATCGGGAAAGTACAAAAGTAACAGAGTTTTGGCCCGGGGCAGCCTCTGGATGAGAGCTACCGAGCGGACATTTGGTCTCTGCTAATTACTAATGGCCTGATCCTGCCACGGAGGTGCTGCTCTGGTTCAAGCACAGCAGCTCCGGTCAGCCCTGGGTTCGTTCTTGCTGTGAATATTACCTTGCAATCAAACCTGTTGAGAAAACGCAAGGGAACGAAAGATGGCAACCGAATTTTGGCAGAGCTTTCCTCCCAGCAAAGAAATGGCTCTGCTCAGCACCCCAGGCCAGGCTGGGCTGTGGCCACCGTCCCCGTCCCCTCTCATAACGCTCAGGCTGGAGAAAGCGCCTCAGCTAAGTGGAGGTGGATCTCCGTCACAGAGGACTTTTGTCTTCGCAAACAGATATACGATGCAATTTATATTTAAAATTCTCTCTATAAAGACACTATTGATCACAGATTCCAGATCAATATGTTGCAATTACAGCAGGCTTTAAAGGCCATCTGTCCCCAGGCAAGAGCACTGATATAACCACCTCTATATATTTTGAAAAAGTGCTACTGGTATGTGCCCATCTTCTTACAGTACAACCTGACATATTATTTTTTGCTCCCAGGAAGCTGCTCCCAGGAGCTACATAGAGTTGTAATTCCTGTTTACCGGCCACCCAAGAGGAGACCTCAGACCACCTTCTCTTTGGGTTTCAGAGTCACAACAGGGTCAACACCACTGTGGTCTTGTTGGCCTGGGTTTCCTGCTCCGCCTCACAATTTATCCCACAGGTTGCAACTTTCCTTGTTGCCAAACCTCTGTCCTTGGTTGAAAATGATCAGCAAGAGGTTATCGAATTTCACTAAAACTGAGAACTTTTCAGTAATGGTGCTGAAGATTTTGAGCTGGACAGTGGTAGGTGTAAACTGAGCCTTTTTTATATGTGACAGCGTGGACCACAGCAAATGTAACATTTCAAAACTTGCAACTGAAGAATAAATTATACATACCTAAAAGCAGATTTCAATTCACATTTCACCAAATTGAGGTCCTAATTTGTCAGCACCTGAAGTCAAGTTAAATCTTTCTGTTGGTGGCCCTGCGTGAGCCACTAGGTAGTGATTCCAGAAAGAAATGTTTCCTGGATTTTCTTTTTTCTTCTTTTGTTAATTATTTCCTGCAGTGGTTGACATCACACAAGCACACAGAATTTAGGAATTTGTTCTCCAATCATCTCCGGAAGGACAGTGAAAGACTGAAAAAATAAAAATAGTGGGTTTACAGTGGTAATAGAAGCCAACATACCTTTGCAAATGAACGTGCCAAGTGTAAAAGCCCAGGGAGAGGGTGTGCATCCCACACGCGCTGTGCCGTGTCCTGCCAGCACGTTCCTAATCTTCCCTGCGACTGCCTCCCTCCCGTTCCATTTCAGTCTTCAGCTTTATTTATACCAACTTCTAAAAAACAGAAGCCAGATTCTGAATTCATTTATTCTGGTGTAAATCCAGAGCTACTCCTTCGAATTCAGTATATCTACCCTCCGTCTACACAGCCCCAAACATCGTCCTCACGGTCCTAACCTTGGATTCCTAACATGTTTAGATGGTTTTGAAAACAACTTCAGCAAACAGTCTCTAGCTCCGTGCAGATTAAATCTAAGGCACAGTCTGCACTTCAGAAGTTTTATGGTTATGTCAGGGAAGTGATTGCAAAACTTTGTTATTGATGTGACTATGCTGGTAAAAGTCCTAATGTAAGAACAGTTGTATCGCTATAAAGCACTTTATACTGGTACAGCTTATTTTGCTTTGCTGGACCACTTTTATACCAGTGCAAGCACTTTTATCCCGGTATACTTCAGTCTACACTAGTGGTCATTTTTTGTTTTAACTATGCTGGCAAAAATGTGAAGAGTAGATAAAGTTTAAGATGACACTGTTGTTTCTTGTACCAAAGTGTCTGTACAATATTTTCTTTGAGAGTATTTTTAAAAGTGAAATAGCTGTACCACTGGACTTAACTGCAGAGTAATAAACTTCCAGTTCATCATCACTCTCAGCTCATGAAATGTCTTCAGGCCTTTGTAAAAAGCCCTGTTTGAGACAACAGATTAAATACTAATCCTGGCAGATCGTACATCTCCGCTTGAGTTCATACCATCTAGCTGAGCAAACTTTTTTTTTTCCTTTTTTTGGCTCTAAGTAAAGGCAACAAATTCTTTCATTAGACTTCTTAGATGAGATAGCAGGGAAAAAAAAGATGAATATTTTAAAAAGCAAATGAAAATAACATCTTGCAAAAATGCAGCTACATTAAATGCAAGGACCGCTTTCCCTGGAAAGCCGCATCCCCACGGGGGCATCAGCCCCAGGTGAGGGATGTACTTACAGTACTTAAACATCCATGCAATTGTCTCAAATGTGGAAGATTTATATGGGCAACGTTTTCACTTACGAGCTGGTCCATGTAACATTAAAAAATACATATCTGTACATATCTAGGTAGATATGCAGCTAGACACAGATATCTACCCCCTATATACATTCGTATATTTGTGCATACACTGGCACACTGTCCATGTGTGTACGTATGTGTATCTATTTATAAACAGGCAATGATTCTGTGGCTGAAGTAACAGCTGGGCACTGTTGGCACCAAGCAAAGCAGCAGATATCTTCAGGATGTACAATGCAGTATTTTGGCTTTATAATGCAGCAAATGCTGGAATGTGCAATACAGGTTGCAAAAGCTGACAAGCTAAACAGTTCTTATTTGGCTCAGGGTACTTCACTGTCATATGTCTCTGGTACAATATGCCCTTTTGTCTAGTGCTCAGGCACCACTTATTAATCCTTCTGTTTGTTTTTCTGTACATTTGTTTTGGGTTTTATTATCTTGACTATGTCAGCAGGAATCATGAGCGATCCACACCCATTTTAAATACTAGAGCATAGTTGGCCATAATAGTAAATTTGACGGTTTTGCTCTGCCCCAGCGCTTGTGGTATGTAGTAAGTTTGGTATTGGCAGCGTCTTCAGGTTACATCTGTGACCCGTGGTGTTAGGTCTAGAATTTTGTTTAAAAAATAAAATTACAAAAAAAGAATCAAAAGCTCCTTTCTCTTTAAAAAAAAATGTATATACTACAAATTGCAAAAAGGAAAGATTAAACACATTTTTTATATTAACAACGCAAATGGGACTCCTTTCCGAGAGGACTCACGGTGACTTTATCTGTAGAATGTTTCAGTGCTTATGCACTAATTTTGTAACAAGTGCATGCTGTATAGAATATATTGCCTGTATACTTAGAGTGGAGGGGGGCCAAGCTGCTTTTCATTGTGCACTGCAGCTTCTTTGGATGAAAAGTTGCGCCTTTGATGCATTTTTATACTGTACATATTTGTATATATTAACTATATTGCCATGTTATGAACACAGATTTTGTTATATTTGCTTGTTTCGGTTTCCTACAAAAATTGGTCCATAATGGGGGATATTATTTTTTTTTTGTATAGAAAATATGCTTGTAATTTTTGTTTGTTTGTTTTCTTGGTCATCATCTTTTAATGGCTCATAAAGGAATTAGAGATGAGTTTTTGGAGGAACTCTGAGAAGCAAGTCTGTGTTTGCATGAGACCTGCCCAATTGCTGGCTATAAAGGGGGGCGGGGGGGAAGAGGGGAAATCTAAGTCAAATTTTGCTTTTAAAGCATGCTTAGTCCCATGGGAAAACTCATACATGTACAATTATTCTCTTTGTATTTTATCTAATAGTGCCTGAATTTTTTTTTAATGTCTTCTTGGAGGAACAATTCATAATTGTCAAAATTTGAAACATTAGCTTAATTTTGTTTTCATGACCTCTCATTTCTCCTCCTTATTTATTTTGTTGCTGTTTATAATGGGCCCCAAGGCCATTTCTGACATTGCAGTGCTCTTCTTCCACATTAAGGATGTTTTTAAAATTACTAAGATTATTGAGCCAACAGGCTGTTTTAATCAAAACCATGTTTCACTTGGTTTTGATGATTATGAATGGTCCTTACAATGGAAAACCGCCTTTCTGCTGGGAGGACCGTACCACCTAGTGGCCCCAAAGCTTCATCACAGATACGCATCTTCCCAATATTTACTGTCTTTCTCAAAGCCTAGCTGGCAATTTTGCTTCAAATTATTTGCTTATTATAACTAACTTAAACTAAACAAATTGATAATGTTAATGGCATTTTTTTCCCCTTTGGTTGATTGCTAAATAAATTTGTATAATTTATACTAGAGGAGATTACTGCTTTTATTGTTTTGGGTTCCCCCAAATCAATTATTAACAATCAGGACTATGTATCTCATTAAATTTAAATCAGGTCAAACCTATTTATCTAAGGCCTTTTCTGATTTACAGGAAGATGACTGTATTCCAGTGCATTTAAGATGTATTTCTGTGTATGATTTTTGCAGCATTGAAATCTATTAACGGTGATTTTTTGTTCTGTATTTTTACCATGGTAAATACATTGTAAAAAAAAAAAAATCCCTCAACTTTACCACAGAAAACATTACTTTTTATGCCCAGGGATTTTATTTTTTTTTTAATAAAATCACCGCAGTTTTAGAACTGTAATTAAAGCCCTGAATAATAGATCACACATCTTTATCTGTTGTGTTTAAAAGGAAAAAAATAGCCCAAACTGTTCACATAATCCTGAATGCCTCATTTCCATAAAAAAGGTTTCTATACATATATTATTTACATTTTTAAACATGGTAATTCTTTCCTTTGTGGCATAAAATGTCTCTTTTCCACTGCAGCTATTGGAAAGCGACTGCTCACATCTGAAATGTTATCGTAATTTGCATCAGGAAACCCAACTGCAGACATTAAGGACTTGGGTGTGTTCAATTATGATTTTGCTGGAGGCTGTCCCTCATTTTAATGCTGCACTCATTGAACTACCTTTCTGAAATCTAGCTGATATGGTTCACCATAGACATGCTTCACAACATCATTAGCTTTGCAAATGGCTTCATTTCAGTCAATGCAGACTTCAGTTTTGGCCAATTGTAAAATGGAAATTTGAAAAGGAAAAAAAAAAACAGATGCACTTAAAACATGAAAAGAATTATTTATATGATAAAAATATATTTAGATTTTCAAAGCACAAGACTGAACAGAAGTGCTCTTTTTATGCTTTCTGAAGATGTTACTGTTAAAAGTCTTTCTACATCAGGCTTAATAAATCTGTAATGACATTTGATGGATTGATTTTTGTGTGGGTTTTTCTTTTCTTTCTTTCTTTTTTTTTTCCCCTTTCTTTCTCTGTAGAGAAAGAAAAAGACTGACCTGGAGAGGCTGTGGGAGTAAAAAAATAAAATTAAAAAAAAACCACCACAGGAATGTGCCTGTTTCAGTAAAACTCACGAACGATTTCTAGCAGCCTCCTTTCCCTTAAATAATAATCACTTAAAATAAGCAAAAGAAAAAAAAGAAATCCAACTACACTACCGCGCATTTGTTTCTACAGATCTTTTTCTTTCCCTCCTCTGGCTCCTCTGACCACTCCATGCCTGGGTTATTTATGGTGTAATCTACAGCGAGGCATTGGGCTGCTGTCACACAAATTCAAGGCTCGCTAGCCATAAACCAGGCATGATTGAGATACCAAACACCCTTCTCTCAAGTGCTCCACCTCAGACGGATGGCTCTGTTTAACACTTAGTTTCCCTAAGCACTCCCTCGTCCCCCGTAACGTCCCCTCCAAGCCGGGCGATGTGTCACGAGCCCGAGTGTGGCAGCGCACGCCGGCCCGGCCGGGATGGGTTATTTACTGCCGATGAGTCAAAGCTCTCCGTGGCAGAGATTCCCCAGACTTGTACTCATTAAATTTTGATGGGTACAGTATCACCTGTTAGCCATGCTTAATTGCTGCCGCTCTTGCTCGCCGTGATGAACTGTCGAGCCCACCTCATTCCCCCGCCCCGCTGTCGCACTTCTCCGATTTCCTCTAAACCTCCCGCCTTTCCCAAGCAGCCCTCGGGGTCTTTTCCAGCCTGGCACGGAGGACAGGGGACAGCAGGGCAGCACCCATCCCTGCTCCAACCGCCCAGCCCCATCGCGCAGAGCCAAAGCCGACGAAAGGCGCTGCGCCCTCCTCGCCCCACCAGCCGCTCCTCGGCGTGAGCGTCCCGCACCCACGGCTGACCTGCACCGGCCACCCTTCAACTTCTACACACCGACCAGGTAGTTCGTTAGCGACTACGCTTACAAGACAGTGCCTTGGATCCTGCAATGCTGACTTTTTTTTTTTTTTTTTTTTAAGTGGTTTGGTTTTTTTTTTTTTAAAAGGAATATATTGCACACATTTCAAGAAACCCCTCTAGGGTAAAATAAAAAATATATATAGATGGCTAAAATAACAAATGAATCATAAAACTTAGAGATGGAAAAGGACTATTAGATCATCCAATTTATCTTGCTGTCTGACAATACAGGTTTGTTCCCCGCAGACCGCTCCCCAGGGCTTTGTCTAGCCTTTCTGACTTAACTCCAGCACGCAGGGTCCTCTGCCACTTTCCTGGGAAGAACAGTTAATGGTTTAGGCATGTTTTATAGGTACAGGGCCAAATCCTGGCCTGAAGGGAGTCTCACCTGCAAGGCGCACAGGCGTTGACCCCGAATATTTTAGCGACTCCACAAAGCAGCAATACACGCGCCACTTGAGCGTGTTTTCACCTCGTGCCCTTGCACACGGCTGCTGGCCCACGCCACCCCGAAAGGCTGCGGGGCCAAGACCGTGGTCTGCAAGGGGCCAGGTCCCCTCTGTCCCAGAGCCCCGGTCTAGCCGGCTGGGCAGGATTGGGACTGGGCAGGATTGGGACTGGGCAGGATCAGGACTGGGCAGGATCAAGCGCCTACCCATGCTCCAGCATTCCCCTATTGATGGAGACTGCCAAACCAGCTGTAGGCAGCTCTCAGCAGGCTTACGAGACTGCTCTAATTTATTCCAAGGGTTTGAACTTGTATCTTTTTTTTTTTTTTTTTTTTAATTATTGGTGATACACTCCAGCAGAAGAACAAACAAACAAATAAAATCAACCCTTCAGCTTCTCAGATGGATGTTTTGGCTACAGGGCAACTTTGAAAGCTGGTTCAGTTGTTGTTTTTGCTTTCATTTTTTGCTGCTCCTTAAAACTGTCTTGATTTAATAAAAGTTAAATGTTTTCATAGGAAAATCAGGCTGGGTGGTTTGTGATTCTTTTATGTACAACACGAATATTACATTATTCAACAATTCAGGAATAAATTTAATTCTGTCTACCTTCTACCTTTGCTGAATGTTTTACAATTTAAATAGCTGGTCTGACAGTGAAGTCCGGGTACTAAGGAGAGATGGCTTAGCTCCAGAAGGGCACCAAGGTCATGGTACAAAGGACTTCAAGTGGGACATCACCAAGTGTGTGGGAGGCAGGAGAGGCGAGCCTGGGACCGAGGGCTGGGGTTTGCCACGCCAGGAGTGGGATTATCCGGCTCACCTTCCCGAGACACCACAAAATGGGAAGGATCCACTCTTTGCTCTGAAATTTAAAAGCACAAAAGAGCCACCCGAGCTGGCCGCCCTTCACAGACAGGCCCGTTCACCGCCCCGATCCCCTCCATCCAAGGGCGAGGGGGTACCCGAGCCGGGGACATTTCCGCGTGGGTCCATCACTTACACAGGAGCATGGACTGAACTTTCCTGGGAGTTTGCACGTGGCTGATGCCACACGTTCCCGAGGCAGCCTGGGGCACGGCCGCTGGGCACACCGCACCCAGCACAGCGGCTTGAGAGGTTGATGTCACTCAGGGCAGTTTATTAGGAAGATTTATGGTTGGGAAAACAAAAGTTTAGAGGCACAAAAGCCTACCCTAAATACGCTCAGCATCTGTTCCTGGTTCATGCTGACTCCTCAGCCCCAGCTCAGAGGCGATTCTGGAGCAAACTGAGCTTTTAACTGGGCTCCAGACCCCAGGCTGAGGACAGGGAAGGCTGCAAAGGAAACAGCCCTCATGGACAGAAAAGTAACAAATATCATGAGAAAAACAATCCAAAAGGGAGTATAAGAGGTCAGGTTGTATCAAGTTTCTCCCCACTACTGGGTGGAGCTTTCCTCGTTCACAGGAGGGAGTGGAGGTCCTGAGGATGATGATGGGGATCCTCCCAGTACACAGCCCACACAGACATCCCAGCTGCCGGCGCTCACTGCACCCAGGGCGAAGAGCTGGGAGATCCTCTCCTCCTCCTCCTCCATCCACCAGATCCCACGGGGACCAGGGCTGCGCTGGTGTTGGCAGTCGCGAGCGGGGCCAGGCTTTTATCACGGCAGGTAGAAATAACCAGCCACGCCAAATATACGCAGCAAAATTTAGGCTACGCGCACGTGAGGACTGAACGTGGTCCTCCTCAAACGATGTTTTCTCACACGCCCTGTTTTTGCCGATCAGCAGCACACTTGGCACCCTAAATGAGTAAGCAGAAAAAGGGTTCTGCTCATACGGGATTCAGTCAATATGAGGATACAGTGGTAGATAAAGGCAGCAGAAAACAGGGTGAGAGCTGTCGGTAGATTCCCAGCTCCCCACTGCCCCGGGACTGTGTGGTACCTTAAACACCAGCCACATGCCCTAAAAGGAGTTCTTAACCAAGCCGTGCTTTGGGGAAACACAGTTCAAATACCACCTTTATTTTAACCTCAGCACATCAGACCCCTGCAGCCTTGTGGAGCAAGGTCCAGACCACTCCGTTTTTGTAAAATTTAGGACTTTGGCAGAGTTTTCTGCAGCTCAAACAGTAATCCAGGCTAAGCACTTTGATATCTCCTCTGGTTCTCCTGCAAAATACACCTAAGTCCCTAAAATATTAAGTGCATCTCACATCTAAAGGGCCCAAGCGAGGGAGGAGGAGGCTTGTTGCAGAGATGATCAGATAAAGCTCAACACTAAGAAGAGCATTTGGGAAACAAAGACTGCCTACGCTGAAAATATTTATTACAATGGTACTGTCACTTGAAAGGTATTTACAACATTTTTAGTACAAAAAAGACATACTTTTGCTGGTGAAATTATGCTTTTATGGCTGTAAGATATTTAGGGACTTTGTATAGATGTGGTGATGAACGCCGCCTTTGAAATTTTGGAGAGACTCTGGCCTACTGGTTGTCCCTACAGTGACCAGCCAGAGCAGGGCTGCGATGCTGAGGTTGGACATTTCAGGTGCTACTGCAAGGGAAGCATTAAATTACATAAAAGGAATATTGCCCAGAGAACTATACCTTAAATATGAAGTTTCTTTTTTAAAAAAAATTGATGCTAGTTTTACATTAATACTCAGCTTTAATTTATAATGATGCTTAATTTATAATGATGCAAATATAGCTACAGTTCCTCAGTTACCAAAAGTCCTTTCTGCTGGTAGACTAGCCCCGATCTTTATTTTTAAAGCCTTCTCAACCAAATTCACTGAAGCGGGCTTTTTGAGTATGCAAGTCAGTAGCGTGGCACAATTCAGGTGTGATCAAGGATTCCTGAGACCTGGCTTTATAATTCCAGTGCCAAAGATCGCTGACAAGTAAAAAAACCAAAAAGCCAGAACCAAAGCCAAATCCAAAACATTTATTGTACCAGGACATTCAAGTATTCCCATTTAGCTGACAAGAACTGAACAGCATTACAAGCGTTTGAGAATTTTGTTTGCTTGTTTTTCTGAAGTAACTAATGAAATATCAATAGCTCTGGATAAACTCATCCCAGCATGCACTCAGGTTAAATTAACAAAATGAGAAGCCCCTGAGCTTAGGAAAACAGCAATAATGCTAGGCTACAGAAGGCGGAAATCGCTTTTTTTATATAAAAAGTCCATCTGTAAGCAATTGTGCTAATGCTTTAGAGATGATCAGCTCAGGCTTTTGAGACGAACAGAAAACAACCAACTTTCTTATCGGGAAAGAAAGTTTTCAACCTGAAAACAGATTCTGTCAAAATGTCAAAGCCCCAGATTCAGGTTCTGCTAAAAGAGGCTTTTGCAAGACCCAATTTGAACAGAAATGCTGAGTTCAATTACCTTTTAACCTCAAGCACAGGGAGAGAGAGACAAGCAATAAAAACCCAAACACAATGCTGAAGGTAAATCAGAAAAAAACCAGAAATTAAGAAGTGCTAAATCTCATCCTGATCTGACTTTGTGGAACCCACTGAGCAAACGCACAATGCTAACATTGAGAAGTAAATTGGGAAGGTATTTCCATTAAGATGTTATTTGCACTCATGTTTACCAAAAAATTGAGCCTGAAAAATACATTATCTGGACAGTAAAGATAACTGAAGTGCAGAGCCATTTCTCCTCATTTAACTCAGAACAGAAACCTGTAAGCAGATATACAAAATACCTTGGCCTGCTGGCTGAAAAGCTGGGGGGTTCTGGAGGTTTTGGTGAGAGGTAGTTGGAGGAACACAGGAGGAAGAAAAAAAAAAAATGCAAGTTTGATGAAAATGTATTTTGGAATTAATTACAATTTCACTCAGTTGTTCTGATCTTCTCTTTTCCCAAACTATTTATACTCAACTTTGACATTAAAATTTCATTCAGTTAGCTCAGAATGACTTTACTTAGCAATGTTTAATTAGATTTTTGAGAACATATATATTAAAAATTCAGAAGTACCCTAAACTGAAAAAACATATTTTGTGACAAAATGTCAACTTTCTTTTAATTTGATAAGAGGGGGCATTTTTTGCTTTAAGTGAAAACTATTTCCTTATTTTCCAGAATTAGCAGAAATGCAAGAGGTCTGTCATTTCCACAGCTCACACAGGTAACTCAGGCTTCTACGGTTCACTATTTACCAATTGTTCCAATAAACTGCACCAAAGATGGAGGGATGAAATCGCAGAAAGGTTCTTTGCAAGTAATTATTCAACAAGAGGAAAAAATCCGTAATTAGGTCATGACTTTCAGAGAGGATTAATGAAAACATTTTATATATGTAAAATGAGTTTTAAATGCCAAAGCGTTCCATAATTCTTTATTAGACCAGATTTGCTCCTGCAAATAGTTTTGTACCTAAGATTCACGCAGGGAAATGTCTGTCTCATAGTGATGTGTACCGCACTGTAAAATGCATCATTTAATTAATCATAAAATGTTGAGCAGTCAGAAATAATGGTAGCCAGCAGCTAAACTGCACACTAAATCTGCTCTGTGGCAACACATTTCAGTAAATATTGATAGGGTGAGAAGAGAAAATCAGAGATAACGTTTCTGTATCTACAGATTTCTTTTGGTTCATCTCACTTGTCGGTGAAGTTTTCTGGTTGTACCGTGATTTCTGCTCCACGGATTATTTAAATAGGTCAACACCTTTCTGCATGTATGGTCTATTCTGGGGCAGCCGTGTTTTTGTTTTATTTTGATCTACTTTCATGCAATTGCTAATTAATTTAGGAATCTAAAGTAAACTTGGCCTTAAGATACACAGCACCTTCCGCACAGCGAGCTGGTCTGTCTCTCCGCAACGGCTCGTCTCCTCCTTCAGCCTGTTCCAGGTGGCTCTTCTTTGCTAACATCGCCATCTAATGCCCAAACCCACGCTAAGCCCTCGAAACACGATGCTGTGATTGCCTTCTCTGCAACATCGCCTGATCAAGATGCTGCTGAAAGCCATCCCTTTGCCCACCCTAGAGCTTCCCCCAGTAATAAGAGGGAGTGAGCGGAGCAACGATGACTCTTTGGAAGTGCTCCACACGCAGACTGGAGGTAACAACCTTCCCCCATCCTACAGAAGCCGAGACACCTTCATGAAGCCTTAAACAACAGAAGAAGCGAACTCCTGGAGGCTGCAGAGCCCAGCTCAGCCTGGAAGCCAGCAGTGATGATATTCTGCGTGTAGGGAGCTAGGGATAACCTCAGTGGAAACAAAGGGAGCAAAATTCTAAAGAGGGCGAGGTGTCACCAAAATCCAGAGTTCCCCAGTGCCAAGCTTCACTATCCTGCAGAAAGATCCTGCTTGGTCCAGAGCTAAGGACGTTGCTTTGTTTTCATACAAAATGTACAGAAGGAATATAAAGCTGCTGTATCTGCCCTAAGCAGGTCAGGCTCAGGTCAACCAGAGGCAATAATAAAATTAAGAACGGATGATCCGGGGAGATACCACACTTCTACATTTAACTCTTTTAAAGAAGGAGATGGCATACTTACAGGTCTGTGGTCAGAGAACAGAGGCCAGCATGGCAGCCTGAAAAGTGTCAAACCAGAGCATTTCTCGTTTCGCAATACTATGCTCAACCCAGCAACCTTCTCTCTGGAATTATGCTGCAACAGCTACTAATAGCTACCAATTCTTGCAATATTTCACATACCTATTAATAATGAACTATTAATAATGAACTCCCAACTAAATAAAACTACATACCATGGAACCGACTCTTGTTACAGATAAGAATACATGTCAAAATGGGCACTCTTGTAATTAGCATGTAGTTACTCAATCTGCATAATTACACACAGTAATCATGCTGTAGCATGTTTGGAAATGCCAGATCTCATTTTCCCCAGTAATCCTAAGTCATATGAATATCTTCTGTAGGAACTACTACTTTAGATGTTATGAATTAATATTAAGATGAAATTGAATTAAACGTACTGATTTTAATGTCACGAATGTACTCATAACTATTTTTTCCCCTGAGAACCATCTGCAATTTAGAGACTTGCTAATCCTAATTAAATGCACTTTTCTCAAGTGTGTGCAAATGAACAGAGAAATCTGCTCAGTAACGCACTTGCATATTTCCTCTTTCACAAAGGGGAAGAAGAAACTGTTTTGTGATTTAATATTACATCTTCATAAGAGAAAATGAGTGTTGCTTCTTCATAATTTCAAGACGTACAGTGGTCTATGTATTGTATCTCAACTGGTAATTTATTAAAAGCATATGAGGAAGATCCCTCAAACAAGTGTTTATAATGGTGATCTGAACACTTACAGTCACTGTAAAGTAACACTATTTTAGTTATGCGTTCTAGCATTTTAGACAGTACTTGAAGTCCTCTGATACTCTGCTTGGAGGCAACAAACAGAACCTGGCACTCTGCAGGTTACTGTGCAAACCAGTTATCGCAGGGTTTCACTAGCATGAAAGGGATAGAAACCAGAGCAGACCATGGAGTCAGGAGCACATCTCGCCAACCCCCTAACTAGAGTAACCTTATCAACACCAACAGTGAAAAGATACCTGAACTTTATTCACCGACTCCATTTCTTTTTTGTTTTGGCCTTCCCCACAAAGAAAGTCTTAAACCTTTCCATTAACCCAGCTTAGGCTGGGAATAACATTTACTTCAAAGCAGTGGGGCAGAGGGAAAGTTTTAGCAGTATTAATGTAGCTCACAACTGAGGAACCAATCACATGACAAAAGAGACGTGGTAGCACTGAAAAAAACACCTCCGAAATCCCACACTGAAGATGCAATAGACTTGAGGACAAAAAGACTTTTCAACCTTCAGCTGAATATCCTTGTACTGGTTCCGTATCTTTAACGCCTCCCTTTCAGTCAGTTAGTGAGCATGCATCTATTGTCTCCAAATCAGTCTAGCTTATCTGAAACTAAAGGCAAAAAGGACACTTAGCACTCCTAAGAAGCACCAAAGGAAAACCATGGTTAATAGTAAACATGACTTGCAAAGCTCACGCTTGTTCCTGTACCCTGTCTAACCCTGTTGTCATTAAGCACTGCACAGAATGTTACCCTAAGCCCAGCTGAACGCCGTCAGTAGCAAGACTGCAGGACCCCTCGTGGGTGCACCACAGGCACTGTACAAACCTGTTATTTCTAAAGCAAGTGACAGATCCACACACTGCATCATTTTGTTCTTAAGCTCTCACACTTGGAAGCTTTTATCCTCCCCAGCAGCACTGCTTTTACTTAAGTCAAGAAACTAGTCTAATCTACAAGCCTTATCACAGCAACAAGTGCCAGCCTAGTAGAGGAATCAAAAGCTTAACCTGTGATGTCAATGAGGCTGTGGTCACTCATATAAGTGCGCTTAAGTGTGGTTGAGGTATGTTGGGGATCTCATCTGATGAGCTCCCTTTCTCTCGAGGACGAGTTGCCTTTGACAAGTCTTTTCAAGCTGTCTTCAAAGCTCATAATCTAGTTTTGAGATATGGTCAGAGGTGTTGGTGAAGTCTGACACCTTAATCAAGTTCCAAAAACACATCAGACCTAGAAATTTTTCAGAACATATTTGGTTTCAAAAACAGTTTAAGCCCATACAAATTCTGAAATCTCACCAAACCCCCCCCCCCCCGCACAACCAAACCAACATGCTCTCCTCATAATGTTATTACCACAAAAAAATCCATACAATAACTCAATTTCCTCCTTTGAAGGAAAATAACTGAAAGAGAAGAAACAAAAGGTTTCTTCTGTTTTAAGAGTTTTCCTCTTAAGCCTCACAGATGGATTTTCTGGGAAGCAGCTGAATATTTTCATATAAGCAACCGAACAGGGCATGAATTTGGTTTTGGTTGTTGGCAGGTTCTCCTTCTCCTGCTCCCCCAGCGGTGCGAGTATGACGGACAGTCAAGTGAATATGAAATTCCAGGCAACTCATTTTAAGCTTTAAAACCAAGACACAGAAACCAGTTTTGCAAAACACCAAGTCTATATTTACATCCACATGTAATAATATACTCAACTAAAGTGAAATACGTCATAAATTAAATGAGTAATGTGTGCCTACTGCTTGACAACTTCCGGTTTCAACAATTAAAATAAACCAAAATGGAATGAAATAAATACATAAACAAAAAAAAAATCAACAATTTGTACCTCTATATATGCACTGTTATTTCCAAAGAAACATACAAAACCAGTAGTATCCCAATAGTTAATACTGATGGGCAAAGTGTATTCTGAAGTACAGGGCTGTGCTGCCATGGAATAGAGTCTTCATGTCCATTTTTCCATTCCAACCCCAAGATACCGACCAGAAAAAGCCTTGAGGGAAACTGTACCAGCATGAAGGGAGATTAAAACCAAATAAGTCTTAGGTCTGTTTGCTGAAACATCTTAAAAACCAGCCCCATACATTTTAATCACAGAACCCCGTAAGGTACACAGATGATAGTTACAGCATGCATTCTATAAGACTCATTGAAAGATCACGCAAAAAAATAGATTAACCATTTTCCAAGTGAATTCATCTTCAAAAAATAGGCTATAAAAGTGCAAAACTAGGAAAACAAAAATCTAGATTATGTACATATGGCTCAGCTTATGAACAGGAAAAAAGGTAAATAGTGTACAATTTCCTGATACACAGCACTTCATTACATCGCCAGTTTACAGAAACATTAAAAATAGGTCCCATATACAGGAACTAAGACATACAACCGGAACATCTCAAGTTGCATAATGAAAAAACAAGAGTTTCGAGGTTTTGCTATTTTACATTTGCTGTATGAGGGAAGAGAGCAAAACGAACAGTGCAAAATTTTTCATTTTTTGTTTTACTAAAATATATGGAAGTCAAAGCCAGGTACAGAAGAAATTAAGTCTTAACTACAGGCTTTATGAGAAGCAACTAGGAACGCAGGTCGAAGTATGCAACAATTCTGCTTTACTGGCTGGTAACTGGCCATCTTCCCTTTACAAAAATTAAACTGCATGTGCATTAGAAAAAACTCTTGTTGTCTTCACAAAAAAATAAAAGGAGATATTCTCCCATTTACAGGTTATTTCTCACTTATTTTAAACACCCAGTAGATGCTAAAACTCGACATCAAGAAGCTTCCAAGCACAGTCAAGCAGGCTACACCATAGCCACATCCCTTTTGAAGTCTGTAGATCCCATATTCATATTGCAAGTCTGTCTGTTTGTGACTTTACAGTTTGGAGAAAGGTGCAAAGTAGTTTTCCTCTAAATGTAACTGTATTGAGTTTAGTACAAAACTAAACATTTGAAACATTTAGATTAGTATTGTTTCTCATGCAAGTCCTAGGTATTTTCTGCTGTAAAAGTTTGTATGTTGGTAGAGATGTTTAAGAGGCTTCTCTGAAGAACAGCAACCAATGCCAAGAGAAGAATCCAACCGTATTTCAGGAATGCCACACTGAAATCCAAATGTCAAGTATTGCCTCATCCTTGCATTTAAAAAGATGCTGGAAACAACCCCAGGGAAACAGATCCCTCCAACACACTGTGGTCTTAACACATACAAGGCAGATCAGCATAATGTCAGCACCGTTGCTTTGATGTTCACAACATTTATAAACTGGACAGTTTCAGACAGTTTATTTGGAACTTGTTTTAAAAAACTAACATAGTTCAACAGAAAAAAAAAGACAGATGAGAAACTTTCACCTTTATGAAAAAGGAGCATTAAGCCAACAGGATTTCAACTTCAGTATTTACAGTTTACCTGAGGTGCAATGTTTATATATTCTTTCAAAGAGAAACTCTTCAGCAGCGCTCAAGTATGTAAAAATATAATTCCTACCTAATATTTGGTCAATTAATTCTAATGAAAAATACTCAAAAGTCAATGTCAAGATATACATTCTCCACACACCTTCATAAACCAATTGTTTAGACTACTTTTTATGGCTATTTGGTAAAAAATGTTAACAGAACCAGTATTATAAAACTGTAGTGTTTCTATAAACAGTACAATCACAGCTTAGTTCAGTAGCTTTCACCATTCATTTTTCTTCAAGGGATGAACTGCAGGTATAACTCCATAGAACATGCGCTTGTGTCCTTAGACCTGGGGGGGGGGGGAGAAGAAAAAAATATAGTTTTGTGGTATACAACTATAAAATAGTACAACACATTTTGTTGTGAGGAGTATCTTCAAAACATAAAGGGAATTTCTTCCACACCCTTGTATAAGTGTATTTAGAAATTGATATTGTCATATAAGGTCTGTGTCTTGTATTTGCCAAATAAAAGGTGGCAATCAAGTCTACTTTTGAAGATACTCAAGCCCCAAGTAGAAATACAGGCAGGAAATTGAGTTAGTTTTAACAAGAACTAGACAAAATTATGTCTAGTAAAGGGACAATAAAAGCAGTAAGATTAGAAGAATATCAAGAAATAAAGTGAAGTATTTTAAAAGCTGTCAACTAGACATCAGATAGCTCTGCTCCCCAGATATGTTAAATCTTTCCATAAAATAGTACGTGCTGGTCCAGGTGCTATACCATTCAAGACACTCTCCTTAAATTTGAATGAGAAAAATTATCTGTAGCTCTGGGTTTGAAAAAAGCATACAGATATATTTATTTATAGTCTTATGGAGTACTTATCTCCTTAGCAGCTAAGAATGTTGCAAACACAATGGGGTTGTTAAGTTCTGAGACACAGCTACAAGAACTGAAGAGATGAAGCACGGGAATTCAGAACACCAGGCTAATTCTTTTCACTTGACCTGTTTTCCTAAGAGGCTACACCCACCCCTCAGTCAAACAAAAGTAAAACTATTTGGAACAACCTCTCCAGTACACAAAGATAAACTGTCAAGGAGTTATCAGGAAACCCTTACTTCCCCATGAAATAATCCACCAAGAAAAGTCATCTTGTTTGAGGCAATCTTCAGAAGTTGTAAAATGAGTAACATCTTCACATTTTCAGGAAGGACTAACCAACATAACCTCTCATAGGATTCATGAACTGTGATAAGAGGCACTTCCTCTCATTTCTAGTTCTCCACACAATGTTCCCCCACCACCAAGTACTGACTTAAGGGGAAAGCCCTTTCGTTGGAACACTTCCCACTGGTATTGTAACTGATTAATATATTTATCTATTGTTAGCCCTTCCATATCTTTTAGAAAAGCAGCACCTATATACTTTTTATGCAAGCCATTACCACTATTCAAAATAACAAATGCTGCTACACCAGTATTTGGCTGACTTTGTAAGAGAGGGGGAGTTTGTATTTTCAGCTCTTGTGGTTCAGACTTTCATAACCTCTCATCATGCTATGCAGCAACCTTTGATGCTACGAGTACATAATGCAACATTTAAGTAACAATTAGTTCAAAAGGCTTGTTTACCGTTTCTTGAAGTAAACGATTAAGTCTTCTTGTCACTTGGTCGAAAGTGTGCATTACCAATGAAGCTTTCATAACTTCGCTTTTGCAGCACGCTGCTAGATAAGTGTTGGTATGACACTGATCTCTTTCCTGACAAAAATTAATTTAGAGGAGTTAGAATTATTTCCTGCTAATCTAATTGGTCAAACGTTCAATTATGAGCAGGTCTACGTCAGCATCCAGAATCCCAGCATACCACAGATGCTACCACAAATCATCTCACGAGCAGGGCCCAAGAAAATAGATATTCCTAGTCCTATTAAAAGATTATATGAAATTCAGTATCCAGAAAAAATACAAGGAGAACTAAAAGTATTAATTTAACAACTTTGTTCTAAGCTGTATACATGTGATGTCCATCTCTCCAGGTTTTGCTCATTTCATTCGCAAGAAAGAAATTTCCTTGCTTAACTCATCATACAGCAGGCTTCACTTTAAGAAGGTTTAAGTGCCGCAGTACATTCCATAGCATGATGCCTACATACCCAGTTTCTGTATTTGTTTGAAAATTGAAATTTTGAATATGAGTATTTGAGAGGAAAAACAGGTATACTACATTATTGCCATCGTAGATTATATGGCAATTGTGACACTGCAAAGAGTGTTAATATGCATTTACTTGAAGACCTTTGTTAAGCAATTTTCAGTCTAGTATACAGGTAATTTTATGTTTATCCAAGACCATTAATTCAGATTTATATATGTGAAATCAATGCCTGTTCCATATTAAGTCTTATTAGCTTAAGCAAGCAGTCAAAAACACTTCATAAAATTAAGGAAAAAAGTCAAGAATCATTACTCCCACAGGATACAAAAAGCCCAACTGCCATCCATATTCCATGAAAGCTTTAAATGCAGCATTGAAAAAACCTAGCAAGCTTTAATTAAATTAAAATGGCAAAGCTAAATTAATATTTCAACAGAATGTACAAAGCCATTGGAGTGTGTCATGAGCAATTGTCTTTAATTTGCAGCCTCTGCCAGATCAATCAGCCAACAGGTTATCCTTGATAGCATGTTGCCATTGCAAAGGCAACTAATTTGAAAATAACACAAACTGAGTGGTTTCAGAATGTTTCTGTCTCTTCAGGGCAACACAGAATGGCAGAGCTTACAAGCAATAACGGAAGGCATCATGGTTTAATCAAGTTTGCCAAGTGGAACATATTCTCATGACAACTTGATCCAGCATTTAACATGCGACATAACATGTTCATAGAGGACCTAAATAACGCTGCCACAAGGCACACAGGCCCTTAAAAAAGGTTTTGACATCACGTTTTTATTGAACTCTGGTGATATTATAAAAGACTACAGAAACCTGCAGGTCTACACCTGCAGTACTTTACGTATGATATCTTACAAAATACATCTCTGAGAAGTTGCAACTCTTAGACAAACAGTTGTACTTCAGCTTTTTAACAAAAAGAACAGAATTTGCAGAAATGTTCATCTTCACTGGCTCCACCCACATTAAAACTCAAATACTGAGAAGTTTGCCTGTCTGCTACCCTATACCCTCTCAAACAAGTATCAAGGTTTGGGCTGGGTACTTCTAGGCAGAATGGTTGGAAAACTAGGAAGTTAGCCTTAAAAACCTACATATTGCACAGAGCTTTTATTGAAGTTGCTAAGAAAACCCATAGAGGGGGTCTTGTTTCACAAGTCTTTCCAATGTAGGTAACAGCCATTAAAAGTTGCTTTTCTTGCCCTGAGACAGCACTGTGTAACAAACAATGAAATCTTTATTTCCGTGACAACAATACTGTCAAATTAGTTGCAGCCATAATTTTGAGAGCTCTAAATAACAAAAACCAGTAGAAAGTTCTTGACTACAGGCCGCTGTCTCCAGGCTTGTACCAAAGAGGAAGAAAAGCCTACCACAGAGATTTTTCTGGCAGACAGGTGGAGCTTTCAGAAGAACAAGGTGGATTCCAATGAAGTTATTGTTTAAAAATAGTATTGCATCAACTGCTACTTCAATAGGCTAACCTCACTAAGACTACTGGCAAATAAGAGAATTTCCTTATCCCCAACATACACTAATGCTGGATCCCAAGGAGCAAGAGACTGCCCACCATCTAGTCCTTAGGGTACAGACTACCCGTCTAGCTCGCTGAAGCTGCAAGAGTTTTTAACTTTCCCCTTCCTGTTTTCATGAAAATTAATAGAGTTTTATAAAACATCAAGAGCATTCCCTCAAAATCCTGAATGTTCTATCTGCTCAACAGATAGCAATGTCATGACACACAAGTCTTCAGTCAGTGCAAATTAACATCATTTAGTCTTTAAGGACATCAAATGTTGAGATCACACATTAAGTTCTTAGCTGCCATCAACCATTGCTTTAAAAAAAAAAAAAAAGTCTTGCAAAATGCTGTAAATTCCATAACTGCATGAATGACTTCTGTGCTCAGAAAAAAAAAAACCAAACCACCTGTATTTCATTCTCTTAAATCACTAGGAATCAAAAGACAGCAACAACTTTTGTCCTGCTGCCCATCCCTCTGCATTCTATGCATAACCTAGTGCCCATTTTACATTCCTCATAGCAATTCATGGTACAGTTCATGGACACAGACAACACTCTTCATGAAACTAGGAATTAACTCCATTTCACAACCACTTCAGTGAGTCAACTGTGATGCTGGCTTTTCCTTTATCCACTCCCCATCCAGACTGGAAACAGAACACTAACACTTTCCTTCATCCTTCCATAACCCACTAGCAAGCCTGAATATTTATGAAGCCCACAACCCTAAAACAAGCAAGCAAAAACCAGAACAGAGTTAGCGAGTAAACTTTTGCCACATAACTAAATGCAGGTTTAGTATTTTGCAGTTCACTTTGACCTAAGGTAACACACCTCTGCTTGTTATGAACCCAGACTACTTCAGAAGAATAATCTTACTGCTTCCAGAGAATGGGAGTATTCACAGAGTTTAAGAACTTAGCAGAGACTTTAGGACTACACAGCACACACACGCTATTCATTTTTATAACAGGATCTTCATTTCAAAATTCAAAGTCCTATATTTATAGCTAAGTCCATACTGACCTCAGCTCAAAGTCATAAATACCATCTTCTACAAATAGTCAGACAACTGCATAAATATCACCTAGCACCTTTTAATCTTGGCCTCCTGCTAAGTTTTGAAAATGTTGACTAAGAATAAAACACAAAAAGCATGTATTTCATAGAAGTACTAATGTTTTCCAAATACATCACAAAACATTTATCTCTGCCAGGCCCAGAATTTTCCACAAAGCATTGCTACTTAGTGCAATGAGACACCATAATTAGAAGAGCAGAAATACATTGTTTTGATTTACCAAAGTATTCTGTTCCTAATAAAAACTAAACATTATAAAAACCCAATGAACAGAGGTATAAGACTTAAATCATAGTTTTATGATTTGCAATCCATCCTTTTCTGCAACTGAAGGGAACAATTGTCCGTGATAGCCTTTTTTTTTTGTAAGAGGTTTTATTAATATTCCAGATGGTCCAAGACTTCTTGCATATTAAGCAGAAAGGCTCATTCCATATCCTGGATTAGTTAGCATGTCTGGAGTACCCTGACGAGCAAACAATACATGTTTGCTATCAGAGACCCATGGCAGGGGGGAGGAAGGAACTTGAGGAACTTTAAATCCCCCTTTAAAATTCAGACCTTTCATGCCTAATTCCCCAAGCCAGGAGTTTGCTGAACCTGGATTTTAAATTTAAAATCCAAGCATTGACTGGACTTGGTGAAGTACAACTTTATTTTCTCTGTTTCAAGGTAGGTACACGCTCATATTTCATTCACCTTCCTTTGTAATGGTGTAAGACATTTAACTAGGAAGGAGATACAGTACCTTCTACTGTAGAGCTGGTTACTTGGCCATTGCTAGATCCACAAGAACTGTAAAGTGATCCAGAGCTATACGGCTCATAAGGTTTGAGAACAGTCAATACATTAGGAGGATCAACATCATCTGAATTCAGAAGCCCTTGTTTGGTTGGCAAAACAGAGGATGCAGGTTTGGTGCGAGAACATTCCTGAGGTAGCAGATTTGCATATCTGTTTGCAACACGAAATCTGCTCATTTCATATCTTCTGTAACTAGCCATTGGAGAGTCAATATGCTCAACAGCTAACAGATTAGGTTTCATTCGTTTAGAAGACGTTTCACCATAGTCTAGATTTACATTGCTCACAGATTTACTACAAGGATAGTCTCTTCCTCGATGACAAGACCAGGCAGATTCATTTAGGTGAGAGTCGAGAGGGCCATTCATACTGCTGCTTACTAGACCAGATTGAGACACTGGGACACTTAGAGCTTTTACTTTAGATTCAGATCTTTTTACTCTGTCCAATACTGGAGAGATACTGGAACTGGAGTGCATTTCTTGCTGAGGTTGTCTATAGTTATTTGCCTGAGCTCCAATATTACTTTGCTGTTTATGAAACTTGAGGTTACTCGGGGCTGTGCTGCTTGAGTCAGTCACTGAAAAGAGAGGGACTTTGTTCTGTGGAGGGTGACATTGTTTAGCTTTCCCCGCTTGCAACAGTTTTTGCTGTGTAGATGGGGAAGCCTTACTTTTATTAGAATTAAAAGACAGAGGAAGCACATCTTTACCAAGCAGAGCTGGAGGGCATCCAGTGCGTCTGGCTTTAGCTAGAGCCTTGTTTCTACAGCCATTTTTGTTAACAGTGTCAGGATTGTATTTGTGCATCAGCCTCTGGTGCATCATTAGGACTTCTGGGTAGAATGTTCTGTAAGTACAAAATGGACAGGTGCTGGGTGCTAGCAGGCCTCTAGTTGAAACCACTGAACATTCTTGTGAAGTCCCAATAGATAAGTTCAAGGGTTTTTCTTGACAGTCCACCCTAGGTTTGTGTTTGTAGTTTTCAGCGCAGTCTCGCACATCGTTCACATTTTTTCCATCCTTTAAAGCACAAACATACTGGACATCATCGCCCTCTGATGTTACAGAAGCCTGCCTCTCTCTTTTATGAGGAACACTGGGCTGAGCTTCCTTCGTTTCCTTCTCAGCCTTTAGTTTTTCCAGGTAAGGAGCGGACACATTCTCATGTATTTGATTTGAATTGTTACAAACAGAACCTTTGTTCAATTCCCTAGAATTATTTTTCATTTTTAAAAGGACTGTGCTGCCTATTGCATTGTTCAGGGACAGAACTTCCTTTTGCTGCTTGGTAGGTCGGAAGCCCTCAGCATCTTTGGCACAATCAAAAAGCCTCTTCGAATTTTTGGTTTCTTGAGCACCATCAGCAGCCAGCAAGAGCTCCGTCTCCTGACTCTGTAATGAAACTTTGCTGTCACTTTTCACGTCTGCTGCACTATCAGCTTGCTTGTCCTTGTGATGCCTCTCTAAGTGATACCTCAGTGAAGTTTTCTGTGCTGCTGCGTAGTCACAGAATTCACATTTGTATGGTTTTTCACCTGAAACACAGTTTCATCAGTAAATAAGTTTGATACAACTTGATTTGAAGTCCTGAATACAATTAAAGACAAGGGAATAATGTAGACTGCAAAACAGTAAAATAGATTTTTCTTTCCCCTTCCACATAGTCCTAATTCCCAAACTCATCTAAATAATTTAAACAACATCTTACTGCTTGTACTAACTACAGTGACATCTTCTGGCTACAGTGAAGATATTTTCCACACACTGGCTATGTAAGGAGATGGTAGCTGACAATATGTTTGGCAGAGATAAGCAAGAAGTATAACTATGGGTCAACTCCAACAATTTGTAGCCCTTGATCATACCACAAGTATGCTATTCAACAACATGCATGTTACAGTTCATCTATAAATAGAGCTGTTTCAAAAGAAACAGGGACATACATTAACAGAAGGAGGAAGAGTTTGCCTGGCTATAGAAAACAAAAAGTTGAACTGAAAAATAGACATAGCTTTTTCCCAGGTAGCAACAACTGGCAGACTATCAACTTAGTACTTGGGAAATAGGCTTTTTTTTTAAATAAAATAAAAGAAAAAAACTAGCCAAACCCACCAAAACTTTTTGCTAGACTCCTAAAAGCAGAAAGAATTAAAGTTTTAAAATATATTGTGTTCTTAACAGTACTTAATGTAATTAGCCCTATTAAAAAAATTTGCACTTATATAAAGAATTCCTTCTAAGAAATTTCAATTGGAATTATTTATTTTTTTTAGCATTAGAGAAAACTTTGTTCTTAATATCAATGATTTTGAAGGCAACTTCTGATTTTCTTAGGCAAAGCCAAACATTCCATCCAACTGGATTCAGACAACTTCCTTCCCCTCCCACAAAGATGAAGCCCATTTACCTGTATGAGTTCTGAGATGAATATTGAGGTAATAATTTGAGCGAAAATACTTTCCACAATAGCTGCATTCTCTGGAGGCTCCAAGGTTTTTAACTTTTGCTCTTTCCAAACCATCTTCATTTTTATCTTTGGGAGAAAATATACCTATATTACGAAGAGCAAATGCAAATTTGGAGTCTCGTTTAAAATTATAAGTAACTATCTTAATTGTGTTTTTTAAGGAAAAGCACAGAATGATGAACTGTTGTCAACTCCTACAGTCTATGAGCATCTTTTGTTCTGTACTGCTGCACACTTAGCAATCGAAGAGTGAAAGGGTTAAAAAGGTTTCTGTCTGTGTCAAGTAACACTGCGGTTAGTGACTGCAATGAAGAAGCCCCAGAGAACAAACAAGATGCAAAACTAGGTCTTGAAGAAAAAAACTAAACTCTTTACTGATCTACAGGAACTTGATGTAAAATAGCCCATCTCAAAAATTCACACAGATTATAAACTGTTTTCTTTTATTAAAGGGAGTGCTTGAATTAGTAAGTGTGAACATAATGATTCAGACTGTAAACCTGCTCTGCGCACCATGGCAAAACGCAGGAAGGCGTTTTGGGGAAGGAAGCCGAGGAGAAAGATGAATTTTCATTATTATTGTTATTATTATTTATGTGCTAATCAATGGAGTGCCATGCCTGTATAACAACATCCTTAGATTTAATGAGTAATCTTTGTTCACTAGAAGCATTAATGCTTAAGCTTTGACAAATACAGGAGTAGGAAAGTGACAGGGGTTGCTAGCTTTGTGAAACGTATTCAAGGAACAAATTCACAGGTTAAAAACTGGTTCCACGCAAGTGTAAGCAGCAGTAGTTACCACTGGAGGGCGGCAAGTACAGTATAATGTCCAACAGGAAAGGGGAAAAAGCTTACACACAATACACCATTCAAACCAACATGATTTCTCTGGCAGGTTGAATTGAAAAAGCATCAAGACAACTTCAGTAAAACATTCAAGTCAAAGCTGACTAGAAAGCTACAGTGGGAAGAGAAGGAAGGAGATGTTTTGTTTGACCAAGACATTAGATACATAACAGATAGCTTAAAACAGTTCTCTGAAGTTCCTACGTGTTGGAAAGCTTCTATACGGGAAATGCTAAGTATGATTAAACTATGGCTAAAGACAAGCCATGGCTGTTTTAAACAAACAGATAATGTCTCAATAAGCATGACTCAGCATCTCACAATGAAAGCTGTTGTAGTTTAGGATAAGACACTGAAAAACAAAACAAGCAAGTTAACATTAGGTAATAATTCCATTCCTTTGTTACTGGAGGCAAAATAAAGGGCTGCACATTACCAGAAATGGAAAAGTCAGTTGTGTGTGCCAGGACATTCTGTACGTTGTGTCTTTTCTTGAGATTATGCAAGTATCTGTTCTTTAAATGCAGACTCAAAGCATGTCACACACAAGAGTGCTAGATTAGCTAGAAGACTTTTTACTATTCCTTTTTGTCCCCAGACATGCAATCTTTTTCAATTAAGGAATCATTCAGTATCACTTGTTTTTCTAAGACACTGTGAGATCCAGAGTTAATCCTGGGTAACACAGAAATTGAGCCTATCTACTCTGTCAAAGAGAATCATTAGCAACCCTTCAAAGAAGAGGAGTTAAATATATACCTCTCTTACATACGTGATGTCCACATATTAATAGCCTGCATGCATGTCCTTATGCAACTAATTTAAAATTGCTGGTTCTGACATTTAGGCTTTCAAGTTACATACCATCCAAAAGAAACATAGAACCTGCAGTTTGATAGAAAATTTTGGATTTATTCTTTACTTCTCAGAATGTTAACAACTGCTGGTATCAAGCACTGGACATTTTCTGCCCTTTCTTACAAGATGCAGGGGGGAAAAAAAAAACGAGACTACAATTTCTTCAGAAATACTATTTGTAAAAACATGTGCTGGACAAGAAGGGATATGCAACACTCAAAAACATCCAGTAAAACTAAGAACCTTGCTATTACAGGTATGAGAGAGAGAGGGAGAGAGAAAGAAAGGGTAAGTAAACAGGGATTTTTTGCTAGGCTGATTGTTATTAAAAGTATTTCAATTCTTTCAGTAACCCAAATCATAACTGCAAGAAGGCCCAACACAACTTCAAAGATCTCAGAATGGTGGTGTCAGAACCTTTCTTTCCCTCTCATTTTTCTCTTTTCCCTTTTCCCCACCGTAACATTTCATATCTCTGGCCAAATTTTGAAAAGATAACTGAGAAAGGCAAGATGGATTCTTTGGCTCCAAAGAGTTCCTAAACAATACAGTAACAGCCATTTCAAACTTACATGCTCAAAATACTACTCACCTAAATTAAGTGTTTCCGGAAGCCCATCTTCAGATCCATCTTCAGAGCCTCCTTCTATTCGTTCTCCTGCTCCATTTTCATCCAGAGTTGCAATTATATCAGCACAGCATGTCCTCGAAGCAGCCGAAGTCTCTCCATCAGTTCGCCTGTCTCTCTTATGTACTCTGGAATGAAGGACTAGCTGGTGGTATGTTCTGAAGGCTTTACCACACTCTGAACAGTGTGTTGGTTTCTCTTTGTTCTGGGACAATTTAGAATCTATGTCCATAGAAGGCACTTCACCACCGGGATGTTTCAGTTTGTCTTGGGATAAGTTACCATTCCCTGCGTAACTGCTGTTTTTATTTACTTTTGACTTCCCTGTAGTTTCAGTCTGGCTACCTTTAGTTGCATTCCAGATTTCACCAAGATCTTCTTTCTCAGAACATGAATCATCATTGTCTGTACTTCCTTCTTGCCCTTGTTCTTTAATTTGGCCATGGCCAACTGCAACTTTACCTTTGGTAGCCAGCTGCCATGCTTGATATGTATTGAAAGGATCTAGTTCAGCTATCCACTTCACAGGTTTTTGTGATTTGTCATTTTCTGGAACCAAGTTTGGTCTTAAGTTCAAGAACCGCAAAAATTCATCTCTTTGAGATGTTTCTTCTGCATTAGGTTCACCAGTCACTTGGGGGCTTTCACCACTGGGTACTGATTCTTTGGTGTGCACTTTACTATGCTCAATTAGAGTCTCTTTATTGAGAAATAGGAAACCACAAACCATACAAATTTTGTAAGGTGACGTTACATTTTCAGTTACATGCTCCTGCACCACCTCATTGATTGTTATGGGGCTCTCAGAACCTTGTTGGTGCTTGTTTCTAGAACCAGGCTTTCCAGTATGCGTTCTCATGTGATTTTTGAGGAACCATGGCTCTTTAAATCTTCTTCCACATACATTACACCAATACGTGAAAGAATCTTTATGCTTTTTCATGTGTGCCTCAACGTCAAAAGCCTCATCAAATGTTTGTCCACAAACTTCACAACTAAGTTCTTCTCTGTCCTTTTCATTGTTTGGTGAAGACAAGTTTTTTCTTACTTTACATTTATCTAGAGGACTAAGATACTCTGCTTCAACACGCAGGACAGCCGGTTCACAAAGAGTAGGCCTATGCTGAGTTAAAACATGCTTACCAAGTTCTTCAGGATGTTTAAAAGTCTCGTCACAAAACATGCAGTCCAGAGGCATGCATCCCTCAGTTTGCATGAGAAACTTCTCTTGCAAGCTTTTATAAGAAATTGTGTTTGTTCCTTTTATTGTCATTGAGGCATCATTATTCTCCATCTGTGCACCAACGGTACTGGCTATTCCATCCGGTCCATCCATGTATGCCAAGAGAGGCTGAGTTGGCATGTTTCCTACGTTCTGTTCCCTATTACGTGTTTTAATGTAAGGTTTCAGTTCTTTGGGGATGCTCACTGATCACAATAAGGACACTTGTAAAGTTCTCCAACATGTGCTTACAAGTCTGCTAAGCTAAAAAACCTCTGCCAGAAAAAAGATTTTTTCCACAAGCAAAAAATTATTTCTTTTTCGTTTTTATCTGTGTTCACACATCACTGCAAGTGTATCCATCGGTTCTCTCAGTGACAGAATGAGGGGGTTTTGAACTATTTCTTCTGATTTTTCAAGTCTGCAGAAACAGTCAGTTGCACTTAGTTTTTTTGTACAAATATTTCAAATAGTTGCATTGGGCAAAATACACTCAAGGTCAAGTTCAGTGCCACAAAGAATTCCAGCACCTGGAGAAGAGAGAAAATAGTCAGTCAGACTTTTCAAAAGAAAAGTATTGTCTCCCAAATAATGAAAACATTAGGGCTAGAGAACTATCGAATGCTTTTGAACACAGAAGGCGTATTTTCAATAAATAGTCAATGAGGGACAGCTGGAAGGCACTCTGGTCACTTTTCTACCTACCACAGTTGAAATAGTATGGTCTTGAACATCCCTGTATTCCATTAGCTGTGCTTCTGTATTAAGATTGCTATATAAAAGCAATACTTTGTCTACTATCTATTCTAAACCTACTCTTAGCCAGTTACATAAAGCTGCTGAAACCATATTTCAATACATACACTACTGAATTCATAACAAGTAAATCCAGCAAGCCAAAGTAACCTTTCCTCGAACCTCTGAAACCAGTGTTTAGAGGCACAGTAAAACTTTGTTCTCTAAAGGCTGTTGAGCAAAAGACTTCCCCCCCCCCCCCCCCTCAAGACTAGACAGGTTGGAATTAGTTTTCATAGTTCTGGTACACAGTAAGCGTCAGTTCAAATCTTTGTATTAAGAACTATTCACTAATACCACTACTTGAAGCTTTTACTATCATTCACAGATTTACAATCTGTGACAATTTTGGGGTGGTAACAATTAGATCATCTCAAAGTTTGAAATAAACTAATGATACTGTTTCTTGTACAGTAGTCCAGTATTTAAATCAGCCAAGAGGCCAACTATTACATTTAAAAAGGAAATGCTTTTAATTTCAAATTGCATGCAACAAAAACATGTGCTTTATTGATTATACTCAAAAGGGAAGGTTTAAGATTCCACAAGATTAAAAAGGGTTATAACATAGCTAATCACAACTCCAATTTAAATCTCTAAGTCTGTAAGAGTTATAATGTCTGCTACCTGGAATTAGTGACCACCACTCTTTGGGCTGGCAAATTACAGTGTTGTGGAGTTCAGGATTCCACTTGATCAAATTTTTGGATAAAGAAAAACTCTACCAAACTAATACAAGACCATATAAATTGAAAAGGAATCATTTTGAGATGAGGTGCGTTTCCAAATACATGAGTATCTAATGAAAAGAATGCATTCAAAATTTGACTCAAACTTCAAACTTTTGCAAATTATTTCATAAGAGACAGCTGGCCAGTGATTCACGTTACTTGAATTAATATGCCTCAAAACACAACATGCTCTGTAGCTCTTATAGCAAAAGACAGTATGGGCAAAGTAGGGGTTTAAAGTTCATCTCAACTTCCACCTTTGCCTGGCTTTTATTTGGAAAAAAATAGAAATGTTTTGCTTTATTTCAGCCAAAGAAACAGTAACAATTCAAGCACAACCCTGTAATAGTTCAGGCTACAGAGATTTCCATGACAAGTAGTTGTAGCAGGTGAAGATGTGATTATCTATGCAGCTGAGGTTACCTTCTCCAGCCTTTTCTGATCAGCAGTGCTAGTCAGAAAGAAAAAGATGGTCTTAAGCCATTAAATCTTAAACCATTTCAGTCAAAATCAGCCACCAGAACTTGAACTGTTCATACAGTCCAGTGGCCCAAACATGTTTGCAGATAATGCTCCTGTAAAGCCATCTGCTGGCAGAACCAGTATGTCCAACAGCCATGGGAGGGTAATGGGACAGGACCTTTAACCAGCTGAAGTGAAAAGGCAACTATCTATAGACCCAAGGTTTGATATGATGCCTTCAACTATATTGGATACCTGTACCTACCACAGAACAGTGAAGCTCAGGCAAGATAACCACCTGGGAAAGGAACCATGACAACACATCGCTAGGAGTCATGGATCCAACATCTCAAACACTTTATCCACTCCCTGCACTACAGCCTTGCCCTGAGAATACTCTTTGGTTTTAATTTGAAAAGTCAGCAGCTCCTTTTCCACCATCATGCAGACAAGAAGATCCTGGAGCCTAATGAATTTGGGTTAAAAAAAAAAACAAAACACACCAAACCAAACAAAAACACCCAAAACCCAGAATGCCAATACAGAATAAAATTATTGTTGCCAGTTGCTTGTCTTCCACTTTTTTTCTGTATCTCCAGAGCTTAGCAACTTCATTGTCCATTCTCTAGACCTGGATTAGAGGACTGATCAGATCTAATGCCAAGAAGTTTCTAGCTTTTTTTTAAACCCAAGTTGTTTCAGGCCTGGGCCAAAGACTCATCATATGCCAAGTTAAACGTGAATGGAGGGATCTTGGGCAGTAGGGTAGAGTGTAAGAAGGAACAAGCCACTGACTGACAGGTTGATGGCAATAGAACCTGGATTTTCTGCAGTCAAAGTCTCTTTTCTAACGACATCCTTTATCCCCATTTTCAGTTTTATCACTGCCATGATTAACACTTCCTCTCTGCATAATGACTCAAAAAATCTTTTGTAATAGGCAAGGTCAGTCTACGGTGCGACACTTCTGAATTGCTATTACAGACTTTGCCTTTGCTTTTGCCTGTCTACCTTCACCATTCAGTTCTGACTTTCTGGCTTTCACTCACCCCCTATAGGCAGGTGAAGAAGCTATAACAAAAGTTTGAAGCTGAAGTATTCAAAAAGCTTTCCCTTTTGTAAAACATAAGGAAAAACATATCAAAGGGTGCTGGTTAGCATGTTTCACTTCATGTTTCAACTTGCCGTTTTGTTCTATTTCTACTGTAGTTTTAAGAGGTATTTTTGACACAACAGGATAACATGTTGTAGCAAAGCTCACGTGCATAAGTGGTGACTATCTGGCTGAAAATAATTTATTTGCAAACCAAAAATTAACATAAACTTTGAAAGACTCCTGGACACCTATAAGGAATATCCAAGCAAGATAAAAAAATTGAACAAACTTAAGAGTTTAATGCATTTACTTTCAGAGCCACAGGTAAGAACTCTGCAGTAACAGGTATAAGAATCATCCCACAAAAAGGCCAGAGGCATTTCTGGGATATGAAGTTGGAGCCAAACACCAGTACCTAAAGTCCCATGTACTGAATTGCCGAGATTTGTCATCAACTATTTCCTTGCTAGTGTCTACAAATACAGAAAGTCTATTAAGCTTTATTATGCTCCCCACTTTGTGGCATTACTACATATACACAATAGAGCAACAAAAATTAAGTCAGCGTAAAGAGAAAACAGATGAAAACCAGCAGAAATCCACACTCAATACCCTAACCTCCACAGCATTCTGGGGTGAAATGAGGGTAGAAGAGACATAGTTGTAACACAGACCACCACACATGATTCTACTCAAACCTAACCTAGGATAATACGAACATTTTGTAAAAACCACATGCTTCAAGATTTATTAGAATTGAAGGGACAGGCATAGATCAAATCCTGGGAAGGCCCTAGGTTGGTCACTGATGTGTGAAAAATCTACCTCAATCAATCAATAACATTCTCTGGTAAGCCCTTTGAAAACAGGTCTGTTTCAATCTCATCTCAGCTGTCTAAAAAACTAAACCTGTCCTCACAGCTGCACACATAATACACAGCATTTAACTTTAACACACAGACTATGAGAAATGTTTAACAGGAGACTGGATCCAAATTTTTGGGGGTATCAATAGGTTTGAACAAGCCCTTTGGAGACTTTTTCCATGGCTCTTCAAAGCACTTTACACACCTCCACCAACCTGTGTTAGCTGCTGAACGCTTTTCAAGCTTTCACTGTTTTTAATAGGAGGCTCTGAACACTTTTGAAAGAACTGGCCACAGCTCATCCTCTAGGCAGCATTGCAAAGCAGAGCAAGATATTCCTGTTTTAGGAATCCGAAATGCCTATTTGCAGTGCAGACAATTACTGTTCTTGGATATACCATCATATACAGGAGATAGCACCTATAGACTGAAAAAAATTGCAGGTAGCATTTCTGAAGAAAACTGCAGATTCAACTAGACGGAATTATATTTAAATGGAGAAGAAAAAAAGAGAATACTTCTAGAGTCAGAAGGTGAACTAGAAAGCTCTACTCTTATTTGTGTGTCTGGTGATTACACACTTCACTCTGATTAGATATATGGCTTTTACAAGTAGGCATGGTTTTACACTCTCACTGTTTAGATGAGCTAACAAATGCTACAACTACAAACCAAATATCTACATTAGGGTTTTATCCATTATTAAGAAAAACTTTCTTCCTAGTGAAGTTAATATTATGCCTTGGATTTGAGGACCAAAAATGCTGATTAATTACATTCCTGTTATTCAAAACCCTGTAGGCAGCAGCAAAACTGCCAAGAGGAGCCTTAATTCTGTACTATTGCTTCCTTGGGAAAGTGGACAACCTGCAGTTTTGAAGAGCACTAACTATTTGTGGCTGAAGGTCTGTATGTTAGCTCAACAGAAAAATACAGTACTTGGGGTTCCTTCTGTTGTCTTTCACTTTCAGAAGACAAAAGAACAGACACGACACACAAGTATCAGAGATACCGAGTAAAGGAACAGAACAAAACAGGAAATCCTTCCTTCCAATAGCTGAAAAGCAATAAATTTGCTACAGATTAACTCAAAATTGCAAATAAAGAATTATCCCTATTCACATTAAAGTGAGTCAAGAAATCTTGACTTCTGACTTCCCCTTTCATTTGTAAACGTCAACATGCATCTCACACCAGAGTCCAGGGCCCACATGTTCCAGTGGTTGCTGCAACTGCCTTGAGGTAAATGAGCAGGTCAGGAGGAACCTGTCTTGCTCAGTGTACCTGGACATTTCCTGGAGTGGTACTATCCAGAAGTGACAAATTCTTCTCAACTGCAGGATGCCATTTATTGTACCTTATTCTTCCAACAGTCCAGAGCCTGAGCATTTAGCAAACTTTAGTTCACAACTGAGTCATATTTGGCTATATGGCCTTTAGTCAAATATTTCAACAGGTTTTCAGTGATACCCATTATATTTATAAACACCACAAAACATACATAAATAAAGATTTAACTGGACAGATGAGAATGTCTTGTTTTCATTGCACTTGCCACACAACCTAAGAACCACACCAAAAAGCGGCTGCATATAAATGGATTATTAAAACAGAGAAAACTTTAATTAAGTGCCTGTAGAGAAGTTTAATTTATTTTTATTAAATTACACAACCAAAGACTACATATTACAGTCTCAAAGATTTCTTTGGGAAATGACCCATCAGTAGCAATTTTATTGCATTTCTACTTCCTGCATTTCAAAATTTCCATGAATATTTAACAGAAACTCTAGACACACCTTTCAGAGAATAGCAAAGTCTAATCATTGAATTTCTCATTTTAAACACTACAGATCAGTGGGAATAAAAGTTGCATAACTAGTATCAGGAAAAACAACTACACCTTGCTAATTCTGTGCTAGCAAAATTACTGTTAAACTGTAAAACCCAAGCTGGAACAATTACAGAAGTTAACCAAGTTGCTGCAACAGTTTCTTAAAAAACAGAAGTGAGAAAACTAGAAGAGTTACAACTAAGTATATGATACTTAGTTACTCTTCTGTATACTGGAAGGCCAGTAGCAGCTATCACTGTTTTAACAGATGACCAGAGTTTCTTTCACTAGCCTACTAAGGTTCCACAAGGTTTCAAGTCCTACATAACCCAGTGCCAGCAAAGAACAAGAAGCCCATGCTCGAAAACCCACCAGAGAGCCAGCTGCTGCAGGTTAACCACCTTAATTTTTACTGTGTCTATTTGACTTGAGAAAATTTCATGTAACTCTCAATTCTACTTTAAAAAAAATCTTCAGTTTTCCTTGTGTTTCAAGAAATTTCAGGATATTAAGAGTCATTTTACATGAAACATTCCTTTCTCCTCGTATGTTTATACCTCAGAAAAGGTTGCTGCTCTATGGCATTGCTAATGAAATACATCTTATACTGCTGATTGTTTATTGGAAATCACAAGTTATTTAAACACCTTTTTTTATTTCAATCTAAAAGTTTTGCTTTTTCAGAATAGTTGTTCCAGTTCTATCTAATGAATATATAAATAAAATGAACCAGTTAACAGCAGTTTTTCTTCACTGAGACCACAAATAAAAACCACATTATGGATATTATCTGTTTTGTCTGGGCACATCTACATTCAGGTATAATATTGACCATAGGCAGAATAGCTCATGTATAAATAAATACAAATTCAAATTCTTAAATAAAAGCCTGAGCCAAGGCTGAACTTAGCTTATTTAGAGCATTTTTTTCTTTTTTTTTTAATACATATATATCATTGCATAAAGTTAAGCCAGTTGCACCACACCTAGTACACACACAGGATATTAAGCAGAAATACTATCCCTAAGTAGTTGCTAACAATATTCAAGAGCTCCAAACTTTTGAGATAGTACCTATAGTGTCCTAGGCTGTGTGTATAGTGTTTGCAGAACCCATCAGTGACAATGGCTCAATTGTACAAGCAGTACTGGTGTGCTGTGGCCTTCATAGGCTCCTATATTTAGTCACAAAGTGAAGCAAACTGTTATTGCGAGGGTCTAATTTACCAGTTGCTCCAAAACATTAGTTAGATTTCCAAACATCCACAGCATGAAATTTCAGGTTTGTCTCTACAGGTATTACCGTGTTTATAGTAACCATATAACTTCCTTTCTCCATTTAAGAAGAAATGCATACATGTCACACCTCGCGCAATAAGGTGTTTTCCTTTATTAGATAGAAATGTCTTTCATACCTCAATTTGAGGTAAGGATAGTCCCTAAACCTAGGGAAGACAACATACTATTTGCTGCATAGACTGTGACCTTATTTCTGAAGGAGTACAACTGTCCATCTGGCTATGGCTTAAAACACTGGAAAACTATAAAAGCACAGATAAAACATTATTTTGCAGAATAAGGCAAGAGTCAGCTTTTCTTCCTAACACCACATGAAGCCAATAACTTACTCTTCATTACTCTGTGTTCTATTGCTTTCTAGGGAAGGGAAGAGCTATTCCATTCTTTTAACAGTCTATCATTTTAACACAACTTCCCAGTGTATTTCTTTGTTAATGGAGGAGCACGTGAGTACACCTAACATTGTTTCTCGGCAATGCCAAGTGTTCAAGTACAAAAATGTTTTTAAATAAAGAGTTTGTTAGCAGTTCAGTCTGATAAAGAACTAACATGAGTGCTTTTAAAGGAAATGGAGATTTAGGGGGAGGAAGGGGAGGAAGAGAGTTGTTTGTTTCAGTTGCAGGAAAGATCAAAATGAAGACGTTCAGGTTGAAAAGAGAACATAAAAGATGACCTCAAATTGGAATTTCCACTCCCTAAATCTGCAAACTTAAGTCCCCTTGTTAGTCTTCATCCTTCAGACTTGAAGTTTTCAAAGTTATCCTAGAGGCGTTTTCAGGGCTTATCTTTTTATCCTCTTTAAGAGAGACACTACTCTGTTTTCCTCAGTTACAGTCCCTTCTAACAACATTACAGAGCTTTCCAATGCAATGATACTAGAACAACTCATGAAAACAGAACTGAAGAAACAGAGACATATACACCAGAATGCAAGAATGTTATTATTCAGGCATTTCTCCACAAACTCTTTAGAAAGATTTGGTGTTGAAAGCTCTTTTGTAGTCAGATAGACATACATGCAAGTCATTTTCCCCCTGAAGTCTAGCAAACAGGATTTTAATCACCAGTGGAAAATAACTAGTAGTTAATAATGAACAATATTAGGAAAACTCCCTCCCCCCATTTCAGACATCTATACTAATAGAAACAAAGGATATCCTTTCTCTGAAAAACCTTTTCCTGTGGAGTCCCTTTTTCTTTAAGGCTATATGTCTAACTGTTTTGGCAGAGGGATGGATGAGCTGAATATGTCTCCTCAGTGAGCTGAATGCCTCTTCTATCAAAAGATGTAATTATTCCTTTTAAAGCAGAGAACATATAAGCTTGCATCATTTTGCACATGTTTTTCCTCCACTGAGCAAGAGCAAATATAAAAGAGACTAATTCTTGGCATTAAAGGAGGAAGTACTACAAATAAGTATTGACTTTTAAAGTTCAGAAGGACTGCTCTAACAGCCAGATTTTTTTCTCCTTTTTTCCCCTCTGATTAGGAGAGAATTCCTCAGGAACCACAAAACCAAAGTATACTTTAGACAATATGAAGTGGCCAATACCTGTTGTAGAAATGCTGAAAGACACAAGAGTGATCCTATTTTAAATAAGTCTGGGACACATTTCACCACTGCTATAAGATGATGCAACTTCATTAAATCAAGAAGTTACATGCACTTAAACTGGCAATGACCCCTTACCTTACAAAACAGTTTATTGTTCTCTCCACAGCAGGTAAAGAGTCTCTTGGTGGAGTGAGTGATACATTTTTATTGAGTCAGTCTCACCTTACATAGACTGCCTTATATGTTTAGTCTTGGTTTTCATTTGAAAGAAGATATTTTCAGAGACCTTAAAAGCAAATGTGACTTTTTTACTTCTTGGCAGAAGGATGTTAGGTCTCTCCAGCACCCACGACTACAAAGAAGTGGTAAATTCAGAGTTTACCAAATTAGACTTAATTCCTTATTACTCAAGAGCCAGGAGTTCCTCTGTAGTAATTACAGGCAAGTTGCATCCCTTTGGGCAGCACAGGTGAAACAACAGGAAAAGAGATTCTTTTACTATTCCTGAATTTGAGAGAAGTAATCACATCCAAAGACTTCACTTTGTTAAGGTCATTAATCTTCCCTAGTGCTCTCACCTGATTTCAACTCTGAATCTCTTACCCAACACAGCTCAAACCCCTGTACCTTGGAAGAAAAAGCAGCAACTTCTTATCCCTCCCCTCTGCAGAGTACTTTGAAGTTGTCACTTTCAAACATATCCACAATTATGTATTTGCAAAAATCAGTCTTGAAAGACGGAAAAAGGTACACAGTCCGAGGGAAAGACATTTACTCCTACTTAAGTCATTCCCTGGACTAGCATCTGAAGATACCAAAATAGAAAAGTGCTAGAAACTGACACTTCAAATAGCTGCATCCTTTCTTCCATGCAGGTGGGAGATCTTCCAGAGACCCACATAAACTGATGGGAGATTGAACCTGTTTAATTGCCTAGCATCACATTATCTCACACTAGTGGACTGAAGGGATGTATGTGATGATGTAGTCCAACATACTGGACTTCACAGCACCAAACTGTCCTAGAAAGGAGAGTTAGCATCCACAAGAAACTGACCTTTCAAACAGGCAGTTTCATATACAAATTTTACTAGCATCAGAAAAAAGGTTAGAAACAAACATTAAAGATAAACAGAAATTGTGGCTTCTCTGTACTACCTTTATATCCGTTTTCCTTACAATGTACTAAACATCATAGTCTTTGGAGTACCTCTGATTTGCTTTTTCCTACCTGTGTACCAAAAGAAAGAGACGCTGACATAACCCCAAGGATTTCACCAGTTCTCAACTATCATGATAAAGTGCAAGCACAGTCCAAGAGCCTTTAATGTCCCTTATGTAGTTTATGTCAGAGGTAAACTGCACTCACTTTATTACACTGAAAAAATGCAAGTGTACCCATTGCGCATAAACAAACTCAGACTTTGATACTTTTAGTTACATAAAATCTTTAGCACAAAGAAAATCACTATCCAGTCAATTATTCACTTATACTTGGATGGGTTTCTGCTCAAATCTTTAAGTCACACTGATCTACATAGATTTTCCTGCATATTCTAACCACATTTCCTCTTGTGCTTTCTCTTGAAATTCTCAAGGCAGCCTGATAACCAACTCCATCCTCTACAATGAACTCAAAGATGTTGTATTTCAAAACAAGTATGTCACCTACATTTTTGATTTGTAACTCATTTTTCCCAGCATATACATTGTTTTACTTTGAATGTCTGTTCTTATCATAACACTGAAGTTGCTGCCCCCCTTAAAAAAAATTAACGAGGAAGAATCAAAAGAGCTAGATTATGATAAACTACAAACTATGCTCTGACCAAAGTCATACGATGACAACAGTAGAAGTTTTAATTTTTTTTTCCCCACTGACATAGACCCAGGTTTGGCATAAACAAGTTTTCATCAGCAACAAAACAAGATAATTTGGCAATTTCACTGAAAAAAGGTTGATTTCTAAAACCAAATTATTTTCAAAGCAGCTTTCTGTTTGGAGGTGCACAAAAACCTAGGTATGATTAGGCTGGAAAAGTGTGCTTGGGTTTTTTTAATCCTAAAATACAACACGTATTGAGACTCTTGCATAGCTTGGTCATATCCTTTTCCTTACTTTTGTATTCAGTTGCAAATCTCTTGTGGTATGAGTCACATCTCTCTAAAAGCATGCATACAGTAGTCAGCAGAATCCCCTGATCGTATTAATGCACCAGAAAGAAAAACTTTTCTGTTACTAAAGGCACCTTAAAAAAAGGGAGTCAAGGGTCATCAGAAACAACCCAAAGTCCATTAAAAGTAAATAGCAGTTTGAAATTAATGTAGTTATGAGACATGGAAAGAGTATCTGATTGGAACGCTGATGTTCTAAATCAAGAGTCTCAAAAATAAGAGGGCTGAGCTGGCAAATGGCAGCCCTGCTGTAACTGAAATGTACTGTCTTGCTATATTTAAAGACAATACCTCAACAGTTAAGTATTAGAACATTTTAAGTGAGATAAATAAGCATAAGACACAGGCAAATATCCTTGGTTATTTAATCATCCTGAAAGCAGTGTGGAAGTGTGAGGGTGAGTTCAAAGGTCAAACTCTTCTTTCAGCTTCTTGCAAAGAAAAGAAAGCTTAGCCCATTTTACCTTAGGGAAGGGGGGGGGGGGGGGGGGGGCGACTGTTCTTTCCATATGCCAGCACTAGTTACAGCATTTCATAACACAGGAAAGAGGGAGTGTATTTACATACACAGTGTATGGAATCTTTTACTAGGACAATGAATTCCAAATCAAGATTCAGGTTAGAAAGAGTTGGGACAACAGAAAGTCCCAAAGAACAAAGGGAAGTTAAAATTTACTTAATATTTCCCCAGAGCTTCTTAATTACAAACTCTCAGACTGTTCTAACTAAAAGTTTATTATAAGCACCGTTTTGAAAGTCCAAGTGAAACCCACAGCTCCCTTTTAAAATTATTTCCCCCTGATCACAGTAATAACTTAGCACTTTGTTCATATAAAATATGATATTAATCTATCAACATAGTTCTAAATGAAAATATAGTAGTAAGGAGAAGAAGATAGATTCTGAAGATTAGAAATAAGTGCTCAAAAAGGAATTTGAGTGTGACCTCATGAAAGGGGAAACCAAAATGAAGTAACCTTTTGTGTAAGACTGTCTGATAAAAGGTGCTAAAGTTTATTATCTTCCTCTTTCTAGCCCCTACCTTAAACCTTGCTCTCCCCACCCCTACCATAACAAAGCAAAACCAAAACACATTATTCACTTAAAATTAAGAAGAAGGGTGAAAAAAAAAAAAAAAAATCCCCAAATCCAAAGCCTGGAAGCCATTCTCTAAAGACTACTTAATATGAAACTTTGTTTACAAGATACAAATATAGCCTTCTTACCACATTCAAAACCAGAAAACATCCACATATTTAAAGAAATGTTCTTTTCTATTTTGATCAACAAGGACGTAGGTATTAATTTTAAATTTAAATTCGGCCCCAATAATGCCATATGAATGTTTTAAATTCATATATGATATGCACTGTTTAAGAATGTTTAAACAAAGGAAGTAGGAAAAGCCTTAAAATACACAGCAAAACTTAATGGCTTCAATTTTAAAATATATACTGATTGCAGCATGGCAAAATTATTCTCTTATGCTTAAAGCCAGTCTTCAGAAAGAATAAGTGCAGTCAGTGTAGTAATTTGTCCCACTGGAAATTCTGTATAAAACATCTACCTAAAATAAACAAGGCTTCGCAGCAAGAATCGTCAGTTGCCATTAAGGACACACCTTAAAGTTCTTACCACACAGTAACTAAACAAGTACAAACTAGTGGTGACTGTTTGCTACTTTTGTCTTAAAAGTTAATGAGATCAATTCATTCCTCAGTATCAGATCTTAAGATAATTTTCTTAAAAATGCAAGAGACAAACAACCCCAAAACACGAATATCCAGGATCAGAATGCTTAAGGTTCTTGTAAAGACGAATATAAATATTAACATTTAAACCTGACACCAGTACTAAAAGGTAAAATGCTTAACTGCTCAGAATACTAGTGCTCTGGTACTGGAAGGCAGCTGTTGTTCCCTTGCCTTTTCTTTTGTTGTGCTTAATCTCATGTCAAGTCATTCAACCAACTCCAAAGCGATGAAGACATAATTGAACAACCTTAACTAAAAACTGATCTACTGTTCTTAAATAGCTATATATACCATTTAACGATTCAAAAAAGCTAACATATGAAAAAGAACCTATAGAATTTAAATCAGCAACTCTGGTGCATGCAGAAGAGTTGCTTGGCTGTAGGCCAAGCCAATCAATAATCACTGTAATAACCATGTTTCTAGAGTTATTTGTTTTTCATATTCATCATCCTAAAAACTTAAAGACAAAACTTGAAAACTCATACTGATTTCAAGAACGAGCTGTGAGATATAAAATCCAAATATTTTGCACAGAATTACAATATTTCTTATTAAAAAAAATGTTACAGGAAGATTAGTGATCACAAAGCCACATTCCTGCTACAGATCTTAAAATATTGACTCAGTTACAGAACTAGTAAAGGGGAAGAAAAAAAAAAACCACCCTCCTCCACCCTTTCCCTCCCCCTCTGCCAAAGAATGCAGTTTATCCTACTTATTTGAAACTGTCCTTTTATATTCTCCAAGGAAACGCTTAAACCTTACTGTGGACATCACAAATTAAAGTATTAGTCGTATTCCCAAACCTACAGTTAATAAGAGCTCCTAAGAGCAATAAAACATGGCGTTAAAGCATTTGCAAGCCATTGTCATAGCACTGTGCTCTGATACCTTTGCAGACACAAAACCAGCCCCCACCAACCAACAAGCATGTAAGCATTGGTCAGCAAGTCAATGCCTGCTATTCAACTTGTAGTTAGGCGTTTTATTTCTGTGTCTTCCAGATCATATCACTTCTGCATTTCAGGGCCTAATAAAATGTGAAGAATGATATGCTCCCTCTCTCTCCTTGCATCTGAAACTGCGTTATTTCCCTCTCTTCTTTTTCACACATTCTTACAAAAACTTCCCTTTTCACATACTTGTATAAGAAAATATTCACTGCATCTACTTCAGTTCCTATTTCTATTTTCGATTTTCACTAGATCCTTCTGCTACTGCCTCCCCCTCAAACCCACTGGCAGAAACTGATGTAGTTTTAAAGCTCTCAAGGTCATTTCAGAAATGGAAAAAAAAAAATGTTGTTGCCTTAAAAAACCTTTACACACACAACACCCCTAAACTAAACCCTTTTCAAATTCAAACGCCTTTCATCAGCAGATCAATAACCCAACATAAAGATTTTTGTTCACCACCACTTCAAAACTATTACACTTCAATTCAAATACTTACTGGGAGTCACACAGCGCATTTTATGGGATGGCTCATTAAGAGTACATACAGACCTTACTTTGGCTGCAGGTTTTCTGTGTGGGAAACAAACAAACAAAAAAAACCCCACACCCAGAAACAGAAAGTCCAGTGGGTATCAGGGAACAGGAACGAAATACAATCTCTAGATATTCTAGAGTTTTATTGTCCTCGCTTGGCAACGTCTTTTGTTGCCTAAGAAGTCAGTTGAGGCTTATTTATTTATTTTCTAAACTTCCTATTCCCCTTAAAAAAAAAAAAAAAAAGAGAAACACGATGCCAAAAAAATTACCAGGAAGGGCTCAGTCTTTAGAAGACAAAGGTAAACGAAACAAAAACTGGCAAAACGGATCAATAAACTTTTCATTAACAAGCCCCCCCCCCCCCTCCGCCCCATGAGCCACTTACTACAAATCCTTCTTCCAGGAACATCTTTTGAGTCACAAAGAAATAGTCTCTTCCCGCTCCACCCCCACCCGGCAGAAAAGCACCCCCAAAACCCAGGCTCGACGCCTCGAGTATTTAAAAGCAAATACCCAGGTATACAATGGAAGTTGGAGACACCTCCTTGGGGGTGGGGGGGAGCAGGGGAGGGGGAGGCGATCCCGGGCAGGAGAAGGAAATTGGGGACAGCGAGAAGTTTACGGGTGGGAGGGAGGGAGGGAAGAAGGGTTTCTCTCCCTCCGCGCCCGCCGCTGCCTTTCGCTCCCCTGCCCGCCCGCGGGCGCTGCGGGCCGGCCGGCCCCCGGGGAGGGGGCGGCGGGAGGGGCTCGTTACCTGGGGGAGGGGGGGGGGGTGGCCCGAGGTGGGCCGGCTGCCACACACCTGGCCCCCTCCCCGGCCCTTCCTTCCTCCCCCCCCCGACCCCCGGGAGCCGCGTCCCCCCACACACCTGCCCTTCCTCCTCCTCCTCCTCCTCCTCTCCCCCAGGGGCGGTCAGTGCGCCTCGCCAGCCTCCCAGGCGCCGGGACAGGAGGGGAATGGGCGACCCTGCTCTGAGGTGGGGGGGGGGGGGGGGCCACCCCTCTTCACCCCCTCAAAACGTCCCAGAAGGCAGCTCCCCCCCCCCCCCGACCCCCCGCGGTCAGTCACACCCCCAGCCCCTCACGGCAGAGACCGCCCCGAGGGGAAGGGGGCTGCGCCTCCCTCAGGTGCCCCCTGTGAGGTGGGAGGAGGGGGGGCCCCTGGAAGTTGACCCCCAGCCCTCCCTCACCTGTGCCTGAGCCGCCTCCCCGGCCGGCATCCTGAGGCGGGGGCAGAGGGAGGAGGGGAGCGGGGGCGGCCGCCCGCGGTGCCGCCGGAGCCCGGACTCGGCGGCGCTGGCGCTCGCGCTCGGGGCACTGTTTGTAAACCGCTCCCGCGGCAGCTGTTGCTCGGGCAGCCCCTCCGCTTGGCCACGCCCCGCTCCGCGTAAGCCACGCCTCCCGATTGTCGCCGGCCACGCCCCCTCCTCCTCCTCCCTCCTCCCTCCTCCCTCCCAAGCCTCGGCGGGGCGGGCGAGCCCTTCGAGGCCGGAGGGGCGGCCCGGCCCGGCCCTGGCGTTAAACAACTGTGCCCCGGAGGGGTTGGGGGCGGTAGCGGGGGGCCCGGCGGCCTCCGGCCCGCCTAGCGTTGCCTGCCGTTTGGCCCGGTGTTGCCTCGGGGCGGCTGGTCCGGGGCCTAGGGCGGGCGGGCGAGGCGAAGAGCGCCGCGGCGATTGTTCCCTTTGTGGCGCCGCGCGCGGCGTGAGGGGAAAGCGCGGGAGTCGGCGAGCGGTGCGGCAAGGGCCCCCGCAAGGGCGGCGGGTCGGGGCCCCGGCGGGCTTTTGTGTTTTGTGATTCAGGGACGATGGGGGCGATGGTTATCTCCCTGAATCACAAAACGCGGCCGAGGGGAGCTCTGTGAAGCCCTTCCCGTCGCCCTTGGCGGGAAGCGAGCACCCGGCGGGGGCCATCACGGGGCCGGATCGGTCTGGGCTGCTCCCAGAGCCTCGTCTTTGCAAATGTAAATTAAAAAAAACAAACGGTGCGGCTCTCGAGTGTCGGCCGCGGGGTCGTTGAGGGGTAGAATGGCCCGAGCCGCGTCCTTCTGCCACGCCACCGGCAGACCCGGTGACCTCCGGCCGCGGCCGCGATGCTGCCCCCTCCTCGCGGGGACCGCCACAGAAACACGGCGGTTCGCCGTGGGCATCACCCCCAAAAGGCCAAGGAGCCGTGTATTTCGCGTTTCTTCTGGCAGCCGTCAGCGCTCAGCTGTTCCCTCTGGCGTAGCCTTACTTCTTCTCCAGAGGTACGGACGCTGGAGCGGAATTAAATGCGGCAGACAAAGACTTAAAATACTTTTTTTTCGAGTATTCCGCTTGGAGCTGAGGAGCTTTTTAGGAGTTAAATGCAATCTGTAATACTGTTAGCGAAGCGCTTAATCTCTGCTAGACCCTGAGGTTAGCACCTTCTTCAAGTAAATGGGATAAGAAAGAGGTGAGTCTCCGTGTGGTCTCTCCTCTTGTTTTTTCCCCAAAGACACACCGGGACCTGTTAAAGTCAGTTTAGTTCACATCAGTAGGTTTAGATCACACCCAGGGGCTTATTTGCTTCAATATAAAAATCATCCTGCCTGAATGGAGGACATTTCTAAAATAATTGCAACTAAAATTATGGGGGGTGGTTTTATGTGCTTTTTGAAGTGTTCTCAAAATGTTCTCCCAGTCTAAAATGAGCAACTCTCAGGTTGAAATTTAGGTCACTTATATGGCAAATAAAGATTAATCAAAAACATTACAGAATGTGGTAATAGACTTACCAGGTAATTCTGGAAGATGAAATATCTTTATTGGCAAATTTGAATCTTGCCTCACACTAGCTTCAAACAGAATTCTTTTCATGAAAAGAAGGTCAAAACTGATAAGGTCAAACTTTTAAAATATATGTGTTTAGGACCTGGCCCTGCAACTAGTCTACAGGTAGACGGTGCACCCTCACTACTAGCTTCCTGGAAGTTAAAAAAACCCTGCGTGAATCAGCTGTGTGAACCAAGACCACGGGGTTTTGCCTTAGTCCGCTTCTTTACAGGTTTCCAGGCGTTAGCGCTTGGTCCTCCCGCTGCTCTGAATAGCCTGAGAGCTTTGAATTGATACAGGAGGAAACCGATGTAGGGCTTGTTGCACAATGAGCAATTTCAGTTGTTTTCTTAAGTGTGATTTTTTTTTTTTTTGCAGTATGATGTATCCGAGCACGGTGTTTATACATGCATGCAAAATATTCCACTGTATTGCAAGAGCTTCACATTTCTTTGTAACCTGCTGCACGCTAATTTGTACTATGTGACCAAACCTGATCCCACAAACACTCCCGAGTTTAGGCATAGGAGTAGGCCAGTACACTTCAGTGGGACTTGCTATGTAAGTTTAAGTATCGATTATCTACAAAAGGCAGCAGGGCAAGAAGAACAAAGTAGATTTTCACTGGAAATGGGTGTGGGAGTTACTAGCTTTGCTCTACCCAGTGTCCTGAGTCACATGACCCTCTTAAAAATTATGACTGTTAAAAAATTAGTCTTTTTATTGTCTTCTGATTTTAGCATTTTGAAAGTCCTTGTATTGAAGACTTACAAACAACTTCAGGGCCCACAAACTTTTAAAAATATTAAACTTGTGCTTTTGCCCTTAACTATGTCTCCTAAAAGGCTTGCAGAGTTAGGTTTTGCAATATTTCTTGTTCTCATGACACACCAAAACCCATTACTTCCCCCCCCGCTTTCATTTTTTACCCCTTTTTAAAGATTGTACTTTTTCAGGTGAAATATACTGACCTTCCTGATCACAAGGGGCGTTTCACTGGAGCCAGGACTCTGGATGACTGTAAACATGATTTAACAGAGAACATAGAAGCCGTATGGTTTTTATCCACTGAGATATGGTACCTCTGTGGAAAACATAAGAAAATAAGAAGGCTTTCAGGAAAAAATGAGAAGCTTGGAATATCTTAAAACTTTTCATCTTTTTTCCTTTTTTCTCAAAATACATCATATAATATCACATTACATGACTGAAATGAAAACATCCAATTTATTTTTACAGATTAGCCACAATGACCTCCGTGATTTATGCTCATGGCACTGGAAATGTTTGATATGAGGCAAGGGCCAACTTCTAAAAATAAATCTAATATTTTCTTCTCCCTCTGTTTTGCGTTGTGTTGAGGACATTTGCTGCCATTCTGGAGAAGCTTCAGCAATGCATGTATTATGTATGAAGTAAAAACTTCTACAACAAATGCACAGGAAAGACTGACAGACCTGTGTTTACTGTTCTGCACTATATGTTACTACACAGTCTTGCAATATTAAACCTAGCCCCAAACTAGACTTTGGAACCAGGCAGCATGCCCAAAATTGTGATAATCTCCGCCATAACAACAGAAAAAGATAAAATAGCATTGCCAGAAGCTGAGAAGTTTAGTTTCAGTCCCCAAATTCCTAATGTACTTAAATTTATAAGTTCTTTTAAATTACATTACGTACATCTACATTATGTAAAAGTCCATACTTTTACATTATGTAAAAGTCTTGCACACTGGCTCAAGTCCTGCTCTTCTGCATAGTGCACACGAGAAAACCCTTGCTCTCAAAGAGAATGAAAACAGAGCTAGCTGATCAGGCAACAGGAAGCCTTTACCTAAATTTAAAGTCTTTCGAGGGTTGCTGTGGATTTTTGTCTCAAACAACTGACCTGAGTAGCAAAATACCCGGTCTATACCTGGCAGCAGGAGATCGGCCAAGTTTCATTCTTTTGCACAGGGACTCTCTCATTTTAGATTCATATTTAGGCAGCTATTAAATCTGGCCCATCGTGTGGTTAAGGCACAAATGGGATTTAGGGGATCTGGGCTCAGTCCCAGCTCTGCCACAGACTTCCTGCATGATCTTGGGCAAGTCTTCTCACAGGGCTCACAAAATTTGCCAGGTTTGTTTTTTTTTAAGCCCCTGCTCTAGCAGTCAAGTCATTACATGAAATTCTCCATTTGCTGGCATGAACAGATAAATAAAGTAAATACGCAGCGTTTTAGCTTTTAAGGAGATAAGCTTGAAACCATGATCAGAGTGTAACCTAATGGCTCAAATTTAGAGAACAAATTTTAGGCGTCCTTTTTAAAATTATTTTGGGCATCTGGGCCATGAGTGGGAATATAAAGTTCTGCAGTCTTCACTTCTGCACAACAATTTCTATTTGTAAAATCAGGATCGTTTCGCTTCTTTGCTTACAAAATTGTTCATAAATTGTTTGTGCGATGTTCAGATGACACTGAGACCAGAAAAATAGAATCTCTTATGAGAAGGCTTTATCAGTGTTTTGTGGCTTGTCTTTCGAATTTCCCATTTGCACAAATTACTCCTTTCAGCATTATTTCAGCAACGAGTAAAAGAAAATCCCGTCGTGTCAGATGATTCTCCTGTTTTTGCCTCTGCAGAAGCGCAGGCAGTAGTATGTTTACAGGAAACGCCTGCTGCAGAGGCACTCTGGTAGTTAGACACGGTCTCAGATTTGACTAACGTGCTCACATGATTAGATTTACTAAATGAAGACACAGATGAGACGGTGATGAGAAAGCTGCAAGCAATCAGGTTCTTGCAACATCAGATAATCCGTGAAGCGACTTTGTGCAGTAACCATGCAGAAGGCTCCCCGCACCCTCCCCCCCAAGAATGTGCCTGGCTGTTGCATTAGTAACTATCTCTCAACCCATATTCAGTTACCAGGCTCCCTCGCATCAACAGCAGCTCTTTTTTTTTTTTTTTTCCTCCTCTTTGCATTCTAGACCAAAGTGCTGCATTCTTTAAAAATGCATTCGTAGGTATTTTTATGCTCAGCTAACATTTGAAGGTTTAGTTACTTTCTAAGCAGCACATTTAGCATAGAACAGTTTATTTTTATAATGAGAACAAAATTGCAGGGTTTTTCTTTCACTGTTTTATGCATCCTGTCTGTATAAACTCATAGATTTCAAATCCTGCGAGGCATGTTGACAGTACAGCTATTAAAGATTTTCTATTTGACCTTGATTTTGTTTTGTTTTCGCTGCGTATGAACTTTAACAGACTTGAAGCATGACACGTCTTTTCTTTTTACTTATCGCAGTACATGTAGGGTAGGAAAAGACATGTAAACAGCAGCCTGTTCAATAGCATGTAGATTTCTCAAAGAAAAGATATCACTTTCTCGAAGCTCATTTTGCTCAACCTACAGTTTTGTTCCTGTACTTTGTTCTGCAAATGGATCCTTTTCGAAATGACGGCACACCATGATGTGTATGTTCTCTTTTCTTAGAACTCGTGGGGTGAAAGATCTGTGGGATCTTACTGTTATTTATTCAAGCACACACGTTAGTTGTTTGATAGGGTATGTAACAATAGCAATAACAGCAGCATTGTTGCTACTGTGGTGATAGAGAATAAAGACTTGCATGGAGAAGTAGTATCTTTTATTAGCTGTAGTGAGAAGAGAGAGAAGAGCTTTCAGGCACGCAAGCCCTTCCTCAGGACTGAAAACAGAAACAAACTTCAAGCCTGCATACATTTGTGCTGTGCAGTAAATGAAGGCAAATACATGGGTGAAATATAAATGATGTAAAAAAGGCTGCTTGAGAAGATAAACAAACTGAAGATAATGCAGTCATACCCTCTGCCCAGAATGGCTCAGTTATCAGCACCAGAGGCCCTAAACTTTTGTTGTAACTTTCCAAATTGTCCTTCCCGGTATCACATGGCCTTTACTCTGAATATCAAGAGTCAGATCTAGAGACTGGCTGTTAATCCTTTCTCTTCCTTGATTAGGTTGAGCTTCCAGTCTTCTCACTCTCAGTCTATAAACTACTTCTTTCCATTGCTTGGATATGGCAAAATAAGAACATGATCACCCATGCTAATTAGCACCTGACACCATTCTTCAATTTAAAAAAGTCTAATACTAAATGCCCAACCCTGAGCTGACAACTCACACACACAGAGGTAGGTGTACACTGAACTGGTTCTAAAATTGAAACCTCAATGCATTGTTTTGATATGATGACATGCTTAAATTCTGTATTTGTTAATACAACTTTCCTCACGCCATTAGCGAGCTCTGTTCACTCTTGTTACCGAGCTCGCAAGTCTGTAAACAAGAGTTTTACAGCCACATTTCAATTCTGACACTTGTGCTGTGCTGTAGGTGCAATTCAAATGTCACCTTTTTCTCCACTTCTCCTTTTGGGGGTAATTTTCTATTTTGCCTTCCATTGAAGAAGTTTGCCTCCTCTTTGTTTAGATCTTAAACAAATTGAATCGAAATTTCAGGCACACCAATAATATTTGCAACAGAGTTTATCATCAAAATAATGGAAGTAGCCTCTCAGAGTTCACAAGATGTTCCCAGAGTGAAGAAGGCACCTCTGGATTAATTCCTTTACTTTCTATGGCATGTTCCAAGTGCATTCAGAGACCAAAAATGCCTTGAAGGGTGGCAGTTGCTGCTGCTTGTAATCGTGATGTGGAGGCAGATCCCTAAGAACTGACCCATGGGCAAGGAAACAAAATTATCTGCCTTAAGATAGCAGAGAGACTGAAGACGTAGACGCATATTAATACAGTGTTAAGGAAGTATTCATTTTGTAAAGGTTTTTATGTGAGATTACCCCAGGCTCTGTCAGGTGTAATCCCCACGAACAAAGTGGTGAGTTCAGTTACTTTTTTGAGACATACTTTTGCAAAAGTATTTGCCTTAGCGTATGTCCTCACACTCAGCTATAGAGCTACCGCAGCACTTAAATGCCTGAATTGTAGGGCAGAGAGAATGGGATACAAAAAGTAATATTCTTTCCAAAACTTTCATGGTGTTAAAAATAATAATTGTCTCTCATAAGCTGAAAGTGCTGATACATTAATAATGGATGATGGGATTCTTGCACATGTGTTTATTAATTTATAAACACTGCACAGCCTCAGAATGAAAGGTGCTCTATAAATAGAAAGCTAATATTGATCAATCCTGAAGTGGTATTACCATTCTTGGAGGGTTGCGATGTTTTTTCTTCTTCCTAATCTGATGACAGAATTCCCTGGGCTTGGCTCTTTGTTATCATTATTTGTTTCTTCCTATTGTACTTTCATCAACACTTCCTCCTTGTATCAGAAATGCAGGAAGAAAAATCCGAGGCTTCTGAACGTTGTGAATGCTGTAGAGCTGGTATGACAAAAATGTGCATTTGAAAGGTTATAAAAAAAAAGACAACCAATTGTTTAAAATGAGGTATTAGCATGACAGTTGACAAAGGCATGGTATGTTGCCAGATCTGACTGGTTTCTAATGCTAGTTAATGAGAACAAATATTCCTTGATCTGAGTGCAAGAGAGTTGCCTCACATGTTCTCACACACACAATGAACATGCTTCCCCATTTTGAGAATTATTGTTCCGACACCATAAGAAGATATCGTTTTACTTCAAAACACATTAGCTTCCCCCCCCCCCCCGCCTTTCACAACCGACTGGTAACCTGATCCCTGTCCTTACATTTGTTATATTTATTTGATTTACATTTTTCTTCTTCCCTCTTCTTGCAAGAATAACGTTCTTGCAACAGTGCGAGACGACGCAGTCGGTGCTCTGATAAACAGGTGATGAACATTTGCCATCTACGTGCTGGGTTAAAGGGGGAGGGGGAACAGAAACCCCCCCACACACCTCCCAGATCTAAGAAGCTTTCAAGTAACGTAGAAAACCAAGCCCAAAGCGCAGCCTCTTCGCACAGCTTCCACAACTTCTGCCATGCTGACTTGCGCCAACATTTCCCAACCGGTCCCGCAAGGGAGGTTTGGTCAATATGCTGCCAATACCCTGGCTCAGACGCAGACAACTCTCGGGAGCCAGCCAGTATCGAAAAAACCTGCCAAATTACAATACGTGTAAGAAAATGCCGGGTTCCTGCTTAGGTAGCGTGCCTTCCCTACCAGTCTTCCTTCAGTGCTGGGATGCGGTTGGGTCAGCGAGGGGCTGCTCGGAGCAGGGCTTCAGCTGGTGCCTATCAATATCACACTATTGCCTTTAATGGAGCTACAGTAATTTCCAGCAGCTGTGAGTTCACCACAGCATTTCAGCGTGCTTAAGAGGAGTTTTGATTTTAAAACCTACTAGTCTGTGAGGCCTAAGCCTGCGGTGATGGGCAGGCTGTCGTATGGACACAGCAGCCCCCTGAAGTCTGGCTGTCAACAAGCAGGATTTCCACCCACATGTGGAAATTCAAAATTTGACATTGGTGTTTTGCTACAATGGAAGTATTGTGTATGGCACAGAGTAATATCTTCCCTGTGGTCTGTTCGTGTCGGGATATTATTCAAAGTAAATCATCAGATTTTGCTTCATTTTTGCCATTGTTACATTATTTCCTGTATGACCTTATTTTTTTTCCTCAAAAGAAATTAGCTATTACTTCAAGTTTTTGAGAGGACTTTTTAAAAAGAAATTAACATAACTGGAAATTTTTATACAGGTAAAAAGCCTGTTTTTGAACAAGACGCCGTGAAGCCTCACAGTAGCGCACGCAACTGAGGGACATTTTAAGCTTAAACTATTGACATTAGACAAAGAGGAAGGTGACTTGTTCTGTGGAAGCAAATGCAAAAACTAAACCACCAGAATTGAAATGACAAGTAGAATTGAAATGTAAACCTCTTTCAGTTTATTCATCTGAGATGGTGTCATTGCAGATTAAATAGGAGAAAATTTTCATATGGGACTTTTTTAATATGAGAGTGTTCTTCCAAAGTTATACGATATTATAGTTTTATAACAATGAAGTTTCTATTAACAGTTAGGGAGAAGACGGCTTGTTCCTGTGGTTAAGCAAGCAGGACATTTGGTATAGACTGTATATAATAATTGGAAAGTACATGTATACGCATACTTAACAGGAAAAAAGAAGTACGTTCGTTCGAAACATTCTGCAGTAGCTAGCTATTAATATTGCCGAGAAGCAGACCTCCCTCCCAGGTCTCCTAATAACAGCTTTTGGTGCTGACAAAATCCTTGCCCAACAGATGCAACCATAGCTTTATGGTTTATCAAGGACTTCTGGTGACACTATAAACCATGAGAGTGAAAAAATGCTTCCTGCTGCAGACTTCCTGCTTCAGCTGCAGGAACAGCACAGACCAGTTTGTTTCAGACGTTGTCTCTTTATCAGGCTGCGTGGTGAATTAAAGCCTTTAACGCAGCACACAGAAGTTTAGAAAAATGCATAAACTGCTAACGCTATGTCCTCTGGTGTTGTATCCGTAGATTTAGATAAATAGCTTTAGCAAATGTTGAAAGGTAATAGCGAATGTGATCATTTTATACAGTGTAAGAAAAGCTCCATAATCTGCTGGGTTAGAGACCAAAATGGTTTTAGACATTCGTCATCAAAGGTGGATTTTCAGGAGAAGTTAGGAACCCAATGGAATATTGCAAATGTGCGTGAAGCTGGGTGGCTGCTTTAGGCATGTAATTATTTTAATTCAGGTATGTAAACCAGATAATTGTACATGGAAACAGCTAATTGGGCAAATTTTCATTTCCTTTTACCTGTACAGACACTCAGGAGAAATCGGAAGCACTCACTATGAAGGCTACTACGTGCCTTCAGCATTTTCTACGTGCACCAACACCAAACAGATCTAAGGTTCTGCATTCTGGATCCCCATAACAGAACTGTCTTTGAAGTAAGGAGACCGTATGGTTTTCAGCGCCGCTGGCCATGTCAGCTTGCTGACCGGCCCCCCTTCTCCTTTCACGCTGCCCCTGGGGAGCCCAGCTTTGCTGCACTCTTCCTCCATCCCAGGACTCCCTTCTGACTTTTTTGGAGGCTCGGTTTCTGTGCTGCCTCTCATTCTGGTACTTTTTAGACCTGTATGCAAAGGCAGGGAGAAGAAAGGAAACGCAGGATGTGTCTTTCTGGGTTTGTCAAGAGGATTTTTTTTTTTTTTTTTTTTAGAAGTTGCAGTGAATATAGATAGACGAGGGAAAGAGCGAGCGTGCATATGTACCATGAGATACAGGAATATCTCAATAGGCATTTTACTATAGTCTCAGTTTCCCTACCCCTAGCAACATGCTGACAAATCAAGAACTGCCATCCTATATACAGTACTCCAGCTGTCAGCCTTAAGCAGTGCATCTCCTTGCCAGAGTACAGCCTTTCCTTTGTTTCAGCTTTGAAAATAAAATCACAATTTGTAAAATAAAGGGAAAAGAATTCATTTCTAAGGCAGGAAAGTCACTAATCCTTTTTAAAGGTTCATAACTGCATTAACTGCTTTGAACAAGCAGCCACACACTGAATGGTAATGGATTGGTAGTAACAGTATGCCTTGTATTTAAGATAATAATAACCAGTTACACAAAGTCAACAGACTCGCTATACTCACCTACTACTTAATTGTATAAATATTTTCATTGATTTAAATTATTCTCAGTAAGAAACATTTGTCATCTGAACAGCCTCTGTTTCTACTTGATCATTTGTCAAGAGAAGAAAAAGACTTTTTGAAGATAGCTATGACTATATAAAATTTTTGAAGCTAGCTCAGAGAGGGTCATGCACTATGTTAATGTCCTAGACTTTCATGTCTTGCATCTTAGAAACAGGAATAGGTCAAAGGTAATGAGAGTTTTGTGGGGCTTTTAAAAAATGCATTGTGTGGGAGTGAGTGACTTACAGAGGCACAATCTGCATAGGTAGCACAAGTCTTACTTAAAACCGTTCACAATTTATTTAAAAGTCATAGATGGCCATAAGAACAAGAGAACCACTGACGTGTACTGGTACAAGTACTTTACACATAGTGGAAGGCATCACCATATCCGTTTTACAGATGGAGAAACTGAGGCTTGGAGAGGCACAGTATTTTCCCCCAAATACTACAAGTATGAGACACAGCCGCTGAACCAAGCGTATAAAACCTTTAAAGAATACCATACAATAGCCATATGGCATCTAACAAACCAAAGCCATGGACCTGTCAGTAGTTAGCCAAAGGAGGAACAAAATGGGAAGATGCAATACAGTAGGATTAGCTAGGGCTACTCTGCGCTTAGGTATTTGCATGCACATCCTTTTTTGTCACCAACAAGACAGAAAGAATTTTTTGTCCTTTTCTTCTTTGTTCAAGAAAAATTTAAGGGCTGGATTTGCCTTTCATCTGGGATTTCTGGGTAAAAGGGCAGCGCAGTTAGAATTTTTGTGCAGTAGCATCAGGTAAATTTTCATACATCCCGAATTCCCAGGATCTGTGTAGTGGACACGTAGATCTTATAATGCTTTTCTCAGAAATGTTGGATTTATTGCACAATGTACGGTTGATTCACACATGTGCAATAAGTTTGAGGCATCCTGGATACATCAGGTTTATTCTACATGCCATTACACAGCACATGTGCACATATTTCTGTCCAGGAAATCCCAGACAGAAATGTATCAGTCCCAGATTAGCTCTTCATAGCCAAGGAAGGGCTGAGTGGATTAGGGAGCCATGGCTGTGAGGAATATATTGACTCATGGCTTTGGAGACAATACCTAGCATCCCCAATGCAAAATCCCAAGGGGAGATACGGGAAATTTCCATTAATGAGTCAGCTTCATTTCCCCGCATTCATTGCATAGGTTTCTTAGGATCAAATCTATCCAAACCCCCTTTCATCCCGCAATATTCAGGAAGCACCAGCCAGGCTCTGTTTTCCTTGAGAAAGGCTGCACAGTGTCACTGAGAGCACAGTTTAGGCCATTGCAGTCAGATGCAGACAACCTTAATCCAAGGATTTTTTTTTAAAAAAGGACACAAAGGAATCCTAATTAGATGGAATATTGGAGACACTCATCTTGGACTCCTTCGTTGTTTGCAAGCCAAAGGTAATTAGGAGAAGTCCATGATTAAAAAAAAAAAAAAAAAAAGAAGAAATAAAATGCCTGAAACTGCTCCTTTAGTTTGCTGGAGCCCCTCATTTATAACACAACAGGACAAAATAGCGTGTGATATTTCCAAAGTCTGCTCTAAGTACGGTGTCTTGAACTGAATTATTTGTTAATACAAGAGTAAAGCCAGTTTGCACATGAAATAAATCCCAATGAAATGAATAAACTCAAGTATTATTAATATAATATCATGCAAAGCAATAAAAAATACTAAGTGCTGCAAAAGGAGGAAATCACTAGGGAGAGTATCTGTTGCCCCAAGACTTAAGTTGGAATGAATTTCTAGAATCTTAAATGTTAATTTTAAACTGCTTCAATGCAGATTTATTTTGAATATCATATCTTAGCAATAGACAAAGGGTAAGCAACACTAAAACGCTGTGTTAAAAGCAGTCATAGTAATCGAGGTCAGATGTCTCCATAAACTGAGAAGTATTCAGATGTACTGTATTTCTCTGCTTCACTCGTAGAATTTTCTTCCCCTGTATCTTTTAATTTGCTAAATGATTTGCGAGAAACCAAACCACCTACACTTAATTAGCTTTATAAATCAAAGGTGACAATTCTTTAGTAACCTGTATTATTTCCCAGCGTGGCAAGCTAGAAAAATGCTGACAAATTTATTTATTGACCTGTTGTGTTTTGCAAGGACAGCCAATGTTATATTGATCTGGCTATCCAAAATACTGTAGCAGGGGCAATAACATTCAAGTGCCAGTGTCTCCACATAATCACTATTCTGTACTATCCCTACCCGAGCGATAGCCCCCATCTCTTACAAAAATGCAAATGCACCCATCCCCCAGACCTACCCTCCTCTTGCTTTCAGGAAGGATCCTTATTGTTAGAAATTAAACTAAGAGAGCAGAGACCTTCAAATTTACTTGGCATGTAGTTTACTTCTTTCATCGGAAGTCATCGTTAGTAACTACTGTTGCAACTTTAATTATATCTTCAGTAACAGCTCCCCCACCCCCAGCACTTTCTGTAAACCTCCCTTTGTATCACCCAGGAATCCAATCCTGCAATCCTTCATGGGAAAACCTCTATTGAAGTCAACGGGGTTGACTTCTGATTTCCTTAGGTCTCACTTCTGTAACATACATATTTAAGGCATAGGCTTTTCTTTCTGATGCTTAAAAGCATGAATGTGCAGAAGTCTTTGGGAGAGCAGGATTTCCATTTTTAGCTCATGACAAAATGAAAATAATAAATGAAGACTTCAGTATTTGACCTATTGGGATACCTCACTTGACAATCACTCATGAGTTAGGGTGATAAGGTCACGTTCCTTATTCTTTATTCATTTAACCGTTTTATAATTATAAGTAGCAATGGAAAGCAAGCAATCTTCACAGTTAATAATCTTCCCAGACCCCAGGGTACAGATCTGGAAAATGGAGGAAACAATGGGGAAAAGTTAAAAATTGTTTTCCATCGTTTATTACCATCAGGTAAAGAAAAAAAAGTGTATCTTTGGAAATGCATGATCATTTATATTCCTAGCAAAATCCATCCTGAACGTAGCAGTCAGCTAAAAAGATACAGAAGACACTGAAAATAGGCCTGGAATATTATTATCCGGTTGATGTTCTTTTTTTCCCATGTGCATCTTTATGCAAATATTGTTAGTTTCGCCACCTCCAATGATCCTTAATTCCCACTGAAACCTCTGAGAGCCGAAGGTCTTCATCATCACACAATTATTTTATATATTAAAACATGACTGAGGACAGGAGGTTAGGCTGTTGTAATTGCCGTGTGGGGCTGGCATTCCCCATGCATATTTTTGTGTTGCAATGACAAAGGCCACAAGTCAAGAAATCACTTTCGCACATGCTCAAATCCTGCCCTCCTCAAGACCACATTTAAGTGCGTGACCAACTTTAAGTATTACCTTGTGCGTGTTGTTAACCACACGCTTAAGTGTGGGCTCAAATAGGGATGCATTCCTGAATCCAAATCAATCTATCAAAATAGCTGCAGGTGAAAATTCTTCATACGTGCTTTCTGTGTACGTAATGAAATATGCGTGGTCATACAAGTGCAGGCCTGTATTGCCGTTTATTTCAGAAAAAAGAAAGTATTTCGTTTTATGTGCTATGCAGTTTAAAAGCTGCCTCTGGAAAATCAGCATATTTTCCTGAGTGTTATATTGATTAGGTATTTAATGCTCAGAAAGAAGGTCAGCAATTAACCACTCCCCCCCCCAAACCAGCATTTAAAATATATATATATAGTTTTTGTATTTTAGACTCTGATATTTTTTCTAGAACATTTCCTTATGAAGCTTGTTTCAGACTAATATGTAAATTTTAAAAAGTAAAATGTTTGTCTAACCTTGTAGTTTAAAAATAATCAAAGCGATGCGAGATACATGCTGGGTACCCAGATGGATAATATTTTGTTTTTCTTTGTAAATGTCTTTTGTCTTAAAGCTAGTGTGAAAATCTAGAAGAGGGCCCCACATGATTGATCACCACAAGCATCAGAAGGAAATGATTCACCACAACACTGTAACTGAAACTGCTTCAACACCTGATGGCAAACTTCACACTAGGGGACTAATTAACTGCTGTACCTGCTCAGAGATTGCTGTAACGCACAGGACACCTCATCTAGTATAATTCCAGCTGTGAATACCCACAGCCCTGACTGATTATTATTGGTAGAAAGGTACATTGCATTCAGAAGTGAAGGGAGAAGTTAAAAATATATTTTATTTTAATGATACGAATATATTAAATTATAATTCCATTAAGACATTGTTTCAAAAAAAAGTAAGTGTAACAGAACCGCAATATATACCTGAAGTGCACACATTTTTTTTTTGGTCTCATGATAGGACTGCTTTCAGCTTAAGGGTCTTCCTACTTTTTCCATGAACTTTGTTTCAGTTATAACATTAACATTTGTGAAACATTTTCGGAATTGGCAATATTAGGAACATAAGGTTCATACTGTTTGAATTTAGATATAAAACAGTACATGAAATATCATCCAGCTACCCATGCACTGTGCTCATAACTAAGCCAATGTCTCAGCAGATTTATCATCAGAAATACAAGTTTACAGTCTGCAAACAGAGATAATGTATTCCTAGCACAGCACTTATACGTAGTGATTAGAAATAATGGAAGAATAGCTGGCTGTGGGGGTTTTTAGGGGGAAAAAAAAAGACAAATTCTATTAAATAATTTTTTTAGCCTGACAATAGTTATATGGCTATAAATTAATCTACTAAAATACAGGTTTTATAACCAGTGCCCAGAAATGTGTTGTTCTTTTTCACTGCATGGACAATGTCAGTTGTTTTGACAAGTAAAATATTTCTTCCCTTTCCCCTCTTCTTCTGTCTCCCCTACTCAATTTAAATTAAAAAAATATTTTTGAATACTGTTTCAAGCAATAAAAAAAAAAAAAAGCAGTCCTACAATTTGGCAAGAGTGTAGAATGATTTGGCAATAGCAGAGAATGATTATCCTTTGTTCTCGTTTTCTAAATGATTCTGATAGTTTGTCTTGGTGAGATGAAGAAATTGGTGAGCTCTTCAGGAAAGCAACGTGAAGAGCCATAAACAGTGTCACAATGACATCAATTTGATGCTTCTAAAAATAACTATGCAAAAATCTCTATTACATTCACCAGCTCTCACCCACAGCAAAGTTCATTAAGCACCTGTAATAACAGGTACATTTCTTGCTCATCAAATGTTATTTTCCCTTTAAAAGCCTGCTAATTCTGTGTATACAGAGAGCTCCAATCACTTGCATTAGTATGTCTCTGAGGGAAGATTTAGGTAAAACATTTTTTTAACGCGCCCTGTAAAGTGATCATGTCTATAAACCCCATAGTCCTGATGTCTGTGCCGTATTTGCAAAAAACCCCAACCAAACCACCAAAAAAAATAAAAAAACACCCCAAACCTGCTTATTTGCCCATGTGCAGCTGTGACAGGCAGAACTGCAGGGCCTTCCCTTCAGTTTTTCCAGGTGCCTTTCTTATCTCCACATTAAAAAGTAAGGAAGAGTGCGGGAATGAGTCAATACACAGCTGCAAGATTTAAACATAGGATGACCAGTCATCTGGCAGCCTCGCTAAGATAAATTACATATTGCATTGCAAATTTGCCCTAAACTGCCGATTCTAAAGACGTTTCCCCAATAGGCATGCATATGCATATTTTTAATGTAAATGAGAGTTTGAGGACTAAACCAAGGTTTGCTGTGTGTTTTGCCTTCTGAATTCGCAGCAACCCTGAGCTCAGTAGCAAACTGCTAATTTCATAGTTAGCGAATTCATTTTATGTGTGTAGACAGTTGGTAATTTCATCCAAACGTGTTTCCAATATTAATCAGAACTATACTTCAGTTCGCAGTGTTTCATCGAGAAAGACAAAGTGTACACCTGAGGTAGGACTTCTCCAAATTTCTCTGGCAATCAAGCTCAAGATTTTTGGGTCACACTTTCCAGTTATCTGTAATCAGATACTAGATTACTGCTTGAGTTAACTCTAATCTGGGAAAAAAAAGAAAAAAACCCAATCTAGTACTTACTAAAATATCACAACCCTAAGAAATAAAGTTCTTCTTCCTCCAAAAATGGAGCAAGGAGGAAATGTCTCCTAAGATGCCCTGACCACTCAAACACAGCCAGGAGCTCAGCTTTGACCTGAAAACAGCAGCTCTGGAGGAAAAGAGATCGGATCACCGCATCCTCCCGGGTCACCTCACTGAGATTTCCTCACCAGGCACTAACGCTGTCAGCCACACTGATGGCTTTCAGGTGTAGAGACTCATACAGCTGGAGCCACTCAATTAATAGGCCAATTTCATCCACAGATGACAATTTTCAATCAAAATTAATCTGGGTTGGCTTCACATGCATTTGTTTTTCACTAGTAGGCTCTGCTGCTATTATTGCATAAGTGTTATGACTAATAAATAATAACTAACAAACGTTATGAAAAACCAAACAAACACAAAATCCAATAGCTTAGTAATTAACAAAACTAAGAAAATAGGATGCTTGGAAAAAAGTTTTCTGAAAAGGTCATATGATAATTTCTCAGAATGTGTTTTTCCCTGTTCTTATTTGGCTAAAACCCCCACTATTTTTAATAGCTGTGCAGCTACTGAAAAAAAAAAAGTGAGGATATTCACAAAGTTACTAAGTATTAAACTTCCTTACAATAAATTCTAAGTAGTGAAAAAAATGTGCAGGTTCATAGAAACACAAAAAAACCTACTCACTGCTCTGATTTGACCCCTACAGAGATTACAGGGGCAAGGACACAGGTTAAACGTGGTGTCAATATTAAGAGTGGGTTTCAGTGCCTGTTTCACTGGGGGTTTTTAATGGACTTAGTATGTTTTGAATGTCCCAAAATCAGTATATAAAATCTATGGCTTCTGGGAGCACAGTGCCCCATGCCCACACAGAAACACCTGGGAACTCTTTTTTCAGCCCATCAGCTCATTCTTCTCACCTGCAGTCCATTCCCCCTGTGCCAGCCCCATTTAACACTTCCCCCCCCCAGCCAGCTCTCTAGGACACATGATTTTATATTAACTGACAGGCATCACCACAAAGAGCCTTTTCTGTTTACATAGGCATTTTTCTTGACAAAGCCACACTTTACACTTTGCAGATACTGGGCTAGCTCTTCAACTCCTTGCTTGTTTTTTACACCCAGTCAAACTCTGAGCAAAGATTAAATTAAACGTGAGCTAACTTAATGCGTTTTTTTCAAAACCGTACAGTGAATTTTTCATTGAGGGAAGTGCTGCCACTTCTGGAGTCGAATGCAACAGCTTGTAAATAACATGCAAAAATTTAGTGCAATAGCAGAGGAAATTTTAGGTGACTGCAATGTAATTTGTCAGTTGTAGACTAATGGAGATTGGGTTGCAACACGCTCTTGCTTTTCTGCCTGTGTTTGAATGAGCATCTTTGTTTTGCGTGCATTCTCTTGTCTAAAATTATTGTATGCTGTAATAGAGGGTGACCACAGGAAAATACAAAAGGGAAAATATGAAAAAAGAAACCACAAAAGGACACTACTGCCTATCAAAATGTTGTTCCAAATATAAACAGGCAAAATGAAGAAAGGTCAAACAAAATTGCAAAAAGAGGATGGAGCAAATAGATGTAAAATTATTTGTGCTGCTTAGCTGATAGGTATGCCAGGGTCATTTTTTTTTTTTTTTGTGATTTATGTATAAGTGAATATATCAGTCCACTTCTCATATGAATATTTTATTGGTACCAATGTTTAACTATGATTACTGGGACTTGAACACTCAACATTTCCCAAATCAGAAGAAAAGCATTTCCAGAAAAGATAGGCAGAATTGGTATTCCCTATTTATTTTTGAGTAAACTATTAAGCATCAGATATTATTTAACCCAAATGATAATATAAGTCAGTGGCATAGTTAGAAATAATTTCCCTGCTGGAGAGACATCTATAATAGACTATATACATACTGTCCAGTTATGTTTCCAAATTGTAATTATGCTTGCTTCTTAGTCATAGCATTAATAATACAGATTAATACTCTACACATGTATATGACCTCCACCCAAGAATTTCAGAGCACATTTTTAAGGATTCATTTATTAAGCATTACAAGTCAACTTTATATATGCAGAAACTGAAGATGCAAAGAACTGATGAAATGTGAACTGGGAATACATAAAGTCTCAAAAATCACAAACAAATAAAATGGAGACAATATTTTTAAAACCTAAGGCTTTGGAAAGTCAGTCCTGTGACTTCATTTCTAATACTGTTGTTTGGCAACACAGTCTTGGTAGTATTATGCAAATAATGCAGATAGGCAGTAACATTTTAAAATCTTTCCACTTTGTTTTGTCAGTTACAGAGTCAGCAGGTGTAGATTTTAACAGAGGAGAAACTCATCTCCTTGAAACTCATGTTTTCAGAAGATTAGGTTAGGTAATCAAAGACAGAGCCCTTTCCTTAGAATAGGCAGACACACAATTGCAAAGGGGTTTGATTTGAGGTATCAAGGTGTAATATCTATTTTCTTCACTCTCCAAATATAATTATCCACTGGAAAACTGAATGCAACAAAATAGCTTACATAGATGAGCTTGCAGCCCGTCTGTTCTTTTTTGATGTAAATAAAACAGAGCAAGAATCTTACTTGGTATCTTGACATAACACACTTCATTTTTGTATATGTAGTGAGATCTTTCCTCTTATAAACAAACCTCTTCCTGTCTCCTTCATTTTCTTCTGGTATCATCTATAGATCAGCATATTTGTATTACATACTTTTGAATTTTCTTTTCCTCCCCTGCAATATGCTCTGCTGACTTCAAATTGAAATGAACTAAAATGATTCTAGGGGACACATTAGTGGCAACTGAAGCTGTTTTAGATTATCCATAATAATAATTTTTATGGACCTAGGTAGGTGAGTGTATATGGGTATGTTTGTGGATGTATACTCCAATCTGATTTAGTAAAATCGCGTTTGATCAAGGCCTATGAGTCAATTGTAAAATTCCAATTGACTTCAATGGGGTTTGGATTGCATCCATATTATTCAAGGAATGAAAAACCTCACTAGCAAGGGCAAACCTAAGAGCTACTGCCCACCTCAAATGCAAGGGTAAACACATACGAGAGGACATACAATTAAGCAGTTTAGATAAGCACAATCCAGAGTTGTGAGAACAAGCGGAGATAAAAATGATCATGATAGGTGTACTTAAGGAGAAATAAAGAAGTTTGTAGCCATTAGGGCCACCTGGAACACCCTTCCAAGGGAAGCTGTGAAGTGACTTCATGCAAAGGGATGAAGGGATGACTTCATAGGACAAGGTGCCTGAGGATGTGGGACATGGACACCCTGCTCTCAGGGTGAGGCTCTGCTGCTGTTTAACTTGCCTGAAGCCTGTCCTGCTGCTGCCAAGGGACCGCTTCCACCTCATCCCACACCAGCCTGGCCCTGTATACCTGTCTAGGGAAAAAACCCCACAAACCCCTTATCTTTCATATTCCAAGCATTTCTGTAGCCATAAGATGAAGCCCTGATTTACAGGGTCTTTCAGACCCTGATACGAGTCTGCCCTGAGCAGGGATTTCCAGACCTTTACAGGAATTGCAGCCAGAGCTACTAATAGCCTCTCCCATAGCCTGGACTCCCAAAAGGACAGACAGAAGGACCACCATATTGCTTATGTTAGCTAGGAAAAAGGCAAAGCCCTCACCTTCCCTGTTAGCCTGATGCAGACTTTCACTCCTCTTATACAGCACAGCTCCTCTCTTATAGGGAGGTTTCAGTCCACTGTAATTAGATTCCACGGATTTAATCCCCTGGGAATGTAGCAATTACCATATACCTGACAAGTGCTAAATGCTGCATTCCGAGGGGATTATCACCTCCGGCTGAACAGAGAGAAAAGGGGAGGGGAAGAGAAATTTCCACTTCCCCATGGGGTGGGGAGTAGGATGAAAACTGCCTGATCTGCTGCAGCTGCTGGCTCTCTGTAGGACAGGAGAGAGCAGGGCATCCAGGAGAAGGCATTCCTGAGAAGGACCAGACAAAGTGTTTATCTCTAATAAAAAGAATATGGATAATGCTGCACATGTGGGGCACCCTTCTCAGTTCTTGTGGGGCTTGCTCCAGCTGGTATGTGTTTATAGAGGGATTTTTATTAATACTGTTGCTACACAGAGCAAATACACTGCAGAATAAGTGAGATTAAGACAATTGGTTTAATAGACTTCAGAATTAAGTGACATTAAATCAAAATCATATGCACAAAATGTAGCAATGGTAAAGAAAAGGCATTTGTGTAGTGTGTTTGCACGCTGTGATACACAATTTATTACAGCTTCTTAAAAAGCACAGAGTTGGTATAAAGCTCCTTCTATTCTTTTGCATTATCTTATCTCAGTTATTTACAAGATTCACAGTGATGTTGTGACGGCATCATTCATTGTTGATAAACTACTTGGGATCATCAGATACAAGGCATAATTTAACAGCATGATAATAGTAGCGTTTACATATACCAACGTTCACTGTGGCTGATTCTGAAGCGGTTTGCAGGTTTAGCAAACTGGAATCAAGGGACAGCTGCTCTGCTGGTCTAACCAATGCTCCTGCTAGTGAGATTATATCAGGCCAGATCCAATTGGAGGTAAAGGTCATCAAAGTAAAATAATTTGATTTTGACACGAAGTGAACACCCTGCTGCTGCAAAAACTGTTGCTGGGACTCTGATGAGCAGAGTGGGGTAGGATCAGCTTTATGTTTCGTGGCAATGACAACGTTTTGTCCCCAAGAGCACGCTGTACTCTGGCTCGCTGCAGCTGGGGAGGGAGCCACCCGCTGAACTACTTATGCTTCCTGCCACACCTCAGACCAAGTCTGTAGTACAGAGAAATAGTCTGCCATGTCGCTATACCGTGCTCCTTATAGCGGCAAACCCCTCCCGAGATAGAGGGAGCTTGTCTGGGCAGTACCACGCTCTTCTAGAAGTGAAAAAGTACTGCTGCATTTAAATATATGTGTATGTATATACCTTATTGTGAAGAAGTGAGAACAAAGAAAGAAAAATAAAACCAAGAACATTTTAACAATGGGCGAGAGTCAGTCAGGTCAGAGGGGGAGCAATTGCTGGAGTCCTGATACAGACTGGACAGGAGAACCTTCGCTGCCTGTGAAACCACACTTGCACTAAATCAATTTATGACACTGTAGTTCAATTGTATCCTTCTAGCAAGGTTTTACCTATATTATTACATGAAATGAAATTCATTAACATAGTTGTATTAAATCTGTACTAGTACTAAAATTTATGCACACCACTGCAAATGCACACCTCTAATGTGGAGGCACGGCAGGAGCTGACACCAGCACAAACGACCTGGTTTGCTTGGGTTTGCAATGGCATCAGTGAGAATTGAGAAGGGATGCGGTCCTCACCCATCTGCTGCGCTAGCAGGAGCCCTGCCATATACACAGCAATACTGGGAAGACTGTGACAACCTGCTGTAATATTTTTATGCTATATGGGAGAAAACCCAGCTCTGCATATACAGATGTTTGTATGCCAAGAGCATATATGGATGCTGAAATGGTATTTTGAAAATTTCAGGATAATAAACCAAGCTCATTGTTGGTCTTTCATGAAGGCCAAGGTCACATATATATCCATTTAATGCAGGCGAGATCCATAAAGGCTTTGTCATATGACACCATCTGCTTTCTTCATCACATACAAATCCATTGTATGACTGAAATAAATCAAGTGCAGGGTGTGGTGTTTCTGCATTTCCTAACTCATTAGCAAGACTTTTAAGATTACTCCTGTCTTCCAGTAGTGTGGTAAACCTGTTTAAACAAACAAAAAGAAAATAATTATTAATTGGCTAACAATAATAGGCCACTTGTGTTTCTTGAAAATCTTACTGACTAGGACGAATCCCTTGATAGCAACAGCAGCGTGTGCTTCTAGTTCTCATAGCTCTTCTGAAAATTGGATTCGGAGGTGCTAATACAATTTCTATTAATGTTCCCAGTGACGTCTCTCTGTTCCATATGCTTCAGGACACAACCTGCCAAGTCTTCGCTCTCTGTTAGACCCTTACCAAGTCACTCCGCTTAGGGCCCATACCAGCCTTGATAAGGCACGCAGTTGCCAAAGGCGATAGGAAGGAATGGGATGCAGAAGGGGGAAAAATGGTCTGTAGGATTACACCTGTGTCAGACCAGAGGGAAGGCATGTCGACACCGCTCCACCCCAGGAAGGACTGGGGTGTGAATGTGTTGACATTTCTGCTGGCAGCGTCATTCCTACCTGTTTTAGGCACCCAGGAATAGCAAGCCAAATCATTCATGGCTCTCCCCTTGCGTCCTCAATCCAGTTCCACCCTTATTTGCGAGAAAAGTGGCCTGGCCTTGGCCAAACTGTGACCCTTTATTCCTGGAGCAACAAATTTCAGGGTAGCCCATGTTGCTGAACAGCTTTGAGGCAATTTTGGTTCTTTTAACAATCATCCCACAACAGAAGCCTGGAGTTGTATGTACCTATTTACCCGTGAGGGCATGGTCCCCTGTCCCCCCATCACCTCCCTGCAGTCAGGAGGGTATGTCAGACCCATTTGCCCTTTTAAAACCTCAACTGTATCCCTAACTGCACGTGAAATCTTGTTCCTGTTGAAATCAGTCTTGAAACTTCCACTTACTTCAATAAAGCGAGGATTCGCTTCGTGGCTAAGAGAAAATCAAAAAAAACGTAGGAAGAGCCTATTGACAAGTTAATCCCCGCAGTGGCTCTGGGGTGACATTAAAACTGTCGCAACGAAACCCAACCAGCTAATGACACCAAGTTAAAAACCTGTTCTTGTCTTTGCATGCTGTCACAGGGCTTTGTCTTCACATGGGGGGAGGAAGCTATATGCTCTGCAAGTGAATGATACACATGCATGTGATCAGGATGATCAGAGCATGCAAAACACATTAGAACAAAACATACACTGAGGTTAAAGCAGCATAAAAATGAAAGCGTTTTGTGTTCCTCATTTGCTTGACTCATTGAATATATGGTTATGTACGTGCCTGAACCAGACTTGGCTTATTTGCCTTACATGCTACAAAGTTGCATGTAATTACCTATACTGTTCCAATCGGCACCTGTTCTGCAGTAATTCTAAATTAATGTATTAGCCAAAGCCTCAAAGGGATGAACAAGAATGTTAGCTGAAAACTAGTTGCTTCTAATTGTCATGAAAACAAATGTCAAAAGAACATGTGTTTCTACTTAGCTAACTCTGCTTACTAGGTTTGAAGCTGTTTTGTGTTACTTTCTACCATTTAAATTAAATGTTTTGTCTCTAACATACTTGATGTGGCTTTAAGAAGCTGTGCTTCCCCCCCATCCCCCTTATGAATCTTAATGTTTGGCTGGATTTGTTTGTAACATCAGACAAAAGACTGGCAGGCTGCGCTGGAGTGACATAGATTTTATGTTGAAACAAAGCAAAGCCGAAAAAAAAAAATCAATTAGGGGTCATTAAAACCCAAACTTTTCAATGAAAGAAATACTGTAATGGAATAGTAATACTTTGGGGTTTAGGAGTTCTTTTAATTCCTGAAAGAGCTATTTTGCACTGCCCCTCCTCCACTTCATCTCTGTGAATCTGCTGTGTTGCAGAATGAGTCAGCTCTGGAATATCCAAACTCCACAGCTGTGCATTAGCATTTGGGAAGAGTATCACTGGGAGTTCATATTTTACATGTGGAAGCAGTGACGCTCTTTTTCAAGCCATGGAGAAAGAATGGTTCAAAACATAACACGTATAGATACAGCACTTGCCCTTCAGCAGCACTAAAGCAACTTTCTAATGGGAGTTTTCTACAGATTTCCTTGGGGCAACAGCAGGGCCCATCATGGAGATGGAACAAGCAGAGCGGGGGCTGCTAAAAGATTTTCAGTACAGCACAGTTTAGTGTTTGATGTCTTAAAAAGTGGATCTCTGCTTTTTTTAAAATTTTTTTTCCCTATTACTCATTCCTTGAGGCCATCTCATTACAAAAGGAACACTGCATCTTTGTTTCCTAAGGAATGGAAGATCAACTTCGGTTCTTTCCATAACAAATGCATTATTAGGAAAGAAAAATAAATCCTGCTAATCACAGCACTTCACTGGAGCTTGGCAATGGAGTTACGTGGATACGTTAAATCAGCAGTTCCCAAAGATGAGCTTGTGACCCAGCTGGGATCACGACCTGGAAGTACAGAAGGAAATGGGCACACAAGCCCGGAACAGGAATCACAAGCTGAAAGTTTGGAAATGACCGTTTTGCGTAAAAACCGCAGTAGCGGCAATGACACTTTCTATTTCAAGGAGAATTCAGTCACCAGCACAGACCTGGGAACGGGAGCAAGACTGAGAATAGGGCCAGGTTTCTGGGAAAGGAGTGGGGACGTGGGAGCTACCGGGGAACCCTGGAGGTCCGTTGGGTGGTGGTGGTGGTGGTGGGACAGGGCTCTCTCCGGGCTGAGCCATGGCTGGGTCAGGGTCCGGTGTGCCCTGGCCGGAGCAGCCCCTTTGGGAGCCACAGCCACCCACTGCTGGCCCAGGTCAGGGCGGCGAGGGGCACGCGTCTCCCGGCCACGCGAGCTGCGGCGACTGGGGGCAAGGAAGGCAGGAACGATGTTGAACTGGCCGGCTCACATCTGGGCTGCATCTGTCCCTGCTTACAGAAGCATTTTGGAAAGTTAGGCTCACAAAAATTACTCCATTTATGCGACCTGCGTCGTGCCCACGGAAGCACAAGTCCTCTTTTATGTGCTGATGGGATGTGCTTTTTTATGGGTTTCAAAGTAGATCATCATGTGGGCATAAAATTACGCTGCACTTAATGGGTGATTGTTGATTTACACCAGTGGAGAATGTAGCAAATTTACTTTTTAAGTATAGATCATTAAGGTCTCCAAATATATTAAAATATTCTCCACCCAGTTTGCATTTGGGAGTGAAAAACCTGCTTCCCGCTTAGCTGTGAGCTGCCAGAGCTTTCACAGCAAACACACATTTTCATTTCAGTTTGCTCAATAGACGTATTTGTGCCAAAGCCCGCCCAAGTAACCTGCAGGAAGGTAGGGAAGATCCCATTTTGAACATGAGGGGACAGAATGACTTCAATACAAGCTACAATTGTTACCTTGGGGAATAATTAAGTCTCTTAAAGACTGCCTTATACCACCTTCCTTTAAGGACTGACACTATCCTGTCCGGCACAGTAATTCTGCTGCATTGGAGATTTTAGTTCAGCAGGAATTTAATACCTTTAATTTGAACCATGCTAAGTGTTCATTAGTATAGTGCAAAACTGAATACAAAACACTTCATTTACTGGATAACCACACTGTAAACATGTTTTGCCTGGATTGTGATGGATGATAAGATCTATTCACAACATTATTTACAACAGGATGCCCAGTGAGTAATCCCTACAGTAAAATCTGTAACATTGTGCACACAGCCAAGGTAAGTCAATTCTTCAGCTAATATATTTGACATACGTCATTTTAAAGAATGGCAAGTGAGAAGGGAAGACTTGGTGTCTGAGGACGCAGAAAAGCCACCTTCTATTAAATTACACAGGTGAGAACAGCAATTTTCTGTACACCTTAGATGACATAGTAATACTGCAAATGTCAGTTGGAGTTATTGAGATTTGAGGAGAATGTATTTGTCTTACAGAGGGGAGAGGATTTAACTTACACATCTAATTTTTCATGAGGGTTTGGAAGCCATTTTAAAAGTAGAACAAGTATCTCTGTGGTCTTTTTCCAGTCTCTTCTTTTTATACTCCTCCTCCCTCCTTGAACCTGGCACTTATCCCAAAATGCACACCATGTTCAAGAGAGGGAAAACACTAACCCTGTATAATTTGAATAAATAAGCTCTACATATATTGCCACTTTTAGTTCAAATTATGCAAAAATCCAAGATAAATGAGCCTGAGCATAAAAGCCCCTTAGTGTGTAATTATAAATACTAAAATGGTGTATTTTTCCAAAACAAGAACCTTTTTTTTTTTTAATTTGCATACTCTGTCGACTTTTGACCTGCAATAAAAATGTAACACAAGTTGGTAAGTGACTGAGTCAGAACAGGACCTTCTGTTTGCATCATTCCTCCTGCCTTCTGGAGTTTCAGTCTTTAACAATTTGCTTAGATTTATAGTCATCTACTGAGCAGCTACAGTGCGTAACCAAAAGCTCTTGTCTTTAAACATGTAAACTGTTAGATTAAAATTCCTGGGCTTCAGGATATACAGAAATTCCATGGGTCAAATTATAGATAATAAGTATGGATCAAACCCTGAGATCCTTTTGGCTTGAATGTGTTTTTCAAGCACAGCTGTAATAAACAAGCAGGATGCCTCCTGCAGCACTCAGATTCCAGATGTGTGCCCAGTGCAGTATCTGTTTGGGGATGAAGCTCGCTTACAGCTCTGATGAACAGCATGAGGAAAGAGCAAACAATAACAGGATAAAATCAGGACTAAAGTTTTTTCTTAGCCTTTATTCAAGCTAATTTCTACTCCTTTCCATTTCTGTTTCTATTCTAATTTCTAAACTATATAGATTACTCTTAGAGAAATGGGATCCAGATATTTCAGTGTTTCAGGGTAGTTGATTGGGATAAAGACTTTTCCAGTTATTAATCTGCACAGCCAAAAATGCTAAAACCTGTATATTTTCAAAGCATCGTAGAACTGTTCATAACTTTTATAGTCATTAAGTTAGAAAATACTTTGAAGATCAAACTCCAGTTCTTTTTGCCTGAGTTGCGTTTGTTAAAATACACTGGAATTGTCAAACTGGCGTTTACAGTAGAGAGTCCCTTCACTTTACTGCATGCTCAGAGCCTGAAGATGAGCAAGGAAGACTAAGCCTGGACTGGCAGATCCAGCCATCACTCCCAGCCATGTGCCTGGCCACAGCCACATGAAAATCCCAGCACCTGTTAATTCCTGAACCACCCTGGTGCTCAGGAGGGTGTTTTAAGGAAAATAGTATTTTCTAATGAAAATAGCGTGGTAAATTCAGCAGTTGGAGCAGACGGGAGGTGGTAAGGTCTGACTGGACCTGGAGGCAACTGTACTTTATCTCTTCACATCAAGGACAAACAGCAGCAGCATTGGGAATGAAGCTATTGCAGAACTGGCTCCCATCTCACTGTTCTGTAACCATCCAGCTAATTTCAACACATTTCAACCCAACTCCTGACACATTTACCCGCATTAATGCCAAAATATGAAGGCTACAGGTAACACAAAAATTAAACAGCCAGTTCTCCTTATATTTCTTCAATCTCTCTCCCTCGTTTCAGTAAGCCCTTCATCATGCAAATAGCTCTGGCCATTGACTTCAATGGGACCTTTTCAATAGTAGAAGTCCCTGCAGCCCAAAGGTAGCAATACTGGACCTGCTCCCAGCTGATATTTAAAAAAAAAAATAAAAAAAAAAAATCTCATTCAGCCAGACCCTGGGAACCACAGAAATGAAACGGGGAAGGGGAAATGGTGCTACAGCAGTAGCTGATTGCTGCTTAGCATATTTTCAGTCTAGCTGATGCTGTTTCAATACAGTCGATGCTGTTTCAGTCCAAACAAGGCCATTTTGCTTGCCCAGGCTGAGTTTAGCTTTTGGGCCACAGAACTGTCCCAACGGACCTGTCCCAAGGACTCTGCCTTCGAGCGGCCACATGGCCATCAGCAAGTGACTGGTCCTGGGGCCAGAAATCCCTGTCGTGTGGCTACAACCTGGAGAAGGTCCCCTTTCTACCCCTCTGATGTGTCCATCCCCTCTGAAAACAAGGGATGAAGTGTGGCACAAAGCGAAGGGAGTCTGTCGTGCTGCACAGCCAGGTGTGTGTCAGCTTTCTTCTTCCCATGCAGATAAAACGCAGGAAAACACGAGTGAAGCAGAAGCCAACACTTGGGGCATTCACTCTGCTGCAAGATCAGCTTCCTCGATAAGGCAAGCTTAATGTGGAGCAACCCTTGAAGTTACTGGACTAATCATATTTCTGGTTCATTTCCACAATTACAGAAGAGGTCAAGTGGATTCTTCATTTTAATGGGTTGACTAAAATTTGGCAGCGTGTTGTTATGAGGCAGATAATTTGTAAAAGCAGTGTGTGTTTTAGATCACATCTTCATTCCACGTTGAATGGTAATAAACGAGTACCTTTCTGTGGAAATACTGCCTCTTTTAAAATGTCTGTTAATTTAACTTCTATTATTATACATTATGGTTGTTGTCTGGTCTGCCTGTACACTGGTTTCATTCTCTGTATTCTAATTTTAACTGATTATAACTGAGTGGGAAAGTGCAAGACCTCTAGTTGAAATTCAAAAGAAAATAAATGGATTTTTTATGGCCTGAAGAATCTATTCATTACTAAATCATTTATCTTTGCAGAAGGAGTGCCTATATTCAATATGCCTTCCTATTTTCCTAATTTTATTTCTCCGTAAGTACGCTCTGTGCTTGCAAATAAATCTCCATTGAACTTCCACTGATAGGCTTTGCTTTTGAAAGTCTGAACAAGAGTGTAATTAACAATTTTAAACACATATCAAAGGTTGTATATAAAGCTCGGATGTTGCTGTGTCTTCCCTAAAAATGAAACTTGGATGAAAATGTAAAACAACAGTGTATACTCCTGGGATTATCAAAGGCATATTGCACCAAGGGGAAACGGAGCAGATACACATGACCTTTAAACAGACTTGCTTGTGCTTTTTGGCTTACTTCAAAGATTTCTTAAGGGGACGAGAGAGAGTCATTAAGAAGGAGGGGAGGGAGGAGAGGCATTCAGATTGTTTAAATTGCTTTTTCTTAATTCCAAATTGTCTTTCTCTAGTGAATCCTAACTTTATTACTTATATTGCGTTTCAGGCAGTGCAATTACATTCTTACCTTGAACAAAGAATGAACTTTGGACAGTATTCTGAAGGGTTTACAAATAAAGTAAACAGCTCTGTTGCATAAAACATGTATCTGAGGCAGAACTTCCTTCTTCCCAGATTAGACACATGCATGTAATGTAATTTGTACACTTCTTCAACTGCTATTTGAAAATGTTTCTGTTCTGTTTGCAATAAATAGAAGGTTAAAATTCACATACAAACCCCACACAATTGTTAAACTTTTGTGATTCTGTTAAAGTTACATCGAATGCTGTCTTTACCAGGTCATATATTAAATATTGGCTTTCAGTTTCAACTTGAACTGCTGTCTTTGTTCAGGCTGGATTAAATCCAGATAGGTTATCTAGTTTAGTTATTACTGTATTGTTCAAGTGGTGCTTAACTGTGTGTTTTACATGCGAGTGTAGAAATGCGTGTGAGGGGGAAAGGTTTGCTAATTTTACATCTTCATTTTAAAAAGTCAGAACATTTTTACATACCCAGGTTAAAAATTAACAAATCAGAATGTTGGACTTTTAACTCACTAGTCAGAGACAACGTAAGGTTAGAATATGTTTTAACTACAAGACTGAAAATGTATGTGAAAATATGCTAGCCACTTCTAGACGTAATACTTCAAAGATGCCACATTTATCATAGTTGACTTACGTCCTACTGCAAACACCAGTGAGATATCTGTCACCTTCACATCCCTGGGTATTGCACGTGGCTAACAGAACTAATGCAGTCTACAAGGTAGGATTTGCAAACATTTGCAAAGAACGTTTGCTTTTTACATTCAGTGTTGTGCCCCATTTCATTTGCTATTTGTGAACACTGGCATAAATGAGTTTTTATTAGCAGAGATATTAGGGGATGTGCAGAGAGGATGGTTGTGTCTATAACTGACTGCTGCCAAGTAAATTTGGTATTTACTATTTATTATACTTTCATACTCTAATTATCCAGGCCCCCAGAAAAGGCATGTCATATGACCTAGGTCCTAGGGGACCGATTGTACATACCAAATAATGAATAGTGAAGGGAAAAGCTTGGGAACAATTAGTTGGTTGAATTTGGTTTGAATAAATAGTTGGTTAATTTCTAGATGGTGATTTGGATTCTGCATCTGCCTATGACCAAAGGAAAGAAGCAAGAACAACACTCTTCTGTGATGCACCCTCTGGGAGCCGTGGCAGAGGACTAAACAATCTCCTGCCTTATGTTCCAATGTGCTCTATCTGTATTAGTCTAAACAATTGGGAATGCCATTCCCAAGCGTTCAGAAGTCAGGACATCCTTTACCCCCACACCCCCAGCTGGCTTAGGAATCATAAGGTTCTTAGAAAATATGATTATTCATTTGTTTTTAAGCTGTTTGGCTGCATACAAATCTCAGTTTTAACTTCCCTCTGAAATAACAGATGCAGATAACCTCTTTTTATTAGGGATGTACAATTTTACACTTAATCATGGGACTGATAGATGGAGCTTGAAAAAAAAAAAACCCAGCAATTCATCAAGCATTGCAAAATTGACAGGTGGAGGGAGAGCATCTCCCGGCAGCTTCCCCCGACCTCTGCCAGGACCGAGCTGGATGCCTGCTGACGCCTGCCTGTGGCACTGCTGGTCAGCACGATTATTATCTGCATTGTACAAGATAAGCAAACTGAGTCACTGCGTTAAGATCAGAATACAGGAGTTTTGGCTTACTGCTATATCTGCAGTCTCCTCGACTACACTAGACTTTCTACTGCTTTCTGTAATTACATATACAAATAATATTAGACTTTGGCACAAACCAAAACCACTTCTGGACTTGCTACTTGGGTCTGGATATGAATTTTACAGTTTGTCCTTCTCCTGTACCAACTTGAAAGAAACCCCTGTGCCTGATGACATCTGAGGCCGGACAAAGGTCCAAGTGGTAAAATTGTTGTGCTGTGATGTCAAACTTCTCCAAAATGGGTGGAGTTCCCTTTCCAGAGATTTCTCAGAGCCAGACTTTTGCAGAAGTTAGCTTTCGATGTCGGAGCAACAGGTAGCGTATAAAAACCTGAGAAAGTCAGAAGAGGGCACAGGATTTTAGGGCAGTGCTAAACCTCACCATTCAAATTGTTTATGCATCTGGCAGAAATAATCTTATGGTGTGCAGAGGGCAAGCTGGAATGTTGGCCAGCATTAGTGCTATTTTTAGGCACATTAAGGCCCGATCATTTGCCACCAAAATTAGTGGGAGACTCGTCCTGAGTGCCCCACCGCGCTCAGAGATCAAAAGCGGCTCTGGGTTTGCTTCAGAAAGGTCCACCCTTTCTCCCTCCCCCCAAGTCGTAATTAGGTCTCTCTCTTTCTCTCTCCTCCAGTTGCGGTTGTTCCCAAATTTGCTGACCTCATGTAATTCCTAATTTGACAAGCTGGCTTTTTTTTTGGCTATTTTTGTCATAACAAGTTCAAAACAGAACAGCCTGTCTTTAGAAGCCTCCATTCATAGGAATGTTGGGACATTTCACGCAACACAACACCGCCACAGAGGAAACCCAGCTTTGTCTCCATGAAAATAAATGCTTGCAAAGGCAGCAAAACAACAGGAGGGGAAGCTGCTTTCTTTTTGTTCCAAACAATTTTGCCAAGAGCACACACACACAAAAAAAAAGCACCTTGGGGAAAGAAAAGATGAACTTGTTAATAAGAGATAAGTTATTGGCCTTGCATTTCAGAGGAAAACAAAGATTCTTGGATGCCTTTTATTTATATAGCTCAAATATTTCCTTCTAAAATATGTGCTGTTTAAGAGTCAAACATTCAATGGCAGGAATTACTAGAATGCTGATGTGTTGTTTGAGATTTTTTAAGTGAAAAGTGTTGTTTGTTTTGGAATTTGTTTTGAAGTGATTTTTTTTTTTTTTGGAACGACAAGAGCTAGCTGGCGTCCTGATTTTTTTATGCTTTTGCTTTGTTTGGCTTTAATAATATCCTTGTTTTCCTACTAACATTTATCCTTTTTCCTAAGTTAGTTGCTTGGTGACTGGTATTAGTCTCCATGTAGCTCAGAGTTCAATAGCATTTTTACTACAGCCCTATTACAGAAATAAAATTAGTCAGAAAATTTCTGGGACACCCCCCCCCCCTTTTTTTCCCCTACTATATTAAAATTAATCAAAATGCTTGACCCAGCCAACAAACTTCATGGCAGGAAATTCAGACCTGCTTGAGCAAGGGCTACCAATGGAATGTTCTGTTTTTCTTGCTAAAACGCACTGGGGAAAAAAAATGCAAGTCATATTCAAAGACCTAGTTGACTAGAAGAAACTGCATCCATCTTGCTGTCCTCTGTCAGGACGGTTACGTCACTGATGAGTCAGCAAATATAGTAGCTACATTAGCAAAAGTCAGCAGTTGTAGCAGCAAAAACTTATATAGTAACGACTCAGCCTCGCTTCAACTTATAATAGCTCAGTAGGAAGGAGAATCACAATACACGAGCGATGCAGAGCGCCTTTACCCCTGTGCAGTTCCCCATTAGAGCTTATAGCAGTAAACTGATAAACTGATATGCTTGTGCTGGTATGAAAGCTGCATGTGGGGCAGACCTGATCCCATCAAAGTCAATATATATGCTAATTAAAAAAAATACTCAGTAGGATCTTCAGGATATAGGTAGATTCTGGGAACCTGGGAAGAAATGTTTGAACCTAGCAAGGTTTATGCAGGCAATACTTTTATTATCAGCTCTTTAGCTTCTGCATCTAGTGTCACTGCTAGTCTTTTAGGAGGGAACCACCTATCATTACAACGAGAAACACAAAATTTTGGATTGTTTTCCATGCCTGACTGGACCACAGGACTTACTGTAGTTATACGAGTTGTACTGCTAAAGAGCATGGATGGCCTGACTGGAACCCAAGGCAAACCTGAAACCACAACATTTCCCTTTAACAAATAGTGCAGGATCTGCTGGATGGCCCTGAAGTTTCCATGGGAATTTTATTGGAACTAGATAGGATGATTCATATGAAGAAAAATGTAGTTTTCTCTTATTCAGTGTCTCTTTCCATGCAGAATAGATCTAGCTTAACACTGGCAAGCAAGAGCATTTAGACCTTGTAATTGCTTATGTTCTTGCTCTATTTTTTTCCCTTATCCACTTGTACAGAAGATAAGAGCAATAAACAAAAAATGGACCACAGGAGAGAAGTGCTGATTTCATCTCGCCTCTTAAGTAATACCAATCTGCTCTGATTTAATGATCGGTGAATAAATGACAACTGATTGCATTTCTGCAGCACTGCAAACCCAAATAAGTTTTGTGTTGTGTTTTGACTTTGAAATCATGCCCAGTTTCTGTTCAAATTCTTCTAGTAAAATGAACAGAGTTTTGTATTATTTCCAATCTGCTTAGATTTATTTGTGAAAATGTTTTTAATTTCAAAATGTAAGCACACTGTATTTTACAGTTTTGTGAGCCTGCAAATTGCAAATAATGCAACCCATTGGTGTCATAAAGCCACAAAATAAAAGACTAAATCCTCTGAAATACAACTGAGAATACTGAGAATAAAAATGAGAATACTATAGTATTCTCATGCTGTAACAGCAAGCTTCTACCAGTTTTTCTTCTGACATTGTTCCAGAACCTGCTAAAACTTATAAATCAAAGGCCATAATAGCTCTGAAACTCACTGAAACTGTGGTATGGTTTGTGTTTGTTTGCTTTGGTTTTTCCTGCTCCTGAGGAAAACATTTCATTAATGTTTTTAACAAATAGGTGAATAACATAATGGCTGATCTGTTGTTTTTCAGTCTCAGAATTGGAGCTACCTGTAGCAATAGAGTTTATTCTCACAAGCCCAAATTACAGTTTTGCCCTCTTGGAACATACCTAACACCTGAGTCTAGTTTATAACAAGCAGATAGCTTAATCAGGAAATTTATGACCTACTGAATGCAACGTAAGATGCATCTACTTGACTGGAAATATTTTTTAATTGGTTCTCCTGAGTCAGCAAGGATACACTCAAGGCTATTCAAAGTTTCCAACTATCCCCACTGGATCTGCACTTAACACAGGCCCAAAGACGCTCCACTTTCTCGCGTGGAGGGGCTGCATCTAATCCAGTTTCTATCACACAGGCCATCCGTCCTTTCCACGGTCATTCCCTAAAAACAGAAGCAGATGAAAACTGCAGGCAGCCTGAACTTGGGGGGGCTGTAGGTGATGTGGACACCCTTGAAGCTGAAGACCTGTAAAAGAAACGATAAAGGCTGTGGGTGAAGTGGGTGCTTTGTGCCTCCTTGGTCTCTGGGTCAGGCTTCTAGAAAAAGCACTGTCACATCCTTCAGATCAGGAGTTCTGAGTGTAAAAATAGGCATAAAATCCCAAATCATGGCTTCATGTCAAATAAAGTTGAATAAAGAGAGGTGATACTGCTCTGACAGCCATGCAGTCTATGTATACAAACCCGAATTTTGCCTTTTATTTTAGCTACTGGTGTCCTACTCTAAAAGCAAACCTGCAACAATAAGAGTGTGCTATGAGCTGGCACATATAAGAACTGAGCTCAGAGGTGAGGCTACAGTGGATATACATTTTAGCTAGGCCAAGTAAATAGCAAAGCTAAGGTAGCATGAAATTCAGAGAATTTACCATCTGTGCATAGGAGCACGATGGACACTTATTTAGGAGCTTTCACATCACACCTCCCAGCTGCAGGGTAGAGAATATCCTTAAGTATAAACATCAATTCACATTAAACTCTTTGTTTCTTGGCAAAATATCTATCTGGAGTCAAGTTTTCCTACAATGTTTTGATTTGCTAGTTAAACGTGATATACTAAAGTGTTTTGGAAAACTCGCATCCAAAAAATAAGATCTTCACCAAATGATCATAATCTGCAGCATTTGAGATTTGAAATACAGTTAGCGGTTATTTTGCTAAATCACCAACATTTCACTAAATATTACGTGGCAGTTAGTGACTTTGGTAAGCCCCATGCTTCAGGAGCCATGTGATCACTTGAGACTTTCAGTTTCCCTGTATAATATAAAGCAAGTGTCTAGGCCTCATAGCAGGCCAGCTGGAAAATATGAAAGACATAGGTTCAAGATACAAAAGGACAATAACAAGATCCCGAATTTATCATCTTAAATATAATTTTGCCGCAATTCTGCAGGATCTGACTTACAAACTTTGAATCCTTGAGTTTGCAGTACTGGAACAAAGTCACATAAAACCTTTTCTGTTTGCTGTCTGGGAGCCTCATCCAAAGTCCATTAAAATCCAAGGGGACGGATTTCATTGACTTTTCTAGACTTTGGGGGAGGATTAAAACCCCAAATATGCACAAAACTTTCAGGGCCATGGGAGAAGTCCTGTTCCCATCCAAATACCCTTTGGCTTTTGCTGCAGATAGGGTTTTACCTGATGTGCTAGTGCTATCCTGAACAGGAATGGTTTTTCCGAGTTGGGGTTAAAGTGCACAAATCTCTCTGACACAAATACTAATGTGTGCCAGTTTTAGAAACTTTGAACTTTTTCTCCAAACATTTGTTCCCTAACTCAATCACACATATGTTCTCAGAAAGCAAAAGGGAGACAGGATACAAGTAGAGCCAAAGGGAATGTGTTCAAAAATTTCAGCAAATATTAACAGAACGTATTTATTTATTTGCAGTTCCTGTCTGTCTCAAGCATTAGCAGCAAGAATCAAGAGAAATTTCAAGCACAGCCAGCTCCTGATATCATATCTTCTTATCGTAGTGTTTATTTTTTCCCATCCTTTCCAGCTTAGATTAATCACTCTAGTGTATAGATTTGAAATAGACTTTAAATTATGCTTTGCCAACCAAGTAACTATTTAAGGCAGTTCTGTTACCTGTGGTCCATTTTGTTCTAGTTTGAGTGAAAAGAAACTATGAAAAGAAGCAAACCTTTTAAAAATCACCTTGTATAATAACAAGAATGAGAAGTTATCTCAGCAGTTCTAGCATGCTGTTTTCGTAACTGGATGTTTTGCATACTCCCAGCATTTCAAATATGTTTTTAAGTATGAAGAGTTTTGTTTTTTTTAATCTTCCTGCCATGTTTGGTGCATAATCGCCTGCTAAACACAGCTTTATATTGATTGGTCATATTGCTGCTTGCAAACTTATTGTTTAGCCACATCTGTTATTTTTCATATAGGTCGTTAATCCCCCATAATTAACTCATGGGAGGCCTGGTTTTCTCAGACTTCAGGATTTAACAGAGACTGTTGCCTATCTCACCAGAGGTGCTCAGAACCATGCAAGTCTGCATCCTAAGAGGGGTACCTTGAGTTCAAAGAGGTCTTATTCATTATGAAACACTGTAATTGGGTTTATTGGAACTGATCCTAAAATTGTATATAATCAGATGTGATTAATCTTTTGATACACCCATGTGTGCAGTATCTGAAGACTAATGATAACCTAGTCAATGTTATTAAAAATCACAAAGTATTGATCCTTTGGAAGAGGATTCCTTCTCCCCAACCTGTGCAAATTAGCCTTTTTCATATAAAATAGATCAGACTTCTATGGACCCAAAGAGAGATACTCTCTCCCAACAGCTACATCTATGCATAAAAATGGGTGTTTTGTCTAAGGAGTACTTGCTGTGGCTTTGTGAGTAGGATTTTCCACTGAATGCTGCCCTAAAGAATTCCTTCTGGGTTGATCTTCTTGGGAATCATTCTTTGCTCACACTAAAACCCACAAGAGTCTTTGGATCTCACAAACCACAAAACTCAAGAGATGTAAGGGTGCTCAGGAGCCCTGAACTGCCTCCCAAGCCCTCCCTGATCACCTTGCAAAGTGCTAAAATTTTCAAGACGGACCAAATTGACGATTTCCTTATGGCTAGATCTGATCAACTACCGTGCCTTGCCACTATAATGTTGTGCACAATAAACACTGTTCTGATTGTACACCAGAATGGTACAATTATAACTAAAACTCACACATCATGTAGTAGTAGTCTTTATATCAATACAGTACCTTACTTTGACAAATATTGAGTCTATATCTCTGCAAAAGGAATTGGCCAGACTTGCTATATAGTGTCAAGTACTAATATTTAATTAGAATTATTAATGCAGTTAGATTAAAAATAATGGAGAAGATGCTCTGCAGGCATAAATATTCACGGCTTCACTGAGTACCAACAAGTTATACTTGTTTACACCAGCCCAGGGAATTAAACAGTTCAATGTAATAAAATATTTCCTGCAAAACAGCTTGATGTGAGTGCTGTACAGCACAGCAGAAACCAGGAAGAAAGCATGTACAGCAAAACCTCCAACAGATTCTAGTGTGACCTCCAGCAGGAATAACGCCAGCCCTTTCCTCCACTGCCAAGAAAGTCTGCTTTTTGGTAAGACTGGTGTTTCAACAAGCTAGACGAGACATTTTAAGCAGAAAGAAATTTCCTTTCTTTTGGGAATCCTCTTTTCAGCATTAAGCGAGCAAGCAAGCTCCCAAAGGGCACTGGCCATGGACTTGGACAATTGCGAGTCAGACAAGAGCCAAATGTTTTTACCCTGAGAGTAAGAAGCTGACAAAGGCAGTAAAGGGAAGAAAAGGAGCCAGGAGGGTCACCTGAGTGTGCAGAGTGAACCAACAAGAAATGGCACATACACCTGGTACCCCCCCAGCTCTGTCTCCAGTGCATCTCTGCCCCCATGCTCCAGCACGGGCCAGATCACAAAGACCTACTGGGTCTAATATTTTGCTCCACAAACAATTGTCCAAGCAAAGGCCTGTGTGCAACGAGCTTTCATTTGGAGGCAATACCTGCTTTCATTTTGGAAAGTTAGGAAATGATCCAGTATGTTGCAACAGCTGGAGCAGGAAGAGAGGACGGTGACTCCTGTTTCCCAGCGTAATAAGCAAGCAATGCATCGCGGAGACTTACAATATTTGCAGATGTAAGACTGCCAGGTATTCAAATGTGGCTTTCTACAGTACTGACTGGTAGATACCAGCCAATTTATTCATGAAAATCTACATTTTTGCTAAAGATCGTGTTCTGTCTAATGATAGCATGGGTTTACTGTAATGATTAAGGCTCAAGTTTTCTCACATCTGTGAGGAATGCTTAGACATTCAAGTTTAAAAATAAAAATATCACTCTGGGCAGGATTTTAACATTTTTTTGAGGGAGTGTGGGATGATGGGTGGGTGGATTGGATAGTAATCAGTTGAATAAACTCAGCTGAGCTTTGAAAGTTAAACTTCAAGCTGTACAGGAAGATTTGCATGGTGGGACATAAAAAAGAGTTTAATTGGGCCTGGCATGATCTGTTTTTATTAAGGTGTGCTAATATAAATGCACTTTTATGCAATCGTTTTTATGAGATATCCAAGTGCTTTAAAAACATATAAATGACTTAATAATATGCCTGAGAATTCAACAAGTATAATTGATGGACAGGAAACTAAGGCACAGAATGGTTCAGCTACGCAGGACTATACATGAGCAAATGCCACTTTGAGGAATTAAGTTAATGAAATTTGTCCTATTGGTTACTGCCAAAGGAGGAGGAAGCATTTCCTTCCCAATATAAATGTCATTACAGAACATAAATACACACTAACAAAACATAATATTTGGATGTGATAAGGCATGTTTCCCTTTGTTACACATTTTGCATATAAGTATGCACTGCGTTTCCGCATTCAGAGGCTTATGCTATATTTAGCAGACTCTTTTATCATACACTCTTTTCTGCCTCTTTCCACACATAAAGATTCAAAGAAACATCTTTCCATAGCATGTAAAGAAGTAAGTAATGATATGCTATTGAGGAAGAAGTGTTCTCCTAGAGGAGACAGTTTCCTTTCAGAGATACTAAAACAAAACCTCTATTGAATTCTTGCTCATAGCTTGCGATCGTTGCGCTTTTTTGCCACACTTAAAATTGCACATGCTGACATGAGATTGTACAACATGCTTTAGTATTTTCACATTAAGTCTGACTTTTATTCCTGAAGACTGGGAAGATACAATTTCTAACCAAAGTGTTTAGATCACAATTTAGTAGGTCACTTAGTAGGAATTTCTTTGTTACAAAGGTTTTTGCTCTTGGAACTCCACATATGCTACAGTTCATTTCACCACATGCATATGAATTTATTACTGAGGATGCGTCCCTGCCACTGACGCATAATCAGGCTGGTTAAATGTTCTAGTGGAAACAAAATATTCCAGGAATCTTAAACATTCAGTAGAAAGATAGGGTAAAAGAGCTTTTCTAATACCAGTGAAAGAGAGTGGTACACTAAGCATTTCCAGTAAAATAAAAAATATGTTTACGCAAACTGCAAACTATGCATTTTCCTCAATAGCACAGCCTTTCTTAAGCCCTGTGGAAAACCAGGTAATGTTTTAAGTTTGCCAGATGTGGCAGGTCTTTACTAAATGTTGCATTGGACTGTTACAAGCCCTTGCTTGTGTTAACTTGTTGTGTTTGAAAGCAAATTTGCAAGCAAGTGGAACTTGTATCCCTATCTGTCAATAATTCCTCATCACACTCAACAAAAAGTCACTGCTTTCCTTTTTCCCCGCCCCCTGAATGTGAAATTGCAGTAAATCAGTCAACAGCACTGTTTAGCATATAAAGCAGAAAACTTCAAAGCAAAGCAGCCTTTTCTCTCCACCTATGAAATTCCAGACCATGCTCCTAAATTCAGGGAAATCTGCTCGTCCTTTCTACTTACAATTCAGAAAGCCTTAGCGATGCATATTAAAGGGCTGCTGTCAGCTTACATTGTTTAAAAATGGACTGATTAAAAAAACATTTGGGTAAAGCACCCTTTATATACTGTGTGAGAAACACACTCATCTGGTAACGCTGCTCTCTCACAGCCCGCAGAGGACTGAATTATACCAGCTGACAATCCGTTCCGAATCTTAAATGTATTTTTATTGTTTGACTTTATGAATTCCATTTCAATATCTTTTCCTCTTTTGCTAGGACTTTGCTTGAGATTTACTCAAAGGAAGCATGCCCACAGGTACTCACTCCCACTTTTCTTCTTTCATAGTACCTGCCTATTACCAAATCTTCAGCTTTATAGATATTGAATCTCCAATAAAATTATTTGTCCTCCAAAGTTCAGGGGAAGGGTTGCCCATGTTCTTACACTATATTATGCTAATCTTTATCCTATGTAGGATAACATAAAATTCTCTTTCTATCAAAAAAAACCCAAACCAAAACAAAAACCCCAAAACCCAGCAAAACCCAAACAACTTGCCCAGGTTAAATGATACTTTCATATCAGTATATTTGATATAGAGGCTTATGTGTTTTCTTCAGCAATGGCATTGGCAAGACATTCCTACCCCTTTTCCACCCCCTCCCCTCCACCCTTTCCTGCCATGGCCAGACTTCACCACTCTAATTTATATAGATTAAAATGTCTATAAGATTGTGTTGTAACCCAGGATCATCCAAATTACCCTTTAAAGTATAGTTCTTCCCTGAAGCAAACATATCATCAAACTATGCCCTGAGAATCCCCCCCAACTTTGCTAACCATCCATCTATAAAAGGAGGACACAGTCCATACTGAATTAGAAGATGGCTATTTTCTGCAGCTGAAATTAATTTCTTTACATAGAATCAGCATGAGGTCTATGCACTATTCAATAACTGCTGAACCCTGATGATATTAGATTTCTTCACTCTTATTTTAACCAGTTAATTATCATGAACGATTTCCCTCCTGCTTCGTTGTGTGTTTAAGAGGTGCAGGAAGTAAAGGTATCAAGAATTCCTGCAGTTACACCACAGGCTTCTGCTACTGAACTGCTTAAATCTGGGCTTTATGTCTACATTACATTAACAAACCTCTCATTTGGATACATTGCCCTTTCCCAGGATCTCATGTGCAGCTTTCCGTATGCCTGATCCACATTCACTGAAATAAAAAGAAAAAATCCTGTTGGCCTCAATGATTTTGAGGTTGTGTCCTGTGTAGACTGAGATGCTGAAAAAACAGAATAGTCAGTACACTAGAGACCTAAAAGGAATATGCTGCAATACATCATCTTTTGACAAAAACATTTGCTTTTATTAAAAGCAATAGCCTCAAAAATCAGAGGTTTAACAGGGACTGTGCTCTTTCACTAACAAGCCTAAAACTCAGCATGATTCAACCTTCACCCATACTTATTCATAGCCAAGAGTACAATGTTAATCATGGTTATCAGTGTAAACAGTTCCTACCTGCTACTCACAGGCTACACACAAACCAGCTTTCTGAACAGGATCTAAATTGGCTGGACCCTGAAAGCCATAAGCAGGAGTTTCAGAAGTATTACAGTCGAGCAACATAGCTATGTTTGCACATTTGTTTGTGAAGGTGAGCTTCAGAAAGTGTAAATGATGCTGGGTTTACAAAATTGGGGACATTTAAACCAAATGGTTAAGCGTGCAGTCTGATGTAGCAGTTAGACCAGTCTAACAGACTATTCTTTTTCATGCCAGTTAGCCATTAGGCTGGCTTAAGTGTAACATTAAATTGCACTTTACTTGCCGCATATTGTAGTCTATGCAACACCATGGGAAATAACAAGATAACAAGTAGCTATAGCAGCACTGCTTCAAGCTCAGACTGTACAAATGGCTGAAGTCCACCTTTCAGAGCTTTACAGTTATCAGTACCTAAATTAGCTAATTTAAGTGAGGGTTAGATATGTCAACACAGCCTGCAATCATGCCTTCAACTGCAATATAGACCTAGGCTGTGGGCTGATGTTCAAGGCAGATATAGCTGTAGCAGTTTCAGAAGTTACTGCCTCCAGCTCTTTGTTACTGCCCGGTGTACAAGGTTCCCGGCAAGGCAGGGGAGAAAGGGTGCAGGTACCTCCGCAGCATCAGCTCAAAGTGGGGTGGGTGGCTTTGATGGGACATTATTGCCCCACAGCTGGAAAGACGTACGTCCACGCTTAGCATGTCCAGTTTGAGATAGGGCAGGGCCTTATCTCAAACTACCAGTTAAGGTAGGCTTAAGCTAAGCCACTGAAAAGCTGTGAAAGATGCATATATTTCAGGACACTAATTTCAGCTGCGGGATGGTGTTGTTAAATGATTGCAGCGGTATTTGTTAGATGTTCCCTAGCCATTGCGTTAGTACTAACGGAGACTGAGAGAACACCTTGTTTAATGGGATTTGCAGGAATTGTGGTGGCAGCTGTTAGACAAAACACATCAAAGGAGTCCATTTTCAAAATGCGCTAGACCAAATAATAAGTCTAAGGGTCCAGAATCTTATCTCTGATGAAACCAAGATGTCTAGTGATTCACTTTTTTGTCATTCTACAAAATGTTTCTCTTGGTATGTCCTCTATGTGGAGGAAGACGCAAACAGCCCTGTGACTCATCGTTGTCTGTAAGGAAAGGTGAGTACAACTCTTGTGTGTCTGTGACTGTGTGTGGAATACAGACTTCAACAATACTTACTGACAAAGACATCTTAACCAAAAGACATATTTTAAATATACTACATCCTGTTGCCTACCAAGTTGTATCATTTCATCATAAACCAAAATCTGTTTGTAATCAAGGAGATGCTCTCTATCCGTTGATCTTCTTCCTCAGCTAATCTTGTATGTGTTTTAAAAGAACTCTGAATTATTTTTTCTTTCACCATACACAGGTACATGAAGACTTTATTCTTTACCCCACTACCTTAAGTTGATGTGGTTTTTGTAAGTTATAAATGTTTGCATTAGCAGATGGTGATGTTTTATCCTTCATCATAGGGCCTTAAATAGATTAAGTCAATGTTGTCAAACTCAGGGGAATTAAAGAAAAAGTCAGGCACACAGGAAACCTTATGGCCTGTGACAAATCAATACCTTTCTTAATCTCCATAAACATTGGGATTTCTACTCTAAGAAGCTAATAGTGAGAATTCCTGGTGTCCCTTCTGATTTTGATGCTGAATTACAAAGACAGGGTCTTGATTATCCCTCCTTGTTGTGGTTCTTCATTTTTAGGAGGAAATTGGATATGAAATATCTCCTGTCCACTAAGCTAACTGGATGCTACCACTCTACACATATGTCCTAATGCTGACATGACATGTGGGTCCAGCCCCCACACACTTCTGAGCAATGTTCCATCCCAGAGAAATCCAAATCAGGGGCTCAAAACTTGCTGCTCCCCCATCCTGAGAAGGAGCCTTAGCCACAAAGTCATTGGTTATTCTGCAAGCAGTACCTTCTCAATAAACAGTATATGTTCACCAAACATCACCTGGGTCAGAAATTCTAGCCCTCTCTTCAGTTAGTCCACAAAGTTCCCATGTGCAGTATAAGTATTTTGTCACCAGTATCTCACAGTCTTTTCAGCTGAATTGAGACAGATCCACACCTTGCACAAGCTTGTGCTTTTTTCTATGTCAACATCAAATTGAAACATTTACTCTGCATTGTGGTTAATTGCAGTGGCCACTATTAACTATTACCATCTGGATTAAATGCAGAAGCCAAATCTGCGTTAATAACTCTTTCCACCCAGGATAAACCATCTGCACTACCCATGCAGGCAGTTTCAGTAGCATCAGTTCCATTTTTCTCAAGCCACAGGGCCACACACTACTTCTGCTCTTTTAAACATCAAGAAGAGGGCAGTTCACAAGGCTGTTGCCAAATGAAACAAAGGAAACCTTCCCCATGAGTGCAAACCAAAGGTAGAAAATGAAAAAAAAATAGGACATATATCCAAAGTTTATTTTAACTTTTACCAGGTTTGGACTTCTTTCCCTGCAAGGTTAGGTGTTCCCAGGATTAAGAAAAGCTGAAAATCGTTGCTCAGTACTTTAAAGAGAGAGCCTAAGGACTCTAAATCAAAGACAGATTCCTGTTCCCCTCACCTAATCCTTCTCAGGAGCAGGAGAGAAAAACGTGATGGTGGGTGGGCATTAAGGACCAAACCAGAAACATATTTTCCTACTTTGCCGGATAAATGCCAAAAACTTTTGATTGAGCAGCTCCATGCTTTGCAAGACCCTCAGTCAAATGCTTTCTCACCCACCAGCCAAAAAAGTTCCAACAATTTCAAACTATTGAGTCCCATCAGGTTAACCCAGCCTGGGGAACCCAGCCCTCCCAGATGCGAAGTACAGGTGAAAAAACCAAACCACCCCTCATCTTAGAAGTAAAGGCTTCTTGTCTCAGAAGTCAGCGCTTACCAGTCATTCAAAGCCCTGAACGACAATATGCACTTTGATTTAATCATCAAGTGAAAATAGCCCCAATAAACCTGATCCTCTCAGAATAGCAGCAATGGGGCAGCCAAAACTGAGATGCAATTTCAAAGTAATTAATGTTGGTAGGACTGAAAGAAGGTACAGACATCTTCTATGACGCCAAGCTCTAACGCAAGTTCTCATCTAGAGAAACCTGACCCACATGATTAATTTTCCACCCACAATCCATCAGGCATTAAGGAAGAAGCAGCAGGGCAGATCCATGCCCATGTGGCCCATGCGGGGCCACGAGCATCCCAGTGGGAGATGGATGGCCACAGGTAGGTGCAAGTGCCTCAGCTGTCCTGCTTAAACCCATATGCAGCTACGAATTACAGCCCCAAATCTTGGGGAAGCTGGAGCTATAAAATATAGGATTTCTCAGTTCAGCGTATACTTCTGACACTGGCCATCATCGGTGGCACACAAAATCAACCAGCTTATTACTTAACTTTTTTTTTTTTTTCCTTAAGCAAGGGGACTTTGAAGTAATTTGCTCACGGGCAGTGTGATCTTTAAAGCTTGCTCTGAACTCAGTTCATTCAAGTCCTGTTCCTATGTGAACACTTTAAATACAGCACATAGGTCTTTCTCTTCCCTCCCCAAAGTGACAAACTGTTATGACGGCTTGTGAAATCCAATTTTGCATTTTACTTCAAAGCATTTTATTTCATAAGCTCCTGAAGCTTTTTGTATTGATCCCAGTTAAGGTCATCTATCTGCCAGTTTCTACTAGTCTTTTCCTCACTGCTGACTGTGGCATGTCTGCCACCGAAGAAAATATGAAGCCTGACAAACGGATACAGCCAGAGAACTTCTGAAGCAGTATATATGTCTTTCTGCATCTTTGCAGAGAAGGACAGAAATCCAGGCTTATATAGCTGTATATTTTGTGTACAGAGAGACAGTTAAAATGTACCTAATATAGACAGGATGGAAATGAATGTACATTTTAATATATGTTTCTCACTAAACAAGTTTATATACATTTTATAGATGACACAGTTTAGACATATGAAAATATACATAGGTTTCAAACAAAAAAATACCTATTTGAGTTCAAGCGAACACAATTTAAAGTCTTCTTAGGCATGCACTCCCCCAAAATCTGCCAGGATATAGAGAAAAATATCTTTATATAAATTATTACTATGGACACAAGAGCTAGTGAAGGACCATACCAAATTGTTCTGACTTCCCAACAAATCAGAATAAAATGCCTTTTGAACTAGATGGCAATCCATTGAATTGAAATTCTACATTAGGGCTACAGCTACCATGTTCGGCAGAGATTCAAACCCTGTGAAGTCACCTTCAGAAACCGGGCACGACCCCCGTTTTCAAGAGTAAAGGGTGCAATAATTTGGGCTGCTTCTTTTGCTTTGTTCTCACGTGTCCCGAGAGCTCCAGAGGGAAACTGCAAAGGCAGCAGGACCTCCACCATGCTGATTTGCTGACGTCCTACTGCTGATAGGAAATTAGCTCATTGTAAAACAGCCACAGATGGGCCCTCGAGCCAAGCCTCCGCACGGTGGGCAGGCAGCACCGCTGTGGCCGTCAGAGAAGGGGCTGCGCGGCAAAGATCAATTCAAATCTGGTTCTCCCCAAAACTAGGAGCTGAGCTCTGGGGTGCTGGTTCAGATCTTGTTCTGGTGACTCTATGGTCACACCGTTGCCTGTTAGAGCTTTCTCTCTTTTTAGCTTTCCATCGGGAAGACAGGAAATGAGAAAGATGAGCAGCAAAATTCATGCACACAAAAGAGCGTATTTCAGCCCTCTCCCCTGCTGGCTCCTCAGCTTTTTTATAACACTACTGCCAAGTCAGTTTTACAATGTTTATGCTACCTCAGTTTCCTCATAAGTACTGTTGAACTGCCATGAGCAAGACCAAACCACCACAGTTCAGAGCAATGATCTGATTTTCAGTTTGTCTAGACATGATGCATATTGCAACCATTTACAACTGCTTGGTGCAAATCACATTACTGAGAGCATTCATGAACCAGGGGCTTTCTCTAAGGCTGGCAGTAGCTGAGATTATGCAGGGGTTTAGTAGTTGGGGGCCTGAAAGAAGGAGGTTCATCTTAAACCTGAAAGATGAGTCTTGGTCTAATTGCTATATTGTAGCTGAAAAGCCAATAAAGAAGAGATACTGGTAGGATCTTAAAGAGAGAAGACAGGTAATTAGAGAAGGAGGTGCGGCAGGTGGAAGAAAGCGTTATGGTCTTTGTCAGCTGATGATGGGGAGCTCGCATGCAGGAGACTATGGGACAAGGGCAAGAAAGAAGTTCTTATGTGCGTGAAGATAGATTAATGCCAAAGAATACTATGAGATTAAGTGCTCGCTTTTTATCAGGGAGCTATTTGAGTTCTGGCCCTATTACCGTAACATCTTCCAAATACCTTGTTTTCAACTCAGCCTCTGTGGGATATGGCAAATGTAAATAAAACTACCTCAGAAATGAAAGAGTCTCTATTTGTGTAGTATTTGTAGCTGTTTAAAATACTTTTTATGTCTGTGTTTATTTGATTCCAACTTGACATGGCAATTACTAAGAGTAGCATTTAAATGACTAAAGCATTTGCAAAAGAGACTGCATGCATCTCCATTTCTTTAGGCGAAACAACAGCATAATCGTCATAAGTGTTGGAACATCTAACCTTGAATTTCTATCCTAAAATATCCAATTATCTCCCACTAATTTATAAGAAGGTTTTCTAAGGAAAAGTCCTTTGCAAAAGGTTTTCAAATAACAAAAAGCCCCATAGCTCTGTCGGATTATTCTGTTTGCTGCAGCTTGTTACGCCAAACACACACTCCCAGACAGGTTATGCAGCTCTAGGGGCTCCCATATTTAAATATTCTCTGCCCGTAGTTGATATTTCACTGCTTTTAAAGTGTTGTAATGCTGCATTCTTTCAAGATCACTCAGAGTTGAATCATACACTCTATCACTTTAGCAAAAGAATAGCCTAATTAAAAAGTAAAAGGTGTTTTTTTGCCATTTCATGCTAGACAAACAACTGAAATGGAAGGATGAGAAGTTCAGAACAGTAAGATAATGTAATAAAAAAAAAATTAAGCAGTCCAACTTACCCCTCTACATCATATTTCACAAAGGAAAATAATCTATTGTCTTTCCAAAGACAATGGCCCCGACTGTACATCTCTTGTACAACAGAATAGCAATCCCGAAATTATACTAAATGTTTCACATGCCTATCGATTCCTTCAAGTTACAAGCGCTAAACAAAGACGAGAATCACACTCTGACCCCCTTAAAAACATCAAAGTGCCACACTATCAGTCCTGAATCTTCCTTACAATCCAACCTTTGGCGATTATGTTACAGTGCAACTGATTATTCATAATCTGTCCTGAAACTACAAATTATTTATTGATTTTTCTCTAATATTATCCAGTTCTAAAGAATAATTACTGGTGTAATAGTTAGCCAAGTTGTTATGAGAATTGTAAGCCCTTTTGGTTAATGCATGGCATATGTCTGAGGCATTCAGCTAATTCACATATCTGTCTGCACTATTAATAGAGAAGGTTACATGCCAATTATCCAGGGTTCAATCAGCCTGTTAGGATACAATAGCTGCAGTGTTCACACACTTGATGTGCCACATTCCTCACAGACATTATAAGCAGCTGGTCCAGATAAGACCACTGGGGCTTTAATATTTAGGAATCACTCCTTCGTCCAACCTGGATTGCCATTTTTTTATTGTTATGTTAACTGTGGTTCTTTTGTTACCTCTAATCTCGCTCTTTTTTTTTAAACTTATTTTTAGATTCAGCAGTATTGAAGTCAACTGACATTTCCCTCCTGTTAGGATGGAAAACAGACCATTGTAAATGGCTGTAGCAAACCCATAGACACAATAGATTCAGGAGTTCTCCAAATTCCGCCAAACTAACAGCCGCCTTCTGTCCTGAGGAGGCATGGCAATACCTCCCATATCACCCGAATCTGCAAAAAGGAGCATGTTGAAAAGACTGTTCCATACTAAATGCTTAATCTCATTTAATTATTTTGCCTGCTTTACTTAAAAAACAAAATAAATTTTTAAAACGGCCCCAAACCAAAACCATTAATTTAGGTTGTTATTTTTCCTGCATTTTTATTTCGATATTATATTTTGGGGGATAGTAACTTTGGAAGAAGTATCCTTATTTAGTTTAGCGGAAGGTAAGAAACAGCATGCAAACAACCAATTTAGAGTGCCATGTTAGTGAAGCCACTGTGAGCTCGATTGGGGATTTCACCACATGAAAACCAGACATTCATCTGTTCCCATGGAGATATTCCTTCTCCCAGTCAATCAGGGAGCTGTTCAGGTCAAACAATAGGCAGTGGTTCCTTTTCTCATCTTACAAATAGATACCCCCTCCCTCCTCCTCCTTCTATTTACGTGTATTCTCGATAACATTTAAACACCTACAAAACGAGCAATTCTATCTTCAAATCATTAGGAAAAAAGTGTTTGCTGAGATTTTTTCAAGCTTACAGAAAAATTAAAGGGGGCCTGAATTAAATCAAAACGAGGCCATCCTGGACTCTCACACCCTAACCTTACACGTACCCTGAACTTTTTTCCGCAATATTTACAATATTTATGTGAAGGTAAAATTAAGATTATCCTCACAGGACTTGGAGCATCATTTGTTGCCAGGCCTCCCTAAAAGTGTGTGAAACAGTCTGAGATAATTGCATGTAACTTTTTAATTGTCAGAACAGAGCTAAAAGAAAAGGTACCACAGAATAATGCTGGGGAAAATGCAAAGTGTGATTACTTGCAGAGCCATTAGCTATTTCCTAAAAATAAAGCAGCACATAGAAAGCAGTTGTACAACATAGAACAGAAGATGGAAATGATGTTCTTAACAATGCTGCTCCTGCTCAGGTATTTAGGGCAAGTTAAGGGACACCATGTCAAAACACGTGGGTGGGATGCTTTATTACAAACTCAGTCAATTTAGAATTATGTTTTTTCCTCACTGTTGCCCATTTGTTTCCACAATTTTGTGCATTTAAACATATTGTTATATAAGTCTATGTGTATTTGTAAAATTATATACTTTTATATGTTACTAGGAAACTACAGGTGCACTTTTTCTACTCTTAAAAAATTTTTACCTTACACACAATCAGATATTACATTTTCCTCTCTCAAAAAGTGTCTTTTAGTAAGCTTTGCAAATGCCTTAACACTTGAGCACGCACAGTCACTCCACCTGAGGAAGGATGCTCGTGAAACCAAACTGTTTAGCACCATCCTTCCCCTTATTGACAATTTCAGAACCTGCAGACCGTTCTTGGCAGAGCTGCTGAAATTTCTTAATTAATTTCTTGATTAATTCATCACAGTGATGATTAATCCCTTGTTTTTTATGCAAATGGATGACTTGGCAGAGGGGAGAGAGCACCCAAACCAAGGGAAAGGCAAGTAAAATTCCACAGTTATTTAACCATCAGGTAACTAATCAGCACGTACCTGCCAACAGCCTAATCCTGGTGCTCCTGCCCAGCCAGCATGCAAGGAGACAGATACAAAAGGAGATGTATTTCAGTTGGATGGGGAGAAGACTGGGGTTTATTGCACAGAGTAGGAATCAGAATCGTGTCTGGTGTTACGTTGGCAAGATAGGGGGATATAAGAGTAGCACAAATGCATATGAATCTGAAGTTCATCAATTCTTCTCAGAAAAGAAATTCCTTAAAAGAGGGTTTGTGCTGAAGCTTGTGCCTGAAAAGCAGTGTCACGGCTTTGCATATACATGTGTAAAAGTTAAGTGTCAGATAGGGACACCCTGATATCTGGCTCAGCGGCCATGCCTGTGTAATGGCAGTAGTAGTACTTAAACACTTAAAAAATACTAATGTCTGAAGGCAACTTCCCAGATGGAAAAGCAAAAAAGAAATAGCAAAGACACTACACTACTCCCCTCCAAAATCCTCCTTAAATACCATCTCTACCGAGAGACACCAGCATCTGTTCGACTGGACGGGGGAAACACGCGTCCTAATACTGTCGCTGTCACGTCGTGCTTCTCCTTGTTTTATTTGCTAATTGTCTCCTACACTTTGAGGCTAAACTCCTTAGGAAGGCTGCGTACACAATGCCTGCTTTTATGAGGGATTCATAGTGGGCCTCTTGGTGTTACTGTATTACAAATACTAAACAAAGGTAATCAGCTCCTGCCAAGGGTATGCCGAGACACAATCTAGCCCTTATAAAGTATGGCAGCATTCGCCGATGCAAGCGGGTAGAATTTCAAAGTGGCATTAACCCAACTAGAAATGCATTTACAGCAAAGCGTAAAGCATGATTTTTCAACGTGCTCCCCTAAGAAAATGATAGGAAGGAAATCTGGCAGCGGAGATTTTTTGGAGATTTTTGTTTAGATGAAATCTCAAGGAGGAGTTTAAAGAAGAATTCGAGTTCAGCTCACTGAGTAAGAATAGAACAGGAAACTGCAAATGACACCAGTGGTTTGGATTGTACGATTAAGTAACTGCCCTCCTTTTTCATGAAGTCACTCAAGTACAACTAAACAGCAAAGCAAAGCGGTAAAGTCAATAGAGTTAAAACTCTCTTCGCTTTAAACAAGCCTGGCCAGTTATACGGCTTCTCAGAAAACTGCATTTCCAGCCCCACACCGGGAGATTTCATTTCTCTGACCGATTGGGCTAGAACAAAGAAATGGGAGCTCCGGAACTGTTCCTGAACCCACTCTGTAAATAACCGGGGCTGGGGGGGATAAATTATAAAGTCAGAGATAGTTAATAAACAAACAAAATTAAATTTCACCCTGCAAATGTAACTTGGTATTAACTAGCCTTTGTGCCATTTAGCAACAGCCCAGTGACTACCTATTCTTGTCAGTGATTTCTCACCTATTGAAAGAACACATTTGCAAGTGACTTACCCTTTGAAACACTCAGCCCTGCTGAAAAGGGGCTGATGGGCTGGCACCTGTCGTTAAAACGCTTTTATCTATTGAATAAGGCTTGACTGAATTAACCGTTTTTAAAGAAGAGCTCTCTGTTTTCGCATACTGTAGTTAACCCATTAAAGGAACACTATTATCACTCACGACTCTCCCTACAGGTTTTTTTATCATTCCTCCCTCTTTGGAAGAAACCCTTCCCATAAAGGCTGAGGGCTCTGTGTAAGATCCTCCATCAGCTTATTCAAACTGAACGCTTCGTACTGAGTAATTCTTGGTCGCGTATTCCTCTTGTGCCTCCATGCAAAGCTAAGAAATTAGATCATGACCTTTCGTATCAGCAGCGTGGTAAACAGATACCGCTTGCTGTCTGCAACTCTAGGGATGTCAATGAAAACTCAGATGAATATGTGTGTGTAAAAATATTCAATGATATTTTATTCGGTTAAATAACGGTTAAATAACATTATCAAGATGGAAAATACAGTCGTGGATTTTATTTCATCTTACTTCTTCCGTCGAGTATTTCAAATAGAGTGGAGTTTTACAGACAGCAGAAACTGCTTAACTTGCTATGGCAAGGGAGGAGGAGCTGACAACCATAAAAAGGAAGTTGCATGTCATATTAAAAAAGAGCTAGAACTGCCTGTAATGTTAACAGACAAATAGAAAAAGGGAAAGCAGCAAACAAAACGTTACCTGGAAAAAAAAAAAAAAAAGTTCTTAAACCAAAAGCAGAACTTTTGAAGAGCTAGATCCTCAATCTGTGGCTACACCCAAGAAAAGGCAGAGCATATCAGTGGACTAATAGTTCCTAGAAGCAAACTGAAGCCTCGTTATGGATTTTATGCTTGCAAAAGAGGGTGGAGGGAAATCAGGCAAAAATAATTAGCAGCAAGAAACTCTTCCTCTCCCAGAAAAATCCCCATCAGGTCTGAGACAGAAATCATAAGAGAAACCCTGCTTCCACTTAAGTAAATAGGAACATGCCAATTTCTCTCACTAAGATCAAGATCTTAGCCCAGGTGGTGGACTCATTTCTGTAGGTACTGAAGATTTACTGCCCTTAACATAGGAAAAAAACCTAAAATGACTAGTTTGCTCCAAGTTGAATTGGTGGAATTCTTAACATTCAACAGAAAAACATCTATTTGATGGAAGGAAACAGGCACTGCCATCAGAAGGACCAAGCTGGGGTTTTGCCAGGTGCAGTATCTTAAACTATCAACGATGTCCTGATCTAAAGTTACAACTGTGCAGGAGATGCAGGCTCCCAGCCTGTCCTGTGCTCAGGGCATCCAGACCCCAAGTGAAATGAGCAACAATGAAGTCAGCAGCCAGCAGAACACATCTATCATTTTAAAATAATATTTGCATTTTTATTTTTCCCCAGTGCAGCAGAATAGTAGCGGGAGCGTGGGTTGTATGTGTTTAGACTGGTGAAGTGGCAGGGGGAACTAAACTGCAGAGGCCCAAAACAACGCACCACCAGTGAGTTATAAGACTTATTTCTTGTATGCAAATTTTTGATTTTTACTATTCCATTATCTGGGAAATTCTGGGGAAATCCTGAATCCTTTGGCATCAGTAGCAAAACTCATTAATCTCAAGAGGACAGAGTGAATATTTATACCATAAACAGATCCCCACGGTTACCAGGTTCCATATTCAAGACTGTATTTCCAGGATGATGAAAATTAGGCTGAATTTAGATATCTTTATCCCTGTGTGATATTCATTCAAACCAGATGCCTCAAATTCCTTACAAATGCTTACAATAACTATTAATCAAGTATTCACATTGTACAGATTGTAATCAAGTGTTCAGATCTGCAGCCTGCTTCAGATATCAAGAAACAGTGATGTTTTTAACTTCCTTATGAAAAAGGGATCAAAGAAAAAAATGGTAAACAACACATAGCTCCCATGAGCTAGCACACAGAATCAGCCTGGAAAAATTCTACAGAAAAGAAAATATTAGTAGTAAGATCTTATATGACTTGTGCTAGCTAATACTCAGGAATCCCAGTGATGAATCAGGATCTCCTGAGAATCAGAACGCAGACTGAAGAGGTCCTGTCCCAGAGGCACCGCAGTTTAGAGATTACAGGGCTCTAAATATTAAACTACTTACTGGGGTATGTTTTCTTTAGGAGCCAGTTAAGAAAATTGTACCTACAAGACAATCATATGGTATTTGTTCTTTCCAGTGACACAGTACCTTACAGACCACGGCTTCTCCAGAATGGGCTTTTCATTGACCAAGCTGCGATGCTGAGGAGTCTTAAGCTGAGTAATGTAAATATACCCTGAAATGAAAAATCAGGGCTGACACATACCTTATTCACACCCTGATGCATTGTTTGTGCAATCTTTAACTTTAGAAACAATTCGAACAATAATGCTAAGTGTAGAGGTGTAGGGAAGAAGTATGCCATGGACTGCAGACCATGGGCAAACAACAGACCTGATGACTGTTCTTGGTTTAGAAGGATATGTAAACAAAATGGCCATAAAGACCTGACCATATACATGCTATATACTTACCTAAGCATAACTGCTCAGTGGAACAACCAAATCCCAGGGTATGCAGAAAATAAAGTTGTCCAAGAGGATGTTATCAGAAGGAAATAAAATAACTCAGTTTCTTAGCTATACTTGCTGCTAGTTGCTATTCATTTTCCTGAATACACACAACTAAGGTCTTCAACATCAGACATAAACAGAGCTCACTGACACACTCGAGTATTGATTTACTTTCAGGGAAAAAGGTAGTAAGTCTATTAGATGGGTAACTGGTAATTTTAATTGTAAAGCAAGCTGTTTATGCTAAGAACGTGTTCACCCAAAATATAAAGAGTAATAATAAATGATATCCACCATTTCTTTAAACTCAGACAAAAGCCTAAAGAAACTGAGGATATTACACAGTAAAAAAATCCCAACACTGAAAAAGCTCCTCATTTTCTCTCAGGCCTTGGCCCTCTCTTTGGAAATGTGGAAAAACATATTTCTAAGATGAATGCCTTTTGTTACTGCAGCATGATTACGTGATTCTAGCGGTACCACAAGCACAAGAGGAGACAGAAGCAGTGCTAACGTGCACTGTCTTTCATCACATGCATGAAAGTAATTGTTGTAATACACTTTTGTGTGAAGAAATCAAGATACTTCAGATATGTCATCAGTTGGAGTATCATATCTGAAGCCCAATTGTTACACCGAGGGACTTTCTATTCGAATTCTTTTGTTGCCTCATAGTAATTGTTCTTGTATTAAAACCAAAAAGATTAGCCTTCTGCTGAATTGTCTCAAGCTGACTCTTCTCCCCATGAATGATAATTTGGAAGGTTAACTTCTATTCAGCTGGTTTGTTTTTTTTGTTTTCTGATTCGCACAAAGTCAGTCAATAAGCTGGTACACCAGCCCTGACTCAGCTCTCAAGTATGTCAGTGTATCATGGGTGTGACTCCACCGAAGTCAATCCAGTATAAAATTAAAACCAAAGTGAGGGTGAAGGGTACCCCGAGAGCCTAACAGCCAGGGTAAGAGGGCAGTGACCAAGGCCATTGCGGAGGGCCCTGTCCCCGATCCTCCGGCGGGGCGCAGTGCCCCTCAGCCTGGCAGAAGTGTTGCCCACCTCCCCGAGATAGAGAGCACAGTGATGAGCCAAGCTCTCAAACCCAGAAGATGTCACAGGTAAAACATCATGTGCACGCACCTAAGAGAAACTAGCAGATCGCAACAAAAGCCTGCCGAGTTTTTTTGGGGAAAAAAAAAAAAAAAAAATCTGCAAAAGGTCAGAGACAGAGAAAACAGAAATCTGCCAAGTCCTGCCTGCCTGGTGGCAGACACCCTCGTTTTTTGGTTTCGTCTTTAGGCAGCTGTAAAAAACAAGCCCCCTCCCTCCCTCCCCCTTCGTGGCGATGCAGGCGTTTGCTGGGCGTTCTGCTGGGACATGAAGAATCTTCCTCATTCAGAGGGCCGCAGCGGGACGCCCGGCAGAAGCGGGATCCAATTAAGGTGGGGCCCAGCCTTACCCGGAACATCGGATTCATGGGAGAAGCAGTGACACTACCGAGCTCTTGCAAAATAATTAAGGAAACTGTTCTTCATAGGAGAGGCCACTCCTGGCTGTCGGAAAAGAAAAAATAAGTTCGTTTAACAGCACAAGAAAGCGCAGGTTATTTGAGTCGAGACATGCCAGTGTGAAACTGTGAGCATTTTAACTTAGACCTGCTTTGAAAGGCAGAACAACTAAATAGGATCACAACTTTTTATTTAATTGTTACTGAAATTGTTCCTGGTTTCTGGTCTGCAATTGCTCAGGCCCCTGAAAATTTGGCACTAGAAACAACTCTCAAGAATATAGCTTTCCACTTATAGAAAGGCTATATATGTTCCCCACAGAGAGCCGAACCTAAAGCTGAGAGCATGCTCTATGTTGTCATTAGATTGTCATCAGTGCTTGCATTGGTAACTGAAATGGGAAGAGTATGCCAATTATTTTTTTTTTTTTTACTTTTTTATTTAATAAAACCCAGCAAACCATGTGCTTAAAGTTAAGCACATGTTTAAAGTGCCTAAGGAAATAGGAATGGCTTAATGTATGTCTTTGGAGGGACAGAGTTGATAAGACAGATTACAGTTTTACCACAGCACTGACACAAAAAATGGATTCAAAACCTCTTTTGAACTAAAACCAGCTATAATACAATCTTTGTCTACACCAAAGACTTCTGGCTTTGTAAGCAGCAAACTGGATTTTTATTACATAAATTTCCCCCCCAAAAGTTAACTGTGCCCTCATACCATTTTTGTTAGCTCTTCTGAAAACAAATCATAAAGTCTTATTTATATGGTTCTGATATCCTTGGTACAGACCAAGTGGTAACTTTAAACCAGTCCAGTTGTATTAATATAACTTCATTGATGACTCTTCATTTTGGAAAACAGGCAGTCAGCTAAGTACAGTTGTGTAACAGTAATTCAGTAAGCTAGAAAAATTGCCCATGTAGGCAAACCCACATGACTTTTAGTCCTGGCATATAATCCCGTAGTGTTGGCAAACAGGGTTTCTGGGGGAAAGGACTTGTCTTTCCCTTTTAGCATTTTATAGCCTCTAGCTCAAAAGCTCCTGATCTGTGACCGCATGGATTAATTAATATTAATAATTTCATTATTAATAACATTATTAATTGGGAAGCTACAGCTACTCCCAGCACATTCTCTCCACTGCAGCCTACCAGTAGCCCTGCAGAGCTTCACGCTGGGACGCTCCTGAAGGACAGCACAGACTGTGTGAATGGGAAACCGCCCACAAAATGAGTGGACAACAGGGGACCCTAAAAGAGCAATGTAAGGAGGCCAGACCTACCTGTCTCCCCTACTTGTCCTGCCAAAGCAATAGCAGGATGAGTGAGAACTTAAAGCACGTGGTGGGGTTGCCTGGTGCGGTTGCCTGGTGTGATGTCCAAGCTCAGCAGCGCGTCTTGGGGGGGTCTTCAAAGGACAGCAGGCACAAGCCCAGTTGCACACGCCAAACATGCCAACACGCCAAACTGACCCCACGCAAATAAAGAGCAAGATTAAAGCATTTTGGGAGTGACCGCTCGTGCCGCTATGCAGCCAGAGGGGAGCAAGAAGTAAGTAGCCTCGTCCGCCAGCTCAGCCACAGCCAGAGCAGCACATTTGTCCACAACCTGAGTTTCTTCCCTTTTCTGCCAGCCCTCTCTCTCCCCTACCAACACCAAAAAGAAAAAATATCAGTATTAAAATTAGAGGTTGTTAGGCAACTCAGCTAAATTTATATCCATCCTCAGCACTCCACTGCTTCCTTAAGGGAACAGCTTTCCTATCGGAGGGCTGTTGGTTTACATCTATCATTCTCTTTTCCAGCCCGTACAATGGTAAACACCTGTTCATTTAGCAGCTGATGGAAGACATAATAGCTGTGTAACTGTAAATAGTCAGCAGCTGTAAACGTTGATGCAAATCATACCTAAATGATTGAAAGAGCTGACAGAGCCTATTATGCGTCCTGCGAGTAACGCCGCTCCACTCTCGTGGCATTTCATTTTTCCTGAGCAGTGACAAGCCTGGTTTTGCTCAAGTGAGGGGATGGAAGTACATTCTTCACTAGATCTAAGAATCTGTAACACCTTACTCCTGTGGTTAAAGTTTTAAAGTGATCTTTTGATAAGAATTACTGCACTCTGGCTCCTGTCCCAGCTCTGCTGAGGGCAGAGGCTGAAAGATATATTTGAAGTTGCAATGCTAGAAAATTAGTTGCGGGTGGAGGAGAATGGCGAAACCGCCTGTTCTAACTGAAAATGACACTAGTTTCGAAAATACCTATGGTAACACCGTTTAGCTAAATCATTTTTAAAAACGGATCAGTGCAGGTGAACTACCTCTCCCAGGAGTTTTTTGGCTCGATACTCTGCCAAAACAGGGAACAGCTTTAACTGAAACACACAGGCACGCACACACATCCCCCCCGCCTCGCACAATGCTTTTCGCAGCTAGTAGGAAGTAGTATGGTTTAACAGATAAATCACTGGAGCAGAGTTCAGGAAGCTTTAGCTGTATCAGTGCTATTAACTTGAGCTGTGTCCCGCTCCTCAGGAAAGGGCCCTGGGGGTACTCGTGGCGTGGGGGACAGGGCAGCACTCGCTGGGCACGCTGCGCTCTCCTGCCTGGCTGAAATTTATCCCATCTATATCTGCCTCGTCTCCTGAAGGCAATACCGGCAGGGTTTTTTTGTACAGAGCAATGTTTTGCTGCTGAGGGTCAAACGCGTTATTCAAGTAGTTCCTCAGCGGTGGCCGTGGTGTTCGTCCTTCCACGCCGGAGCCGCCGGAGCTCGCCTCTACCAAACCCTTCTGCAAGGAGGGCAAAAGCTGATGCGGCATCGCCAAAACACCCTGGGAAGTTCACACGGAGGGAAGAGCGGAGATGTGTGGCGTACTGCTGCATCCCAGGGAAGCCATCCAGGGTCTGGTTTGCCACTGGGGATGGTGGTACCACCTCTCCCTGTCCTTCCTTCCTCGCGCTCGCAGGGATGCCAGACCAGGGAACTGATCTGGCTGAGGATGAACACAGACCCAGGGAGGATTTATGCCAGATTAAAGCTGCTGTAAAACCACAGCCTGAAGGCTTATGTTTACATAAAAAAAAAAAAGCCACCCAAAAATGTCATACCCTGATTCAGCATGACTATATTGACAAATGTTTCCTCTGAAGACCTGCCCAGTATCTTGTAAACACCTTCTCAAAATTAACTAAATTCATCTAAATTCAGAGGTACAGGTGGAATATGTTTCTGCATCATTCATTGCCCAGATAAAATATTTATGAGCAGGGGTTTTATTATTGCATCATCTGTTTTTATAAAGTCTAATTTAAGGAAAGAAACCCATAAAATATGAAATTACATTTTTAAGCACACTTCTTTAGAAATGACTGTTAAAATCTTGAGAATTTTACCTTTTAACCAATGATACAACGTTATCTGTGACAACACAAAAACCAGTAAAACATAATTACTTGCAAAACATTGCTCGTAAATGTTTTTACACTGAATATTGTTTCTTTAAATGGTGATTAATTAATTTAATGTCATAAAATAATGTCTCATGTAATAAATAACTGCGTTGTCTAACATCTTTAAGCTGCATGTCTTCTTTCTTTCTAGCTCCCTCTTCCTCCTACTCCAGCAGTGTCAAGTTGCATTGAAGTCAATTAAGAACTGCTCATTTATTATACACACCTTGTTAAAGCAAGAAGGATAACTGAATGCCAAGACTCCCTTTCCTTCATGTCCGTGATTTAAAGTAACACGATAGGTAATAAGGATTTTTGAGATTAGATAGCTTATGAAGAGATGTATAGGATTTATTTTTTTTTAAAAGACCCCATTGTAAGAAGGCCCATTTCTTTGATTTGAACTATTGAAGTGTGCATTAACCTGTAGGGCTGATGTTGCAGGGACAGGGGGATTAAGCCCTTTTTTTTGAATTTCTGTAAGTGAAAGGTTTTATTGGAGGAGGAGAACGAGGAGGGTGGCAAAGGCAAAAAGACAGCTGGGGAATGAATGATGAGCAGAGCCCTTTGTGCCACCATTTGGTTTTAAGGATTGCTGTGAAATGGTGGCTCTTGCTAATGCAGTGGCAGCACAGAAATATCCCAGCTGTGATCCCTTCTGGTTAAGCAAGGTGATGTAAAAGTGGAGAGAACAAGAATCTCTAAAACATCTTTCTGACAATTCTTGCTTTTAACAATTATCAATACAGAATGAAAAATGAACTTCTGTCTCTTATGCACTCATGGTTTGGTCCACCTGCACTATGTCAAGATTACCAAAAGGACTAAGGATGAACTGTTAAAAAGTGCACTCTGTTGCAACTCCCAAACCTGGATTCCATCTAACAACTTTGAATTATTACATAATAACATTTAAGAGATTCTGGAGAGGTACCTTGGACCCAGATAGCCAGACTCATGGAAACAAGTTTAGTTTTACTAGCCTGGAAGCAAAGGGAAGGCTCCAGTAGCCTTACGTGCTATAATGGAGAAAGCTGCATCTCGGCAGTGATGGCTTGTCTATGGGTATGCATAAGGAGGTCTCCCTTTTATGAAAATCTCCTATTTCATAAGTGTCTTTTGCCAGAAAAAAGGATTTTAAACATAAAATATAGGCACCCCCGCCCCCAGTGTCTGTTTTCATACTGCTTTTTTTTAGATCACTTTCCTGTACAAGGGAAAATCTGAATACTCACTTTTTCCCCCCCGAGGAATGTACATACAGGTCAGATAAAGTAAGGTTCAGACTACTGAAATTTGCACCCATAAATTACAGTTCAGACCAGAAAGCCTTGCCCAAGCCACGCTGAAAAACATCTCCTTAAATGTTCCTTCCTTCTAAGCAAGAGCAGTCTAGTTCATTCAAGGTGACTCATTTAAATACATATTTAAGGCCAAATGTCATTCCACTATTATTTATTAGCTGAACACAAAGTCCCCAAACAGAATTGGAAAGCCACAATCCCAAACTAGAGGAGTTTGCAAGGCACTCACTACAGATTTATTCTGCTGTTTCTGAGAGAGAAATTTACTCCAGAGGCTTTAAAATATTAATTCTCAGGTGTAATAAAAAAACCAAACAAACTCTTGAGGAACAGTTACCGGTTCCACATACCAGCTGTCTGGTAAAGTTAAATATGTTGGATGTTTTCTGAACCAATACGAAGCAATTAGGCTCGATTGTGGTTTAATGATTCTCCAAATGCCTTTTTTGTTCTGTTCCTTTGTCCTGAGGGTTCTTCCTATCACATCGGACCCAACCGAGGGCGGATGATAAAGTGCACATGTTTGATTGGGAGGTTTGAATAAGAATTCATTCCTAACAGCTTTTTCCCCTCAAGGAAGTAACGGTATGAAGTAAATAAATAAACAAGCAAACAATTAAGAAACTGCCTCTGTCCTATTTCCTTGAAGAAAGCAGAGCTGCCTTTTTTTTTTTTTTTCCTTCTTTCTTAATTTTATTTTTATTTTGCTGCTTTTCCCGTGAGCCTCTTCCCCCAGACAGCCCCTCCTGGGCAGCGGGGCAGTTAGTTTAGTGTATTAAAAGTTTCAAATGCTGATGTTTAAATGTTTTCAGCGAATATGTTAATTACAATGGACAAGCCTTTAGCACTCTGCTGAAACAGCAGCCTGAACATTGTGTATTTAGCAGATCCTATAAGGTGATGACAGCTCACAAGGAGTTGATAAACGCCATTCCTCAGGAAGATAAATGTAAACCAAACCTCAAACCTCTGGAAATTTATTCACAAATCCAATTATTTTACAATAACCTTTTAAATGTAAGGGATTATGAATTTTAGAAAGCAACGATAGAACTTGGGCTCGGCTTTTCTTTATAAGCATTGAGAAAAACGTGATATAAAATGCCAAAGTCAAAACAAAAGAAGGTTAGGAGGAAGACATTAATATTCTCTACTTGTATGGGTCCTGGCTCCCTGCTGCGATGACTTCACGTGCTCGTCATCATAACTGACTCCAAGCAAGTCCAGAACTGCAGACCGAGTCCCTATCTTTTTCAAAATAATAACTTTAAAAGATTTGAAGAAGCAGATGGATTTCAGAGCTTATCTAGCTAGAGGGCTTCAGCGTAACTCCCATGAGCGCACTCACACGAATGAAGACTCTTGGCTTCCTTGGGGTCCCCCCAACCCAGATGCCCCACAGCTGGCTGTAGGATTTGGGCAGCCATGTAGCTCACAGGTGTCAGACCTTGTTTGTCAGACCCTGAGAAATACAGGAACCACGAGAGGAGCAACCGAGTGGTTTTTCAAAGTACAAAACTTTACTTAATGATCTCGTGCTACTGCAGAAGCAGCACTTCCCCAAGGGTTTGAATATTCCTTCATTTTCCAGGTGTACAGTCACTAGGGAGCTGGTGACAGTACAGATAAGATCTTTCTTGGATGGATCTGCATATCACAGTGTCCCCACCCAAATCTAGGCTCCTCAGGAACCTTTGGTGGAGCTGGGGCAATACCTGGAGGGTTTAGTTCTATAAACCATTTTGGCAGCTTGGTACAGGACCATAGTTCTGCTTAAAGATGTTTCAGGGGCATTATGCCCTTCTTACAGATAGATTTGTGTACAATATTATGGTTTACTTATTTTTAAAAAATGAGACAACTTATATTTTACTAGCAGACTAAAATACGCCTTAGTGGTTTTAACTTTGTGTGGAAACCTCAGACTTTGGTCATGAGAATGCTAGGTGCAATTCTCTGTTAACTTTAGAAAATGACATATGTCGGAGCAGTGAAATGGAAGTTGCTGACATGCACACCACAAAAAAAAAAAAAAAAAAAAACCAACCAAAAAAACACGTAACCCCTGCTGCTTTCTTTTTGAACGTAACTGCATGTAAACACAGCGAGACGAAAGCCCAGAGCAGGCATTAGAAGATGTTTGGTCAGTTGTGCTGTGTAATACTATTGGCACATACAGATCTGCTTTTTTTTTTCTCCTTCTTTTTTCTTTCTTCTCCAGTGTACATGCACTCAAGTGCTCATAGTTTTTTGCATACCTGAATCTCATAACCTAAGTATTTGCTGTGCACATACAAAGTGGGTCAATGCAGGATCAAAAAGTTAAGGGCCTCAATTCAGAGCTCTGTTTTGTGAATCCTGAAGTTCAGTTAAGCGATATTTTTTTGGCACTAGTTCTAAAAGAGTAATCCTTTGGATTGTATATTTTCAGGAATACCTCCCCTAGCAAAAAAGCCTGCTCCATAAACAAAATGGGCTGCTTCTTGAGAATGCTGTTCTCAATTATAAGAAGGATAATTGTGTTTTGCGATAAGCAAGGAAACACTTCTGTGCTGGGATATCAGAAACCAAAACCATGAATAAATAAGACATGTAACAGAGACCCAAGGTATACGTAAGTATGCCTCAAGTCACAACAGCGCATTACTCTGTTATAGCTTTGATGAAATCAAAGAAATTGCACCACTGATAAATCTGGTCCACTGGAAGGACATGTGCTCGACCTGCTTTGTAAACCCTTCAACTGGTACTGAAACACTGGGATGTTCCACACCATCACATGATTGCACGAAACATTCTCAAATTCATCCTGGGCTATTTTTTTACTACTAAAACAATATCAGCAGAGCTACATCTGTCTGTCAGAGCCTGCTGGGAAGGGATGTGTAGGTGTACGAAGCTGTAAGGCAGTCGGTGCTTTGACCAGGTAGTGCTTGCTGCTATCCCAGATGGGCAGCTCGGAGAGCACATAAAGGACAACCTGCCATAATCCAGGGATGAGGTCCCTGAATACTCTTGCTTCTGCAAGGCTATGCCAACCACCAGCTATACCTCAGTTAAAATACAATTTTTATTGCTTCCCCAGATTGCCAATTATATATAACTGCATTTATATGCTTGTATAAGTATAGAAGTGCTCATGTAACTGCCACATGAGACTCCTACAGTGAAAATTCTATCTTAATTGATAAATTTAATTTAATTATTATATCTGTTGACCAAGCAGAACCACATCTAAGGCAGAAATTTCTCATTCTGATTTCAAGAAGGAGCATGTGATGAGAGAATCACTTATTCTACATAGTTTAAAATTCTTTCATACCAATTACTCGTTTGGCTCTAGTGAAGGTTTGAAAGAGGTGCCATGCTCATGGATTTGATTCATACAGATTTCGGACACATATTGTGTGAAACCATTTAGAGAGATTCAACACTTTTTTTTTTTTTTTTAATCAGTATCTTAGTGACTCATCTGGAGTGTTTGCACACAAACTCACACAAAAACCCCCTTAAGCAATGACTTACAGTAAAAATGTTTAGGGTATGTGTCAATAACTGTAGAATGGGTAGCATTATAATTTGTTAAAATTGCGTCTGGGCAAGATTTCTGACTAAGAAATACTTCCTATTATCTAAAATATTTGGGGGTATTTTCATTGGGAAAATTTGAAACATATTGTCATCTACTGCATCTGCCTACAGAAGGGAAATTTCGTCATTCCCACTGATGTTACAATTTGTTCAGCTGCATGCATAAAAGGTGGGAGTCTGTTTAGCTAAAGCTCTACTGAATTTCAGCATTTTTATTCAACGTCAGCTGCTTTGACCACAGACAGCAGAGGCCAGTTCCTCAAAAGGTGCTATGCAGAGTTTGTTAATAAAGCAGTTTTATCAAGGAAATTACCAGTGTCCACGTGACTGAGGTAGAAACACTGAAGCACAGATTACTTGATTTTCTCAAGATCACAAGTTAATTCAGTATCACAGAATAGAATAGAGACTTCCTAATTCCAATTACAAACCCTACGGAGTAGTCTATTTCTAATTAATTTTTAGTTGGTATATTCCAAGTGCAGTTTCTATATTCTGAACAGTGCAGGGTCTCCCGAATTCCAACTAAATATTTTGTCTCACTCAGGGCACATAACTGCTTTCTAATTATCCACCTTATTTCTTGGTGTAATATAACACCCACTTTCTCTTCGGTTGTAAGCATTCTATTTTCGGATTGTTGGTTTTTTTCCACATGTTAACACTTCAGACTTATGAGATTTACAGTAAAAATTAACATTTATGTCCTGATTTATATTACATCTACTTTAATTGTAATGTTAGTAAGAATGGCAACAGACAAATAGCAACATGACCATCACAGCTGCAAATAGTACATTACTTTGCATAAAAATGTGTTATTTATTATTGCCCAAAACCTCCCACAAATTAAAACATTGCTTAGCTCAACTGTCCCTACAGAAAACATTTATAGAAAAAGCTTAGTTTCTAACTAAGAATGATATGTTACTTTTGTTTTGTGCAAGTACTGTATCTAATACTATGGCTGTTTAGATCTTAGGTCATGGAAAGAAGAGAAAAGACGGTATTAACATATCAATGAAACACTCTCCTCAGGAGCCATGGAGTGGGAACAATATTTGCATCTACAGTTTGTTAACAGCACAGGCAAAACTGCTAGTGAAAATTCTTAAATTAGGGTTTAATGTGATGGTCTCTGTTTTCAAAAGAGAAACAAAAAGCCACCACAAAACGCTTGTGCTCAGAAGTGGCTTGTTCTGTGTAAATATCACCGTAAATCACCAGTGAAGACCCAAACCCCTTCTGGTTAGGTAGAGAACAAACTCCTGTAATAACAAATGAATCCAGAACTGCCTTGCTGCAGTCTCCTTGGGTTCCTAACTAGGAAAATTATGCAGCTAATCAGAAGTAGAATTGCTCAAGATGCAGTAAATTCATTATTTTATTTATCTGAAGAAATGACTACTTCAAATAGGTACAGAAATCACTGCATTGAATAAGACCTCGGTAGGTAAGCATCTTCTCCCTAATGTTGGCCAGTTCAATGTCTGGGATATTCAGGGATCTTGTAGAAGATCCTATCCATAGCAGATTTGTTTTCTAACCCACATCTGTTAATAGCGTCTTATGCCTTGGAGCTTGAGAAGCTATAATTTCTTTTCTTGCTTTGTCTAATCTACCTGTGGCTATTTCTGATACACATCTAACTGTTTTTGGCTTCAAGAACATCTTGTGATAATGAGTTCCATGGAGTATTTGTGTTGCACTGCAAAAAGTATTTCCTTTAGCCATTTTAAACATGTCACTCATCTCTTAGCCACCTTTATTTATTAAGTACTTCTTGCTGAAATAGGATTGAACACAGTATTCCAGATGACATCACACCATTAACATTTTATATTTTATTTTCTATTGCACTCCTTATACGGTCTAATATTTTAAAAGAGAAATTGAAATCCTGACTGAATGCTGAATACAGATCCCATTAAACTGTCCTCAGTAATGCTCAGGTCTTTTTTCACACTTTTTAAGCTCACTGGAAAAAATAGACCTTTTCTTTGGAACCATATGTCAATGGAATTGTTAGCCTTTTCACTATCCTTAGTTATATTTAAAGATGTTGTTAGAATGAAAACAAGTATCAAGACATCAGAGTTTTTCACAAAAGGGAACTGTTTTCTGGAGCACCTTCTCAGCTTGCCTCCATCTTCCAAAACATTATCCCCTCCTTAGGACCAAAAAGCAGCAGAAGCTGAAGGAAATTCAGTATTTCTGAAATTATGGCCACATATGCAGGAAAATACATATGGAATTAGGGGACTGTGCATTGCCAATCATTTCTGAAAACCTTTAATCAGGTGATTTTATGTAGTGCCAAGAACTTAGCTACAATTTTACCTTTCAAACTATGAGCTCAAGGCCTGGTTTTCAAAGTGATGAGCACCCTTAGGTTCTACAAAAGCCGCTGTGGACTATATCACTTCATAAAAATCAGTCCCCATGTTGTTTATTTAATTTATGTTTAAAAGATTTTCTTTGCTTTAGTCCACTAACAACTAATTAAGCTGCCTCCAGATTAAGAGGCTGAGCCAAGAATTACAGGATATACCACATGCTTTCTCAAGGCAAATATTTACAGTTGTTTGTTGGGTTGATGCCTTTGACATCTATCTTCTACACATAGGCCATTAAAAAATGCAACATCACAAAAATCACCACATGACATTATGTGAAAGATTTGCTTTTTGAAAAGCAAGATGTAGTCAACGCCAGCTTGCAAATTGTTTTGCAGATGCTATTTCTATAATGCTGGCATGGCTCCTTTTAGCAAGGGGGGTTGGTGGTGGTGGGGAGAGAGAAACATAAAAGACTTAGATCAAAGATTCTTTTTTGGTAGGCAAAGGCTTCTGGCTTCTTTTTCCTAATAGAAAAAGTTTGTGATATCAGAGGAGACCGCACATCAAGCAGGGTTATGCAGCCCAGCTTTAGCATTCTCTTTATTCGTGCTTTGTGCTTGCTGCCGCTCCCTTGTCGCTGTGTTGGTGTTTCATGGGGGCCTCTGCAGGATTTAGAGAACAGAGGCAGAAAACGCTGTAGAAGTAAAGACTTCTAGCAATTTGTTTATCATTCCTGTTAAACTAACCCTATGACTGACTGTCCTCAATAAGACTGATCTTGTGAAAGGCTCCAATGGCTTCTTGGTGCTTTCAGTAATCAGTACGCCTTTGTGCCTAATGGTGGCATGGCAAAGGCATCCCTGCGCGGGAGAAAGAAAGCTCCTCGGAGCACTGCCAGTCCTTTCTAAAATCATGCATCTCTGATTTCAACAGAAGTCAATAACAGCTTCCTTCTTTGGAAGAAATCTTTGGCAGTTATGCAAACAGGGATTTAAGGTAAACAGACATATGTAGAGCATGAGGCTGTCCAGAGCACTCCTCATTGCTCGGGTTCTGCAGCCATTCAAGTTTAGGATAAATCTCCCGTTCTCTCAGCGGGCGATGCCTAGCGTTCACGTGTCCGACTGAGGAAGTGACCAAATGCTTTCCTGGGAGGCTGTAGACACGCAGCGCCATCAGTTCGGGCAGTTCCCAGCGTCCTTGCGCTGACTCCCACCACGGGACCGCAGACTCGCTGAAGGCAGGCAGCTCCGCTCACACCGACTGTAGAGAACACAGCGGTACATGCCTCTTCCAGCCAGCTCAGCAAATGGAGTTTGTCAAGTTACTAAATATATTAAAGTATAGACTTCAAAAGCCCCTGATCGGAAGATAGTGACAATGAAGGACACCATGCAAACAAATAATCTAACACTGTAACCTGTTTAAGAGCTGGAAGAAGCGTAGTGAAGATTTTTCTCTCCCTCACCCCCATGGTTTTCAGGAAAAGGTCTTTGAACTTCTTTATCTGAGCACTTATATTTTTATTACAGGAAATTAAGAGGCTGAATGATGTGTGATTCAACTGTGGATCCCTGGACATGAAATGAAGCCATAATAAAACATTTTAATATGAAATCAAAACCATAAGCTTGACTCTCTCCTAATTCTGACCTCTGGTCTATGCAGGGGCAAGTACATAGTGGGAGCCAAAAGTTGCTCCTTCGTTGTATTTCACAAATAAGTCTTTAGACAGGTTACGTGCTGCTTTAAATTATAATACTCGCCATGGAGTTTCTAAGACCAGGTCTCTGTTGCATAACAGAAGGCAACCTGGGGATGCCTGGCCAGTGTATGCTTATGACAAGGTAGGGTACTAGTGTGGTTCTCCACTAGCACACACTGCATGTGCGCTCATACGCCTGGCTGGTCTTGAAACTCAAGCCTGTGAGTCCCAGTCTATTAATTTGCTTTGCTTCCTCCTATGACAGTAAGATGAGACACTGAGAAGGCCTGAGATACAGATTTTGGTCCACCCTTCAGAAGGGTAAAGTCAAGAACTGAGATTAGGCAAGAGAAGGTTGCTAAAGATTTTTTTTTTTTGCTTTGAATATCGCTACTTAGGAAGAATAAATGCAGACACTCGGAGTCATGCTGCTGGTAGCTGATCTGGCAGAGAAAAACATGTGAGAACTGTAAGCATTAGTCAAAGAAATCTAGCTAACGCTGTAATCAAGTACAGCTAAAATCTGTAATGTCCAATAAAAGACAATCAGCATAATTGGAAGAGTGCCAAACAACCGAACAATACGAATTTAGTTTTCCAGGGAGGGCCTCTCACATTAAACTAAAAAATCAACAAAGACTGCAGTCTGACGTTACAGCTAAACCAGTCCAATGGCTTACCCCCACTGCAAGCTCCCTTCCCCTCCCCTGTGCCAGCTTCTCTGACCACAGAGATCTGGTTCAGGGAGCTAAACCAGCCAAATAATAGCAATTTTTTCCTGATACCCAGGCTCCATGAAATGACAAATCATCAGCGCCAACACAGGGAATTGGCAAGAATATATATATATATATATATATCTGCGCATAGATGAGGAAAACCTTATCATTAGATTGGGCACACTTTGATGTTACTGGTAAGGCAAAGAGAAAAAGCATCCTGCCTGTACTCCGTGTGGGAAACCGAACTAGGATTTGCAACAGAACAGGTCACAGGGTGTTGTGAAACAACACAACAAAGTTACACTAACTGCTTTGAATTTATAATTGAATTGCAGCTGTAAATCTGAATAACTATTGGTAGAAGCAAAACCTCACGTCTGGACTTCCAGAGCAGTTCTCCAGTGGGTCATTCCCTTCTGGCTTCCTGGGCTGCCTGACCTTGAAGGGAGTGTTTGGAGTCACACTAATGTTTAAATAGCAATCTGCTTCCAGCAGCCAAACACAGTGTTTCTCTTCGTCTTTGGAAGTCTGAACAGGCCACACTCCAAGAGTTCTCTGGCAAATAAATCAGGTGTACATCTGTAAACTGGGTCCCATTTTTTCATTAATTAAGATTGCAATGGAAACAGAGAGGATCTCATGTGATGGCAGGAAGTTAGACTAGGGCCTCCTCAGGTCCCTTCCAGTTTGAATTATCCTACAGCCCTATGATTCCATGAGAGTGATTTTTTCCTCCCTTTGCTCACAACAGCCACTTTGGATAGAAACTATTCACCTGTGATGCTGGAGAAAACAGCGATTCCACCCTCCTTCATGCAGGTCAATGAGGCATACAGTGGTGAGTCTGGGGGGGGGAGGGGGAAGTAAAGATTTTCTTCAGATACCTTTTACCAGGCATGGCTAGCTAAATGGGATACCTTGCTCCTGCTCCTCACTCTTCAGAGGGCACCCCTCATACTGCCTTTCATATCAAATTTCTGCTCAGAGATCTGCTCCATATGCATGTACCAGATCTTTAGGGCAGCCCCTTCCTTATTTCTTTAATAAAGTGGAAATAACAAGGGTAAACAGGGATACCAGTGTTACGGCAGTTTTATGCCACCATGAAGAGTCAGCGAGTTCAAAACACCCAGGACAAAAGCCACTGTCTGGCACTCTAAAATGAAATAGTCACCTGGGCACATTAGACCAGAAATGTAAATACAGGTGACACAATGACGCCAAGTGGGACAACTATCCCTTACGCAAAAGTCCGTACTTCAGCTCACGTGGTATCTAAAGAAAGTGTACATTACCAACACTACGAGCCTCGGTTACTCAGAGAAGCAACACCACCAGACTTGTCAAACCCGGGTGACAAAGGCAGGCTGTACGCTCACCCTGTGCGGGAGGGATGGCAGGGTGTGAGAAAGCAACGTGAGAGATGGATTAGCACTGAAAAGTGATACCCGAAGAGGGCAGGAACAAGACATGGAGAAGTGATACAGAAACAGAAACAAGGAAATAGAGGAAAATTTAAAAAACAAAAACAAAAACCACCAAAGGTTGGTTTTCTGTTACTCAGATCTGAAGTGAAGGATTTGTTCTTGTTCTATGTGGTCTTTGCGTTTTTCTACACTCCTACCATCACATATGCTGTCCAGAGCGCTCAAATTTACTGTCGGAAGCTGAGAAGATGCAAAGGACAGGAGGACAGGGACTGTTGGTTTTGGTGCAGCACCTGTAACAGTGTGTTCCTGGTTTGTGATGAACACTTAGAGAAAAAAAGAAGAAAAAAAAAGGACACATCTATTGAAAGAGCTGATACTACAGCATCTTTGTCACTGCTTCAGAATCAATTCATCCACCTGTAGTGTCTGGCTTTCCATTTATATTTAAAAGGATGTGAAATATACAGTAACAAAACAGTATTAGAACAAATAAGCCCAAGGAGACAACTAAAAGAGGAAGTGAAAGGCTAAAAAAATAAAAATAAGAATGAGACATAGCATTTGTCTCTGACAATATTTGCTGATATGTCCAAACTGAAATGTCATATGGAAATAGTGTAATTTTTGCCTTAAATATGAGTGAACTTGTCTGTCAAATGCTTTCCTTTTATTCTCAGTAGTCCACACATGAAAGAAACCGAAGACTTCTAGGGTGGGTAACCTGTTGTCAGCCCTCCAGGCATAATGCCATGAAGCCAAGGGTCTTCCACACTGTGGGAAATCTTGGAGTAGTTTTTATTCCCATTCCAAATTAGAGGTAAAGGAAATCTGAGAACATCAGAACTTTGCCATGAAACCTAATAAATTCCCTGTCAGCCAGCTGTGCTAGAAATGCTTTTCCCAAACATCTAACCAAGAAGTTCACAGGTGTAGCTCATTTAGTTACTTTCTCTGAAGGCCATAACCACATTGGACCGCAAGAGCAGAAGCACATGCTGCTATGCTGGTTTGCATGACTGCACCATGCCGCCTTCCCAAACTTCTCTCCCATGGCAGAGAAAAGAGTGGCAGCTACTGAGCCATGAGTACTACCTGGCCTACTCCCATCTCCACTGGGGAGAAGATAGCAGGATACATTACTTCCTTGGTGTACCACTTTGAAATGGCTTGTGTATCATTAGCAGATCTGGGCTCGTGTTTAGAAATTCACAGTTTAGTTTACAACTTATGCTACGATAGCCCCTAGAAGCCCCGAACTTGATTGATCCATGTCTTAAAATATCCCAAATCTTTCACAATCCTGGTAAATGACTTGTAGAGAAAAATCCAGATACCAAATGCAGATACCAAACAGAAGGTGAAGGTCAGATAACAACCAGGAATAGGAACCAGTCTTCCCTAAATCCTGGACATCACATGTTTGCTAGATCACATCACCTGTGCATCCAGCTTGCATGGAACAATCACTGCAGGACTCTTACTTCGTAGTGGAGCATCTACAAGCTATCATCAGGTATTTATAACTTCAGCCAGACTTTTGTGCAATGCGAGCAGATTGTCAGGTATTAGGGTGAGTTAATTTATTCAGGAGTTGAACTCTTCAAAGTTTGGGGAATGCTTCTCAGTTTGTCATCAAAACATCTCAATTCATATTGCATAGTTGAAGCCTCAGCCTGAGTTATTGGGGTTATCAGAAGCCCATTGACCTTTTCTAAGCACTTCTAAATCTAACAGCAAAACTCAAGAACAGAACCATGAGGATTATGACAGTTGTAATATAGAAGTTGTCTTTCCTTAATTTTCATGGATACTTGCAAGATACATGGCCTTTTTATTAAAAATATATTCTAAGAGAGCTGAAAGGGGTCTTCTCCACTCACTAATTTTATGTAGAAATGCAACTCCTAAACCTGAACACTTTCTGATAGATACAGGCTTAATGAAGTAACAGTATCACAATAGCCAAGACAACCAAAGTGTTAATAGTCAAGAAGGGAAGGGATTTTTAAATAAATAGCATACAACAAATAACGTTAATTTTGTTAAACACTTTAAAAAAAGTTACCAACTTACATGTTAATGAAGGGACATTTTGGCAATGTCCAAACTGTCCTGCCATTTCATGTTATGTAAGAAATTACATTAAACATTTTCACACTTCTTCAGAGAGGACAAAACCTTTGCTGCTGTTAATAAAAAACCAAAACAAACAAACAACAACCCCCCCCCAAAACCACAAAAGAGAAGAAATTAAAGGCAAAATATTTTTTAGAACTGCCTAGTTCTTCTCAAAATAAACACAAACTAAAACTCGACAACCCCCCTTTTGCCAACTGCCACTTTGTAGGCCTTTATAATTAGAGTAATTTAAAAAGCCATAAAGAAATCTTTTGCTGATCTCCTCAGTCTTTCCAGTTATACTGCATAAATCTCCTGAACAAATCTTCTACATTACCCACCATCTTTATTTAGGAAGCTTTTCTGAGGTTATTTCTAGGAAAAAGAAACTAGGAAATTACAATATTTGCTGTTGTTTCAGTACCCTTTTTTTTTTTCTTCTTCTTCTAATGTGGTCATCCAGAGACAACTGGAATGTACAGGAGCAACCCAATACTCAAAAGAATAAAGTTCAAAAATAATTTTATTACAGACCCCAAAAAAATGCATGCCTAGTAATTTTTCCTGATTCCTTCTGCCATGAAATAGAAATGCTTTCTGGTTCATTGAGCAAATTGGTGGGTCTGAATTCCAGAAATTCAGATATCCTTACAAAGGCAGCATTATGACCAAACAGGTTACGTGTTCAGAATTCTGGCTGGGTGCCACTTTGTTAATAAATACAAGTGTTGAATTCAGCTGGATTTAAAGATTGTGTTCTTTGCTTGAGCAAGTCTGAAAGTGCCAGAGTAGTAAAATTATCGTTGTAGCCTGTGCTTTGAAACTTGGAGACACCATCGCAGATGAAAACTGTCTCTGATCCTGCAAAGAGAATCAGATGGGCAGGTCTCACACTGAGCCCAGCTGACTTCAGTGACCTGAACCAGTGGTTTGCTGCATGGAACTATAAAAAGATTGCACAATTTGTAACAAATTAAACAGTCAGATAAAATACAAAATGTATTTAATCTGGATTTTAATTTTTTTAATACTAATTTTAGAAGTAGAAGACAAAGCAGTAAAAAACATGATTATAGGACAGAGTTAAGATGGTTTCCTTTTGGGTTCTCTGTGCTCTACTTTATTAAAAAGAATTTAATTTTCTTCAATAAAATGGATTATATTCTGTCATCAACAACAGCAATCAACTAGAACTTCAATAAAACCCTCCTAACAGTTTTTGGGTTTTTGTGTGGTTTCTTTTGCTGGTTTTTTTGTTGTTGTTTTAGTTAAAATATGGTTGATTCATTGATTATTAAAAAATTCTTCTGTGTCTTAATTACACAGGTTAACATTTATATTTTATGTTATATAATGGCAGTTGTCAGAGCTGAACAATTCCATGCAAGTGATTTATTTTCCTATCTGCTCCAGTTCATAAAAAAAAAAAATAATCTGAAATACCCAAAATATATTTGTTATTCAAAATTAGTCAGCAAGTACTATTTGCAATTAGTGGTTAATAACCAGACAGAATTTTTTTTTCCTGTGTGCAGAATTACCAGATCCATTTTACAGATTAAACCTGAGGCACAGAAAGGCATCTAACCCTGCACAAACCCAGCAGCAAATACCATCTTCCTGTGGAAGCACTGGACCACACCGGTCTAGAATGGTCAGATTCTTTGCAGGTAACTGCCTGTGCACATTTACTTAAGGATAGTCATACTTCGATTTTATGCATGCAGGTACACATACATACATATGTAACTATGCCAACACTCAAGTTTTATCAGTACCACGTTCTACATATGCAAGACTGTTAACAACTCGAGCTTTGTTTTTAATTTTTTGTTTTTAAACAAGTTTAAGTGCCAAGGAACTGCCATCACGTAAGTAGCCTAGAGGCAATTCTTGCTTAGTTGTACATCTTAGCCCTTCTAAGTGCTTTATACTCCCTTTCAGTCTTTCTAAAAATTTTAAACTGCGCTAGTATTAGCAAGAAAGAGACATTTTTACCCCTCCGCCCCCCAATTCTGGTACAGCTAGAGACTTAGACTTGAGTGAAAGCTTTGTTTCCTGAGAAAAACAATTATTTGATTTGAAATTACTCAGATAAGAATTCTGTTCTGAATGGCTTCAGGGAAAACTGTTCATAAAATCCTCTTGTTATTAGCAAAGATAGTTTATTATTGGCATAGTGCAGTAAAAAACCCCAAACATCTGGACTGTCACTGTCTGCGAGAGAGATAAACGGCTCTTCCATCAGGTGCTGAATGCTCTGACCTCTGGATTAAAGCACGTTCAGCACAGTATAGCTCCCTGTAGAAAGCTGAACTGAATCTTTGCAACCTGTAGTAGCAAGATGCAGACAGGCACCTAGTGGGAAATTTAGAAAATTCCTACTTTTCCTTACCCTCGAAATGCCTAAGTATTAGAAGGAAGAGATACCGAGCATCTCCTAGCAAATGTGGTGAAAAGTCCTGTGCTGAAGGGGTCCCAGCAGTAAGGATGCTAGCTTAATCTTTTTTTTTTTTTTTTTTTGCTTTAAAAGTGGTTGTAAGCTTAGCAGTGCCCAAATTGGCAGGACGCACGGACTGGCTGTGCACCATCCCCATCCCAGAAGCAGGCAGAATTTGTCCGAGTAAGGAGAAAGGTTTCTTCCTGGGCTGGAACCCAGTTTAGAGCAGGAGCGAAAGCCCAGTTTGCATTCTGTGTTACAGGGACAGCTCAAGGCCTTATTAACATCTCAGAGGTTCCTCACAGCCACCGAAGGATTTAATTGCAGCAGCCTGATGAAACTCGGCCCCTTTGCTTCTTCCTAGGGTCGGGACACATGGGGCTGGGGGAGGGGACGAGAGGAAGGAAAAAGGAGGAAAACAAAAAGATCCGAAGTACATTGCTTATCTGACCACTCTTCTGGGCGCTTTTCGTTACATTGCGGTAGCTTCTCTGGTCAAAATAATCCAAAACGTCTAGTGAAAGAGAACACTGTTTGCACAATGAAACCTTGCGAGACATTTACTCTTCTTTCAGACACCACCCACGTGCATGTTTGAAGATTTCCACACTTTTTCCCCAATTAAGCACATTTAAAGTCACAGATCCTCCGGTTGTAGCTCATCATTTATATGGCTACACGAAACCAACACTTTCTTTGTAAATGAAAGTGCGTGTAAATATACATATGCACATACTTACACACAAAATGTAATACGACGTTTGCAGAAGTGCATGCATATATTTACTAAGCTGTATATTTTACTTCTGTATTTGTATAGCTCAGAAAAAGGAACAGCATAGCTTTAAAATGGTTATGCTCATGATTTTAATTGAAATACTTGGGAGATGTGTATATTACGACATCTCATCACAGACATGTACTGTACTGTCTAAGAAGAGTGGGGAAGCATTTTTATCCATAAAAATGTCACTCATGACAGCTGTCTCACCGAAATGTTTTGTGCTCCTCAGGTGAGGATCAGTCACAAATAATAACCGGTTTGATATTTAATCAATGTCAAGATGCTGCTGGAAGTGTCTGTCCACATCAGGGATCTAATGGATCTATTTCAACATTAAAAATACATGGAGAAACTTCTCTTATTCTAAGCTAGAACAAAAAGCTTTTAATTGCTTTACAGATGACTTGACAGTGTATACCACATCAGTGGGCAGGAAAAAAACCCTGTAATGACAGCTCAGTGTCTATTTTTGTTCCAAGGTATACTTGAATCTACAGGGCAAAGTTCTCAGATCTTGCTTTTTCCTTCCAAATTCACCTTCTACTGCTCAGTCTTTGCAGAAGGCAGTGGGAACTAAAAGGGGAATCAGATATTCCACACAGCCTGGAAGGAAGAATTTTGCTGTGGTATGGTTTTGGATAGAGCTTTTATGGTTAACCTTCAGAAATCTCTCACTTTCTCCCTACTTCTTATCCTTAATAACATTTTCAGTATGAGCACCCCTATATTTAATTGCTGTAGTCAAAACAGAACCACAAGGATCTTAACACAGAGTCAAAAGAATGGTTCCTCCTCCTCTTACCTCGTCATCTAAGTAGTAAAATGTCCTTAAACTAGTCAAAGATCATTTTCGGGGATGTAAAAATGTTCTGAGGTAAAAATAACTTTTGTCTTTTCTTGACTTTCGAAGGGCCAGATCAATTTGATTCAATTCCCTGTGAGAAAAAAGGTTTTGCAATTGCAGACCTAAATGTCTTCAAAGTACTTCCTTAACATCAGACCAGTCTTCTAGCTGCAGTCTGCTTGCCTGACAATTTGTTATATTTACTTTTTGCTCTTTTCTTCCACTTTTTCGCTGAAGTGTAGCCCACTAAACCCAGATAAAAGTTTGAGAGATTTACCAAATATAATGAGAGATTAACCTACCAAATATTCAGCCCCTTAGCCAGCTAGGCACCGAGCTTTTGCTTTCAGCTGTTCTGCTACTTTTTCTTCAGGAAGTGCAGACTTTTAAAGTTTGGCAGATAATAATACACAGACCCAGGTATTTTTTTTTACCCACTGATACAAAGGAAGTGGTTTTGTTGCTAGCAGGTACCTTGTTTGGGATACTAAGATAATGAAAGTTCATCACTACAGACAAATTGTGACTGCAACCCATCCAATCTGACCTCAAGCTTGAGTTACTGAATGAGGAGACATGCATTTATAACAACCCTCCCTAATCCTCCAATAAATCAAATTCACCCCCTCTACACTGTTAGAAGAAATTGAACTTCTATATACATAGATTTAGAGGAGGAAACAAAAATATCTTCGTGAAAGAGAGGTTTCAATGGTGCTATATGCACGCAAATAAAAGGCCAGTTCAAACTTTAATCACATTTAGCTTTTTTTTCTTCCAGCAATTACTTGTTACTTTTAATAATCATGTTTCCAAAAAGGATGCACAGGGAGGGATATCAAAAGGCAAATTTACTCGAAGAGATAGGAAACATTACATGCTGAGTCCCAATTCTGCAGGGCCAGTCTTTCACCAAAAGATCAGCTGCTTCTGCAGAAATAGTAGATTTTAAACTAGTGTAGGGAAATACAAAAACGTTGGCACGTGTGTTAATCACAGCAACTGAATAACTGAACTGAATAAATACCGATCAAAGCCACTCCTAGGTTTTGCAGGCACGCCTAGAAAAGGTCTTCTATACAGCCTGCACTTTTCTAGTTATTTAACTGTGTTTGGTGCCTTGCTAGAGTGGGTGTGGTAAACGCATGGTAATCTTGCAGGATAACCTGGTCACCTTGCTAAAGACACTTTCTCTCTAACCTGAAATGTTCACTTTTCCTGATTAAAATGGGTACAAAATAATTTGTGTTGGTGGTTACAGATTAAATAGTCCGGTATACTTCAAAAGCCTGTTTACCTGTGATTTAAACCCAGTATCTTTTGATCAAAGAGATAAGCTGTCTCCATGCTGTCTGGTGATCACTATTTTCCTAAGGCCTTTTCCCCATTTAGTTAACTTCTTTTAGTTTTACTGAAGTATAAAAGGATGCAAGTTTCAAATTTGTCCATGTAAGTTTACGTACAATTTTGCTAGGGTCTATCGTACAGTATAGCAGATAATGTTTCAGCAATTTAAGATTTAACAGCTGCTGCCAAGAATTGCAATTGGATAATCTCACGGCTGCTGTTACTTTGAAGTCACCAAGCACAATAAAACCCACAGCTTCTCGCAAATGCTGCGTTTGGGATTATTACTGGTTAATTGGAAGATCTTTTGAAAATATTGAAAAGAAACCACTAAAATGCATTCGCGTTTTTCTGCTATATTCAGCTTGAAACCTGCAGCAAAACGAATCAAAACTTTATTCTTCTTAATGACAGCGTGGAGTAGAAAGGAAGAGATGAGAGTTTGACCTGACTTCCTTTGGTGCTTGTTTATATCATTGGAGCAGAAAGAATCTCAGTGCTTGGCAGCCCACTTCCTGAAGGCAGAAAAAAAATAACCTACATTTACTGCAAATTGTATTGAGATCGTGAAGCTCTGATATCACAAGTCATTGATCTGGTCAAGTGTTAAAAGATAGATGTGAGACTTCCCCTCTTCACTTACAAATTCCAGCATAGGAGACAAGAAAACAACTATTTTCCTTGCCACCAGAATATGTTAAATACTAAGGGAGGGAGCCCTGCGATGACATTTTTCCTCCTTGTGAGGAATACCCACGTTATTTTTTCTGTTAGCAACAAACAATTTGATAAATATAAAATGCTGTAACTGAGCTATTCAAAGGGCATCAACACTGACAAATATTTACTTGAAAATATCATCAGAGTTGAAACTTAATTGAAATGCTAAAGCTTTGTTTGCTTCCCCTGCTTCAGCACAGCTGAAACAACAAAACCAGTCAGACAACTTTTTTTTTTTTTTTTTTTTTTGGTCAGGTATGTGCTGAATTACTGACAAAAGCTTTGGGGTTCTTAGAAGAGCTGCAACACCCAAGGGATTTCTCCCAGCTCCAGACAGAATGACTTCATTTAACTATCTTGGGTGCTCTTTTTGTGATTGCCTTTCAGCAGCTTGGACTGAATGTGTATCTGTTTTGTGGGCAGACACAGAATTTAGTGTGAAAACACTACTGGAACACCCTTTTCCAAAACATTAAAAGGTTTACAAATGAGAGTTTAAGGTTTCTACATAAGCAGTTTGTGAGTGTAAAGCGACTGGGTTTTGTTTTTGCTGTAAACCTCCCCCTTCACATAAATGAGGACTGTGGAGATAAAAAGTGAGTTTTTTATACTCCACTCCCAATTTTGTTTGTTTTCCGGATAAAATGAAATTTCTGAAATTCTATGGTGGGTTGTAACATTTTGTAGAATCCTCATGTTTAATAGCTTCATTTTTTTAAGCCTTTAAATCTTTTTTTAAAAAGCTTTTTAAAGAGATGTCTAGAGTAGCTGTAATTACACAAGTGCAGACTTCCACAAAGTACTTTTATACCTGTTCTGCATAAGTGTGTTATATTAAATAAGTGTTACTGTCTCCATTTTACAGATGGAAAACTTCAACACAGATCCTCAAAAGCTACCTAGGCATTTATCTTTTCATCTACTTCCCAGGCTGTATGCTGTGAGTGGTTAGGCAAGCCTCCTCTGAGCTCATCCAGGCAGATCCCATGGTTGGGCACTTGACATCCTCCTGGCTTTACCTGACTCTTTCCTTGGGTCTGGGGGTTCCAGCTGGAAACGGCTTGATGGACATGGAAACGGCTTGAGGGACATGGATGGAAGAAGAGGTTTCAGTGTGTAAAGGAGAAGGAGCAGCAACTTAGAGTATCCTGAATACATTTAGAATACTTTTTCTTCCTGTTAATTCTTCACATTGCTATTGTTTACCTGTGTTATCTGAATTAAAACCAGCAACAGCTAGTATATATTATTATAATGTTCTTCTTTCAGTCTGGCCTAAATGTACTTAGTTTCTACTGCTCCAAGTAGAGACCTAGCTATCTCAGCCTCAAGTAATCCAAACTGGAGGAAGCTTGTAAGTCAAGATTCAGGAAAATGAAGAAGTCTAAATAAATCAACTATTCCCAGGCAAACTGATCTTCCAACTGAGATGAGGGGGAGTAGACATCTAACCTGCTGAGATGCTTGGAAAAAACCAGGAGCTGACCAAGTTCCACAGTGTGGGAAAAATATATCATGCTCTGAGTGTATTGTATATCCTGGTTTCACATTTTTAAGTTTTCCTTTTAGCTCTGCAATACTAGAAACATACATAAACAACACACAGACACAAAAAACTCCAAACCGAGGAACAAAAAAGATGTCTCAGCCCTGGCAGACTTGCTTTAAATTAAATACAAAGAACTTCATTAAATGGTACCAAAGTCATGAAAACTATGACAGCTTGAAAGATAGCAAATGTTTGCAACACTAATGTGGGGCATGGGGCGGGGAGGACTACAGCACAACACAGGTTGTTTTGCCTTCTATAGCAGTTCCAGTAGGTGAGAAAATGAAGAAATTGGAGAAATATGACTTTTTTTAAAGAACAATTGTATCCGAACAGCACGCAAACTAAATGGACTGAGGAGCATGCCATGCTCCACAGACACTACTTTTTCAGAAAAGTTTTTGTGTAAGACTTCTAGTACAGGTATCTCACCCTCCTTTTCAGAAAGAAAGAGGAGAAAAATACAAATTACTACTCTGTGTGTGTCTGATAATATGTAAAGATTTTCTTCTGTTTCATACAGAAAATGTGGTGATGCATACCAGGATGTGGGTGACTCAAAGGTTAGTGTTAATATTATGCAAAAAACACATGCAAGAGATGGGGAAATAAAATCTACAGAAAAGACATATAAAAAAATTTCTGGAACCTTCATTAAAAATTCTCACCCATACAAAACCACACAAATATTCATGTTTTCACCTATTTTTCCATAAGCTTTTTTCCTGTAAAGAGCTTTTTAAATGGCTGACAGCGTAATAACCACCATCATCGGAGTGTGTCTCTTTGATAGCTGTTCCATGAGTTCTCAGGTAAGTGTTTTCAAATAAAGCACAATATAGGCATTCAGAGCTTCACAAGGCCATACTCAGCACAGTACAAGACAGACCAGTAGGCTCTGACCCTATAATATGAAATCATAAATTGAAATCACTTAGGGACAACTGTAGCATCTTATTCCACATGTATTGCCACCAGCTGCAATAAAGTAACTTAGCAAAATGATTAATGGCAGGGATAAAGGGCTTCTGTTGTGAAGCACTGATCATATCAATGCCTAAGTGTTAGGCAGCGTCTGAAGAAAATGACAGCCACAAGACCTGGATAGCCAAAGGGGAGCAGAGGTGTGCAGAGGCAGGGGATGTGTCATCTGCCTTTCAGACAAAAGTTTTGGTATATTAATAACACTTAGTATGCAAAAAAATTATCTTTAATTCTCCTTATGAGGATTCCTTTTAGGGTATTCACACCTCATTCTGCAGATTTACAATTTTCAGTATTTAAAAATGAAACTACAAGTTTAATGCTATTTTTGTGGCAGTTTTTCAAGAACTAACAGGTTGTGCTGGGGCACATCAGAAACTCAAGAGCAAATTTATAGAGCTCTGAGTTTCTAAAGTTACATTCATAGGAGACTGTGATATGTTTAGGAAGTGGAATAAGTGCCTTGCCATTTTGGAGAATGGCTGTAGAAACCTGGCATTTTGATACGCATAAATATATTTGTTCTCTGTCTTGAAGCACTTAGGATTTCTGAAACGGTAGTGTAACAGTGGAAACTATAGCTTTATATTGTATTTTCAGCCAAAGCAAAACTAAAAACCAAACTCTTTATTGGTGGGGGTTTTCCCCATCCACCCAATAAACTGGGGAGGTTATGGTGATAGTATATAGCATGTTGGAAGATTCTCCACCTTCAAGTGAAAAAATGAAAGGTAACGAGTGGGTGAAAAGAATCACCAATGTAAATGCTAGACTGCAGAGGAAGATAGTCCATCTTGATAAGAAAAAGCAAATAAAAAAGCACAACTTCAGAGGGCTAAACTGTGCAATCTCAAGAAAAAAACAGCGTGTTGTAACACTCTCTGAACACTGGCCGCAGAACAGGGAATTCTGTACCGTCTACCTATGTCCTTCTTCTACCCTCTCTTTTAAAGTATTTCATTTGCCATTCTTAAGAGAGTGAAAGTCAACCTGTGAAGAGCTCCTGCAAATCAATCCCCAAGCTAAATACCACTGACAACCTTACGCACCCCGTAGCAGGGGGATGAATTTCACTCCCATTGCTGGGCTAATCAAATAGTGTGGCACAACTGGAGGCTGAAGAAAAGTGTTAGAGCTCCTTCGTCATATGTAATTTGTCACCAGGGTCTCATGTGCTTTTGATGCCATGAAGACATAGCTAACAGAGGATGAGAAGGGCAGCTAGGCCTTAATGATTTCTTTTTCATAATTTGGGAATATCTGTTGTACCTTCTTTTCCCATGGTGGGAATCCATGATTAATATTTACAAGTAATTCTCTAGTAAGCAGGTAAAGGCTCATAATCAGAATCAAATTACTGTACTCCTGATGATACTTCACAAGATGAGCACTTTATTAGGAAACAAAAGCTTCCAGAGAGACTATTTAACGATAAGTACATCAGTTTCTTTAATACTCTAATGGTAATTGCTAGTGAGACAATTATTTTTCTTGCCCAATGATTTTTCCCCCCCTAGTGAGAATTGTTGTACTCAATGCTTAGAGCATAATATAATTATTCAGAGTTCATTAATAGACAATATTGCTTTTTCCTTTCATTAAACCAGATTTATGCATCTATTTGAATAAGGATATATAAGTCATCAACCATGCAGCACATAGATTTTTTTTTTTTTTTTTGTAACTGTTAAGGAAGGAACAATGTGAACCTGGCACTTACTATTCAATGAATTGAGGAAACCTGACTCCTAGTTACAGCTTGCTGTTCACGCTAGCGTGAGCAAGTCTCTATCTCTCAGCACATCTGCTCCACTTCAGTTTCCCACATGTCAGACAAGGACAATTCTTTCCCAGCTTTGTAGGAAGCTTTGGGAATTTAGAGATGAATGATAGTAAATGACTTACACTCTTTCTAAACTTCTGTCAGGCAGTATCGAGGTCAATGAGCAGTGATAAGGCATGATAATATGGCCAGAACGATGGGATGAGCCTGGTGGCTCTGTAGTCCCATTGGCCTTTTGGTACCAGGAGGAGAAGAGCTACGGCAGTGACCATCATTTTGGAGTGCCTTTTGCCAGTGGCATTCCTTTCCACCCCAGGATTTCCTTATGACGACTTCCTCAGCTGGATAAGCCCCTGTTACAAACACAGTGGTTAGGCTCCTGCATTGGATTTAGGTGGATGGAACGGTCAAACTTTTCTCCCTTGGCACACCGACTCCACTGCCAGCCACACTCATGTTGGGTGATACTAACAAGGAGCAAGGGCTAAGTAAAGCAGTGTTCAAAAATGCAATAGGTAAATCAAGAAAGTGCTCTCATGGATAATATCAGCAGAGTGTGCCTCTTGCTGGGGCAGGAACAGAAACAAACATCAGCTACACAGGTAATTCAAGCGACCTGCTTCACCTTGAAATATCAAAACAGTCTTCTCCCCTTGTTTAAGCTCTCCTTATGGCACTGCAGATTAGCATTAACTCCACTGTATGATTAAAGACAGCATGTACCAATTTTTCTAAAACCTTACAATTCTTCTTAAAGGAAATGTATTAATTCTGAAGTCCTTTGATTCAATTTGGCCTGTTTGCCCCATAAAACCCTAGTCTTATTTTGAGTCAAGTTAAGCAATCAGAGTAGTGGGAAAAGCAGTTCTGATACTGAGCAAGCAGACTGAGGCAAGTACTTTTACTGAATGTTCAATGCAGTGCCAGTAATTACTGCCAGTAATGAGGGAAAACAAGCTAACACATCCATCTGCAGTTGTATCGTAGTACCGCAGCACATAATACTGTTTGAGTTTCCCTTCTGTATGTTTTTGCATGCTAGATGCTGATAAAGATCTTTTCCTCTAGTTTCATGTTTGCATGGTATTCTTGTGTAATGGCCAAACCTGTTTGGTTACAGATTCCTCTGTCTGTCCTGATTAATGTCCTCCTCTTTGGACCCCATGAGGGAATCTGGGAAGCTTTTGGTGCTTTTTAGGCCATTTGTTGCATTATCTGGGCTGTCATTCTCTATTTCAGCTGTGGATTGCTCAAAACCCAGCGGTCTATGTGGTGCATTGCTTGAGGTTTTACTTAGCTTCTCTGTTCTCCAGAGCAACTTTCCTTTTAATTGCTACTGAAACCAACTTTAGGAGTAATCACTATTAGAAGAGCAAAATGTAGATATCCTAATGCCTCTTCAGTCAAGAATTTCACATCCCATGTCTGCAGGGAACCAAAAAAAGCACAGCTGTCACAAACTCCATATGACTCTGGGCTTGTGAATTCCCTATCACCTCATAGTAGTGAACAAGAAATCCTGGATGCTTCTCAGTTTTTTAAATGAAGAGGCAACATCTAGTATGCAGTACGAACAGCAATGAAAAGAGCATAATGTGCAGGCATTCCAGTCCCAGTGTGAGGCAACACAGTGGCAGCAAAGTCTCTCCTGGGGGACAAACTAACTACCAGAGTGGTTAGATACTCATTAATTCCTATCAACCTTAAAAAAATAAGCTCAGTGCAAAATGACTTACACCTGTCCTGTGGCATACTATTACTTCAGCCTGAAGAACCTGGCTGTATGAGAATACTAGGCTCGAAAAGGTGAATTAAATAAAGTTATTTTGATGTGACATCCCCATAGAGACTGTTGCTACAGCAACAAGACCTTTAGTTCCTCAAGTCACTTAAAAATAAATAATACTAGTAAAAAGAGACTTTGCTTCCCAAGCCATTATGAAGTTTTTCAAAAAGAAAATTTCACCCGAGAAGAACTCAAGATGAGTGTTGTTATACCCCCTCATAACACATCCAGCAGGTGTACAGCATTGCAGTACTGTAATCGCAACTTTTTTCCTGGTCCTTATTCTGAGGCAGTTCATAATCCTTTTAATTAACAGCATATATTACCACCCATCCCATCCCCCCTGCCCCCCAAATACAAGAGGAAAAGGAAACAATGCATTTGGCTACAATGTACTATTTTGAATGACTAATAGAGAAATGGGGGAGGGTGTGCGTGTAAAAAATGAAAAGTATATTTATTACTGATGCTCGCTATTAAATTTGACAGATAGCATTTGCCTGAAACCTTTCAAGCCAGAAGTGGAACAGATGTTCATGAAAAGCCAGTTAATTTCCTGCCATTTGTGAACTGATTAGAAACTGAAACATTAGCACACTGACACTTCTTTATTTTTAATCTTGCTCATGTTTTGAAAGGAAAAGAAAAGAACCACCGGGAGCTAAGGTCTGGTTCTCAGATAGGAATGGCTGCACATTTTTGTTTCCTCTTTTAACCCAAACCCTCTCTGTTAAGGAAATAGAAAAAAGCAAAACTGATGCCACACAGCCAGTGGCAACTTGGTGTTGCAAACTGTCGTCTTCTGCATAGCTGATGCAGCGAGTGAATGAGGAAGAGAGCGTAGCTGCTGCTTTCTCACACACCTATCTATTGTTACAGCTGCTAAGTAAATGAACAAAGGGTCTAAAGCTGTTTTCCAACACTGCTAGTAAACAGGCAGTTACGCTCGTACAGGTCATTGCCAAAAACTAAGTGTTCTGCCCTATAATGAGGAAGAAGGAATGAGGAACTTTTCCAGTTTTAGTTTTCAGAAGTGTTGTTACTGAGCTGCATTCATAAGAGGCCAAACAGCCTCTGCTTTAATAGTTCCCAGAACAGAAATTCAGGCCCAAATACAAATCTGGCATAAGCAGGTTCAATTCCATTCAAAACTGAATGGTGTCTCCAGATCTAATTCAAGGACAACTCACTTTTGTTATAAATATTTATGTACTATTATTAATCCCAGTGGGAGAACTTTGGGCATGCATTATCAGTTATTTATATACTCCATGCCCCAAGAAAGCCGAGGCTTTTACTCTCTTGGGTCAGATGTAGCGAGTTCCTCCAAAGTAAAACCGGTCAGAAGCTTCCTGACAAAGCGAGGTTTTGTTGGATAATCACCATTTGCTAAGCCTGAGACGTGTTATTTAAACCATGCCGGGGTTCGAGGAAGAGCCACAGAGGCTGGGGCAGAGTCGAGCCCAGCTCAGCCCAGCAGGGCTGGGGCAGCTGCTGGGCCAGCCGCCCTTCCTCGCACCTTTCGCCCCGTGCTTGTCAATTTGCTTGGTGGGCTACGGAGCCCGGGGGGGCCGGACCCAGGCCGCTTAACAAACTTCTTCATCGCCCCGGTACCCAGAACAAGTTGGAAACCAGCAAGCAAACAAAACAACAACAAAAAAAAAACCAGGGAAAGAAATCCCTGCGATACTGGAAACCCTGCTTTTCAAGCCAGCTGTACTCAAGAGTAATTAAACCGAACCAAAACAAGATCTCTGTGTTTGAAACCAAGATTTAAGATGGAAATCGGTCAGGAAAGGTTCTCCCCCAGGTCAGCACGCTGGTCAGTATTAGATATCCTTTGCCCATGCTGTGCGTACATCCACAACTGGAAAAGCCCGTGCTTTCAAGCATGGAACTTACACTTTGCTTATCTTTGCTAATCTACAGTCTGAGCAGCGCAACTGTGATCAAACAGAAGATCAGCAAGCAGTAGATTTTGTCCGAGTGTGTGCATGCACATGTGTGCGCGTACATGTGTGTGCATGAAGTCAGACTACAAAAATCACAGAAATGCAAAGCTGGCATACAGAGAGAGCTGTTGGAAATGTTTCACGTTGAAAGACAAAAGCTGATGTGTTCCCTATGAAAATTTTCTTGGCTCTGCAATTATTTTACCCAAGGTGTGCCTTTCTGTATGCATCTGGAAAGGTATGTAATTGTTTTTCTGACTGAGTTTCATGTTTTAGTAACAGGTGGTTGGACTAATCCTCAGAAAACAGCATGCAACACACAAAGCTTAACTCCTTTTGAATACTGCTGTTACCATACTGAATCAGCACACACCCAGCTTAAAGGTTATGAAACCTCTTGAGTGAAACTATCCGAGTTACTTACCTCTCCCCTAATATATGAACAGTGAGGATGTTAAACAAATATTCTCATCTGTGTTTTATCCTAAACCTTTAGGCCACACCTTCACTTGGAATAAATTGGAGTAACTAAACCGATAGCAGCAGGACAATGCATATGCTTAAAATTAAAAGCCTTGCTAAACCCAGAGTTTTTATTATCTCACAGAATTTAGCCCTCTTCCCAAAGATTTGCTAAAAAGTGTACAGTTCCCCTTTAAATTCTTTTCCTTACTCCACTTTCAAGTTTTCTTTACTTTTTAATTCCTTTCTTCTTCCTACTTCTACTACCACTCCTCTGCTTCCTCCCTCTACTGGGGGAGGGGAAAGGGAAGAATAAGTGCTTTGTTGTTACTCCCCTCCCCCAGCTTGTAAAGTTTGCTTCTCATATCCCACTGGAAAATAGCATTTCCCCAACCATTTGAAAAAATACTGCAATTTTTAATTGACAATTAGATGTTTGAAAAAGAGAAGAAAAAGAAAAGGCAGGCTTTGTGGGGAGAAAGAATGCATCACTTTTTTTTTCTTCTTTTTTTTTTTTTCCGTTGGACACGTGATGCGTAACTCTGCAGAGTGGGACTCTGCATCACGGTGTCTACATTCGTGATCGTATCACTCCCACCAGTGAGAGTCGAGCAAACTGAAGTAATTGAAAAGTGAGAGAAGCCACTCCCTCCAGCTACTGCAGCTCCATCTTCCTCAATTACTCGCTTTTGAGGCCTTTTAGGGTTTTACTTCTCTATTCTCTATCCTGCAGGAATTTCCTATTCCCAGCTATTTCAGTCCCTTCCCCTGCCCTTCCACTTTATAAAGTGATCAGCTGTTAAACAATTCCCACTGACAGGAAGCACCATTACTGCACTTGAACACTTAATGTTCCAGACACGGAGGAAATGCAGGGCAGTCTGCACCAGCCTCCCTGCCTACTCAAAGACCATCCTAATATCAGTTTAAAATTCCAAGCAGTCTCTTTCGTATTATCTGCTTACTCCTCTTTCAGCCTTAACTACACTCCAAAAGCCAGTCAATTGTTTGAAAGGGGCAATTTATTGTCTCACATAAGGTCAACTGCATAATGAATAATTTCACATAAATCATAAATGTGCTAAATTAAATCACCACGGAAGACCCTGGGAAAAAATAACTTAAGTCACCAACTAATTTTAGAATCATACAAATCTAACCACTGAAAGGAGCTCTGAACTGACAGGGAGGGGATTGTTAAAAAAACAACAACAACAACAACCCCAACAAAAACCCCAGACTTAATTTGCACAACTGTTGTAATCTTTAGAGAGCCTTCTATCTAAAAAAAACCCTCTTAATCCTTTCAATTAAAAAAAAAAAGTTTATTACATTGCTGAGTATATTTTAATATTTCTGTATGAACTCACTTTGATTTAAAAAAATTCCCCCTTTTCTCCGCCTCCCCCCTCCCCCATGTCCATCTGTTTATAGGGTTCTATTGCTAACTCAGGGAATAGAAAAATAACTAGGCTTCTGGGTAAATTAATTTCCTTAAAAAAAAAAAAAGAAAAAAGACAACAACAGAAAGGTTGAATGCCTGTAATTTGGTAAAATTATGACTAAGGGAGGATATGATAACAGCTTAAAATATTTGACTTGTGTAAACATTAACGACCGACATGAAATAGTGTGGGCTGAAATGAAATTAGACTGAATAGCAACACAGTCTCCTAGACTATGGAATATTTTGCTAACAGGAGTGGTGTTTGAATCACTTAAAACTAGACTGGACAAGGAACTGGAGAACATACTACATGGTTAGAGACACAGCTACATCAAAGGGTGATTTTCAGTCTATGAGTCACCGTGACAGCTGTGCCCCGCTGGGAAAATGCAGATCACAAAGCTCAGGATGAAGCACATGAGAGCCAGAGACAAAGCTTTCTCTGTCAAGGGGAGCTGGCTACACAGCGGTCTTCAACGAAGAGATCAGGCAAATCCAGAGTCTGAGCATCTTTAGGACACGCTGCAAAACTGTCTCCCTTCAAAAGTCTCTCCGCTAGGAGACAAGCACAATACTGATAGTCCCTTCTACTCTACAAGTGCAACCAACTGACTAAAACTAAGTAAAAAGAAAACAAAGCCCAAACACACCACCAAGACAACTTCTCTATGATAAAGATCTTATCCCTGAAGAACTTTGATCCTGAAATGCAGAAATGACCAACACTCTATGAAGTCCACTACAGACTCTCCTTCCGTGCAGTGGTGCCCACATACTGACCTCTGAATAAAACTCCGTAATCCAAAAGAAGAGCTATTCCAGCAAAATTATTAAATACATATTTCCTAACCGTTTATTTTTCTCATATAAATAACCTCACGGGTCCAGAGCACAGAAGAATCCTGAAATGACAGGGAAGTGGACCATTTGCCCAAACTTCTTCCATTTTTTATTTTAAAATAGCAATTTAAAAAAATTGCACGTACAGTCTGCCCTGTAGAAACTGCTGTTTCAAGTCAGGGTACTGAAAGAAGATAAACTGAGGCATATACTGATTTACACTCAGAGACTACATATATGGCACAAAATTGAAGTTTGCTAGCATTGTTTTATTGTATTTATGTTGTATAAATCCAACCTAGTCATCAAAGCCTCGCATAATCAGTAAAGTTTGCTGTGATGATTTGTCATGTTTATATACTTTGGGTAACTCTCTCTCTGTTTAAATGACCAAAATGAAAGCAACTGCTCCAAACAGGCTCCGCAAAACTAAAAGCTCTAACAACAGAAATCCCCTTTCTTCATCCAAAATAACTGCAACTTGAAGTTACCCATGACCAATTTCATAATTATGAAATTCACTTTCATCTGAAAGCAAATGGGAATTTGGAAACAGACAGTGACCGTTCCTATTGTCTTATTGAGACAGAGCTACTCAGGGTGCACTTCCAAGAAAGCCCACCCCAGCTGTATCAGTGATGCACATGGCCATTTGAGAGGCATGAATTTGTGCAAACAATAGTTCTTGTGTACTAGCAAATTCACCTAAAAATTAGAAATATTTATTTCATACACCGTAGTTTTAAGTGGTATTATTCTGTTCTAACCTAATTTTAACAAAAGTCATTTAGCCCTTTCCGTCTTCCCAGATACCCCTAAAACCAGAAAATAAAACTACAGTTCTGCAGAAAGTTTGACTTGACTTTGGGTTGAGACATACTGAATTACTGGCTTAATTCCAAATGTTGAAAACAGTCTCACATTTTTAGACTTGAAAACTTTGCATTTTTCTTTTTAGAACAGATAGTACTGTAGTCTAAACTATAAAATAAACAGACAAAACCAAATACCATGGTTTTCTCCTAAAATTAGTTTAAATGTAACCCTGGCAAACCTTTCTGGTTTTGACCTGAACAGAATTCTGGTTACATTGATGTGATTTCATGAAGCACTTTAACTCCAATAGTCCTGCATATAATCGTCTCTTGATTTCCTATGGGTGAATTATCCAATTTGCATATTAAACCAGACTCTGCCATCTCCAGGAACACCCCTTGCTGCTGAGTAAGTGGCGCAGACTGCATGTTATGCTGCCTGGCCTTGTTTACTGTTTGATAATTTATAGGGTTTTAAAATAGGAATTTAATGTACATTATTCTTCTCATGTGACATCTATTCTATATGATGTGTTTTGCTTTATGTGCATGTCTCCTCCCCACCCCTTCAGCCCCCTTAATTTCCAAAGGTAACTGAAAGTGAACTGTGATCAGCAAGTACGATTTTGTCAAATGACTGCAAATTTGCTGACAGACACTACTTGACCATTTGCTTTTTTCCTGAAGTATCTTCTTACTAAACATACCTTTATAGAAAATGTCTTTTATTCACAGACACAGAATTAGTTTAGCGACCTTTGTTTTTTGTGTGATCTTATCTTGTAATCTTTCATTTTCATTTAAACCAAAGTTAAACGATGCAGCTGAGATTATTAAAAGAAGCATTATGTAGGCTACAGGAAACAAATGTGGGATTGTTTAAAATCTGTTCCTCAACCATCATTCATTTGTACTACTTTTTTCTTTTTTGGTTCAATTACTAATAGACAATAATGTTCGGGCCATAACAGCACGCCCAGCGCAACTGAAAGGTACTACTTTTGTATGGTCTGACAGGCCTGCAATGTTCCTGTGGTCTTTGCACAAACAGTTTCATGTCTAATTTAAATTATATTAGTGTGTGCACTTAGTGCCAGTGTGGCAATACATAGCCACTTGCACATGTAGCTGCACAGTCTTTTTATGAAATCCTTAAACTGCCTTTCTACATGGAGATGAAGAAAGTGGCCCATGCTGATAAATCAAATGAACAACTGTCCAGCTTCAAAGTTTTGTTGTAGCTTTTAAACCAAAGATGCGTAAAGCATTACCAAAGAAATAAAGCAAGGTGTATAAACACAGAGAAGAAAGAATTTGTGCATCTTTGCTCTTCAGAATACTGAGGAAAAGCAGCTCCATCATGAGTACTGCTACAAAACACATACTGGGTCGAACAGTCAGAAGGAAAGCGTTCTTGGGACAATTCTCAAAAGCTGGGTTTTTATTTGCATAATAGATCAGATAATTTGCAAGACCTGCCATCTCTTATTTCTGTCATCAAAGAGGAAACAGAAAAAACAGAATGTGACTTGTGGCCAATCATGTGACAAAAAAATGAACAACATGAACCTCCTCCTGGACTGTCTATGGAAAAATCACAGGACATGGTTTGTTTGCACAAGCTATTTGGTGAATCATTGTGAACAAATAGACTTGAATTGGGTGATTTAAAACCAAAAAAGGGTTAAATTAGATTATTCATGATGACTGTGATCAAATCTGTAAGTGGCTTATTTTATCTCATTCCACAAAATACTACTTTTTATCTACAGATTACCCAATGCCTAAGTTTAAGGCATTTAAGTATTTAATGATAAAGTGAGCCACACTGAGCAATATTTTCAGTGAAGAAGAAGAAGAAAGTTTTGAGCCTCTTGCAGTTCAGATTTGGGTCACTTATTTTATTCAGCCTAGCCTGCTCATTCCAACCCCAAATTTCACTCTCACTGACATTATAAATGTTGCTTGCCCTACTCCAGATATATGCGAGTCTTTTTTTCTTTTTACACACACTAATATTCAAACATCATCTGTGTGGAAACAAAATCAGCAGTTTCTCTTTCTATAACTATCTCTGACATAGATAGCACCAACGGCTCCTGGCACAAACAGGCAGGAGCTTTCAGATAGGTTATCTGTCACCGCACACAGGCTGGCTATAGATCCCCAAATCTTCCTGGATGTATCAGGTTCCAGAATTAGGGTTTCTGGCTCAGTTCCATTGTCACTTGGTAGGCTTTGAAGAAGGAACTGCTGTTCCTGCTTCACAGAATAAATCATGCTGCAAAATATTGATTGCTTGCTTCCAATAAACCACTCTGTACCTTGCAAACTATATTCCTAGCTGTACTTGGTAGATTGTTCTTCTTTCAGTACTCTTATTCTCCCTCGCTCTCTCCAGAGTTTTATCGACAAGCCTAAAATAAGTGATTTCTCAGAGCACAGACACGCTCTTTCTAAGAACATAGATATCTCTTAAGAAAATCTGCACCAAGATGTTCAAAAAGCATTGCTGCACGTGGGAAGTTGCATTTCACAAGCCTCTCACGACACTGCCTCTGTTATGCATGCCAATAAAACCAGGGCATAGGCCCTTGGAGGTAAGTGCTGCATTTATTTGGTCTTTAAGCTTTGATAGAGTATTAGCTGCTGTGTGATCTTTATTAGAAGCAAGGAAACACTATGTAGTTTGTCAGGCAGTGGCAGATGTGAAGTAGCGTGTGTGGTTTTTTTAGTTTTGTTTTTTACTCCTGGCAAGTTCTGACAGCCCTGCAAACAGACACTTGACCATATACTGCGTATCAGTGTACAATGTGCATTTGATCGTGCTTTTTATTTCAAGCTTTCATTCACTATAGTGGGGATATGGTCAGAAAAGAACTATCTGAAAATACACCCTACCTCACTATGCTTCTTACTGTCTTACTAACCACAACTTTTATTGTATCTGCTTGTACTATGCAGGTACATGAACACTGAGAGGGAAGCATATAAACTAGATTTATGCTGGTTGCCCAAATTGACCCTGGTGACACTCCCCATTTTATGTAATAAATCATACCTCCCTGTGGAGGAAAAGCTGGAAGTAGTTTATCGCTGAATCTTAAACCACAGGCAGATCTCCGTCCCCACTCATCTGCTCATTCCTGCCATCTCAGAATTTGCTGGCAAGCTGCTTTTTATGGCTGCCTCTGGCTCACTTGGCCTGAAATCTATGAACTTGGAACAGAAAAGCAAGAAGGTTTCTGCCAACCTGGCTCCTTTTGCCCGCGGTGGGCTTAGGACTAATCCCATAAGCAATTTGGCCCCCAGACGGGCTGGGGGACAGCAACTCTTCTACCTCAGCGAGGTGAACACGTGCATCTGTGGCCCTTGTATGTGGGTACACGTTATCCTGCAGTGGAATCGGAAACCTGCGTCCATACAGGCACTCCTCCATACTCCCCAAGCACCCCAAAAGCTCAGAGCTCTGCCCTGTGCCACTTCTCCCTTTCCAAGAGGATGACTGACTGACAGGAACGGCACTACTGATAACATTTGCTTGACAGAAATGCAACAGGAAAACCTAAGCAGGTTATCCCACCCTTCCTTGTGCCAGGCAAAGATATAGGGAAATGTAATACTCTTTACTAGGCCAAATGACAAATTATTTTTCTCCTCTCCTTCCAGAGTGTGTTCAAAAATATAAATGAAATCTTTCCGGCTCTGGTAACTAGGCCTTTGTCCATCATAGGATTCAAACGCATGGAGAGTCAGAAATATATACCAAACTTTCCGGGGATGAAAACACAGCAGTTGTAAGCACAAGGACCTCAAATTAAATTTAGGTTTTTTCCCCTGTCATCTAAGTATCTGCCTCTTTCCAATAACTTCTCTTTTAACCTGCGAGTTGTGATTGAAGGGCAAACTGCTAATTGCTTCAGCCAACAGGCTTAAATACTTATTCTTATCACCAAAGAAATCTCAGTGCAGTCATGTGCCTGTCAGAACCGACTGAAGAATCTGAACATTTACCTCATTCACACAAAAATTTGATCTGGATCCGTGACTCATATCTGCCTGAACCAGAATGCTGACACCCAATACCAGGAACCTCAGACACCATGTTGAGTAGGAACCATCCTTTATCTTTAAAGAGAGAGTACAGAATACACTTTTTCCGTTATTAAACTGAAATATGTATTAGTCAGTTTTCAAAGAGTTTCACCATTTTCAGTCTCGGGAAATATCATAGTTCCTAAGAGCCGCAGCCACAAACTAGAAACCTGTTGTGTGAACTATTGTACAAAAAGATCGAGATACTTTACAAAGACAATGCCTTCCCTGATATATAATGAAAGTAGGAAATTAAAAATTTTCCTTTGTGCTGAAAGGATGTAACTGATAATGCACACTCTATACGGGTCCTGCTGAGTGTGCTTTTTAAACCCAGACGAATTTGCACTAGCAATAATACAGGAAATGCTGGCAAATTATTTCTCAGCTTCAGTTTAGGGCAGGGACTGTGAATACTTTGGACTAGTGCAGACTGCAGGATAAGGATACTTCCTTTTAAAAGCGACTGATTCTGCGACGGCTATTCTGCTGAGGTTACATAGATGACAAGTTAAGAACTGCAGTTGTCCCAGTATATGCAAGGCTTTCTCATTAATAGCTCAGCTGTCTATCCAAGCTCACCCTATTGTGACAGGTATGACTGCACTCCTATTTTACTCATGCAGTTACGATTGCATATGGTATTTAATTAATTATGTACATAACTAGGCAATTATGTATCTCACAAAGCAGTTATACAGTTATCTGACTTATACATGAACTGAAAGCACAGAACAGACTGTACAACTGTATATACAATTATGACAGATGTAAATCAAAAATCAGTTGTCTTTGCTTAACTGTGTGCAATTGTCAGCCATCAACCTTATTCATATTTTGTACCAGATGCGCTTCAGTTACTTCTATTAGGTAACAGCTTTCCCAATTGGATGGCAGTGTTAGGAGGAAAAGGTTTACAGCAAGAGATTTCATAGGTCTCAAGCAGAAAATTGAAAGTTGCTTTGTGAGAAGGATATGGTGAGAGTACACAGCGTAGTTTTTCTTCAAAGCAGTGTGGTAAAGTACACAGGTAAGCATGTTTCCTCTCCAACAGCCATCTGGCCCAGCACAGGCTTTGTCCCTCTCTTGTCATTAGCATTGTTTTTATTTCATTCTTAATATGAACAAAGCAGTAAGAGAAGAACAATAGCACATCCACAATAGCACAAAAAGTGACTTCCATGTTATGGTGTCGACCAAATCTCTCTTGACCTTCTTGTTTCTTCTGCATTTGAAAGACAAAGAGAGAATGGAGTGGGGAATATGTCTTTTCATATACATAAGGCACTTATTCTCATTTATCCTCTCTCTTTTTAATTTAAAAGCACTTTGGTGGCACTTGCTTAACATTCACATCACACTGTGCATAGATACAATTTTAGGCACATTATTATTTTTTTCTAAGTACATTAGTTTTTGCAAGGCAGCAGATGAAGAAACCAGAGCTTTCTCATTTCCCCTTTATCATCACCCCTTTCCCCTTCAGTGACATTCCTTCACTTTTGTCTGAGCCACTCCCACAGTCACACACCCCACATCACCTTTTAATCCGTGGGATCCCAGAAAAGGTACCAACTGAAACCCCATCACCATTTATACCCTGAACAGTGCTGAGCAGGAGCTCTCCTGAGCCAATTATTAAGAATTAAACCATGCAGTGGCATTGTTTTATTCTTTGCGAAGGAGGGTAGGATTAACAGGAAACCTGAACAGAGATTACTGGACACAACTTGAGCTGTAAATCCCGGGAGGAAAAAAAAAAAAATATCAAAGAGTAAACAAAGGAAGAAGCAGGGAGGTTTGGAGGTGCGCACTGTTGTCCTGTGCTCAGCACTGTGCTATAGTTAGGATAAACCACCATTTCGCTGAGGCTGCAGAAGCCTTATTTACTCAGAGCACCGCTGTGAAGAAATTGCTCCGAAAACATTTTGGAGGACCCTTTCATTAGCCTCCCTCCATGATCAGAAAGATCCTCCTAAAGAAAACAGATCACTTGGAGTTTACCAAAATGGTGTCCCTCAGTGTCTTCCCCTGCAGTGCCATTCCCACCCCTGGCACATCTGCACCTACAGGCACCACACTCCCCTTCCTGATCTCTAGGTAAATTTCGATCAGGTAGGTTTGGGTTTTTGGGTGTTTTTGTTTTTTTTTTTTCCTATGAATGGGACGACAAGAAAAAAAAAACCTGCAAGTGTAACTGCTTGAATAGTTTTAGCGACTGAAACGTCCAAGAAACTAAGTCCAAGTGCCCTCTACTGGCATTGGGGAGAAAGAGGTGGCTGGATAACGTGGGTGGGGAGGGAAGGGGGTGGCAGAGAGAGGAGGGAAGTGATATTAAGCAATAGTAAAAGGAAACTGTGTCAATAAAGTGGGTATGGCCTGAAAACTATAATCACGTAGCAGAGCTATTAAATTGTTGGCAGGCTGGGTTGTTACTGTAATGTACAGGACATGCCAAAAAGCATATTGCTGGTATGAAAGCAGTAACAAGGCAGGATGTTGAAACAACTTCTGTTTTGGGGGTGGGGAAGGGGGGGGGGGATAATGAAACTCTTTTTAGTTTAAGGGAATGTCTGTACTTCTGATACTGAAGATAACTTTTTCCATTTTTTTTTTTTTTAAATTTTTGGCTTTTAAATTTCACATTGGAAAAAATTAGGGAGGGAAGTAAGGAAGAAAACCTTTTGATTATTTAGTACTTAATGTCTTTATTTTAAAGCTGAGAAAAGCAGTTGTGCAACAATGACATTACCACATGAATCTAGTCCTGGAAGAAATTATATCATGTGTGCTTATGGGAACTTAATCCATGGGGTCCCAGGAATGCTGGGATTGTATGTGTGTACATGCACGCACACACACTGACAAAACAGTTCATGGAAAAATCTGTTTCAGACAGTCATTTTTGGATAGAACAACTCATTCTTGCCCTGTTAGGAAAGCAGTGTGTACAATTTTATTGGTACCACTGTGCTGACATTTAGTGAATTTGCAAGATCAAGAAGGACTGTGTAATACACAATTGTAGGGCATACAGATTTTACTGAGTTCAGTAATTCACAGGATCTTATCAACTGCCTCAATAAAAGTTAAAACAAACCTAACATTACTATAGACAAACAGATTAACTGCAGTAGAACAGCAGGGCTCTGTACGAAAAAGAGTTTAATAGAAATTCAAGCAGCAAACTTTGATAAACTGGTGGTTAAAAATATATGTAAATCTGGGAAAGTACTTTTCAATTCCTGTAATAACAGCAGCAACTTTTTTCAGATTTACTGAAGAGACCATGTCAAGAATGGAGAGTCACACAGCATTCACAAGACACAAAGGCACTGGGGAAGTGAAGCCCAGAACAGGAGAGCTGGACGGAGATGGGATTCAGCTGCCGCATGAGGAAGCAACTT